>NW_015094506.1:30576203-30613845 GCF_001431845.1 Calidris pugnax
CGCCGCCCAGCGGCTTTCCCCCCCGCCGCCGGCAGCCGGCGCCCGGTGTGGGTTTCCCTGGGCGGCTCGGGGAAGCAGGCGCTGGGAGCGGCCAGGGCGGCACAGGGCGGGGTAGAGCCCATCGAGGGCGGTGGGGCCGGGTCCCCGCGGGGAGTCCCGGCACCCTCGGCCGGGCCCCGATCCCCGGCCTGGGGGCGCCGGGCCCGCGCCGGGAGGGGGCTCCAGCCGGAAGCGGCATCTTGTTGAACCTCGGCCTAACGGGCGCCTGGCAGAGAGTGGGGGCCGCGCCTCCCGCTGCGGCTGTGGGGAAGTGAAGTTACAAAAATGTGCCGGCTTGGGCTGGTTGTCTGCGCTTTTCCCTGAAAAGAGCAGAAGTTACTGCCTTCAGGTCGAGCACAGGCAGTGCCTGCTTCACTCCACATCCAGGGTCTTGCAACAGTGGCCAGAAGTGCTGATGGGAGCCGTGACCACCGAGCCCTGCTGTGAGGGGAGCGGTTCTGTGGGGTGGAGAGAGGCACGGGGCCTTGTGAAACAAAAATCGAAAACACGGAGAAGTGTTACCAGCTCATTACCTGGGATCACCCCCAAAACCTAACTCCAGCTTGTCCCGATGTTGATCTTATTTACTCTTTGGACAAAGCTGCTTGTAGAAATACCGTGTTACGTTGCTGTGTTACACAGAGTTAAATTATCTGAGTGCCACAGGGATGTACCAGCTAGTTCCTAGTCAGAGCTCGGTTAGTATTTCTCAGTGGAAAACGCGTGTTTGGATAAGAGACCTGTAAGCAGTCATTATAGATTCAAAGCCTGTGTGTCTTCGGAGCACTCACAGAAATAAACAGAAGAAACTGTGCGAATCTAATGGCAAAACTAGCCTACAATTTCTAATCCGTGACTTGAAGCATTAATGCACAGTAACCTGTGTTCTCACAATGTTTCTCTAGACTGGTGCAAGAAAACAGCTTTTGTAAACATATTTCTTTAAAGGAATAATTTCTGCTTAAAGAAAGTGGAAATCCAAATGTATTTTTCACAAAAGCTGTATAGCTTTGCCTCTGCCTTATAAAATTACACTGTAATTGCCCTTGAGCAACCATTCTTTATGCTTATAGGAACTTTGTAAGTCTGAGGTGGGATATTACTATTGTGTTGATCATCATTCTTTTATTAATGCCCTTTGTTTCCCTCTCTGTCAGGATCCAGCAGCTGTCAATTGTCTTAGACTGTAAAATTCCAGGGACAGGAACAGTCTTTTTACTCCCTTTTTATACCGAGTAGCATGAAAGCTGCTTCTTTATAAGCAGCAGTGCCTGGGCTCTGTGATAATGCAAATAATAATAAACATCAGTATAACTGATAAACATCCCTTTTGTTCATGCAACACCTATTTCACAGTTTTGCTGATCTGGAATACTGAATGCTCCATGTTCAGTTCTGAAGGCATTTTCTCAAGTAGCTGATGCCAGATAAGCCCACATGGTGAAAAATCCTCAAACTTCTGAGAAAGGTGTCATGGCATGGAGGAGAGTAACACTACCTTGTATGGCCCGTTCCTCAATGACTCACAGATAAATCTTAAACCCTACAGAACCCAAAGAGTGGCAATTTGAAGTGCAGGAGGTAGATGTCATCATAATCACCGCCATCACCTCAGAGACTGAGCCTTGGAGTCCTGGCCCTCTTTGTTCCCTGCTTGGCCTATTTACTGCATCCTGCACTCTCGACAGGTAAATGTTACTCTGTTCTGCAACGTCAAAAAATGTTTAAGTCATCCCTGTAAATTTCAGTACTGCATTTGCTGTTGCCAGCACTTACCAGCTAAAATTTTCAACACTTGTAATTTAGTCCCACAAAACAGGTGTGAGGGAGTTGAACAATGACTTTCAAGCCTATCTTTTATATCCAGAAATGTTGTTACTAAAGAGCTATGGCATCTTTGGACTTGCGTAGTTTGAAGGTAAAGCGTGTAAAAACCAAGGGGAAGACTGGGCTTAACATGCTCACCTTATTATCCCTCCTCAACAACTGTAGACAGGCAGTTGAAATGACACTGATAAGTACAGTAGGGATGTGGAAAATATTGATTGTAAGATATATAATTTATTAATAATATCATGGAAGTGCCATGGAGAGCTAGAAAGCAGTGCCATTTGGGGATATTTCTTTGGCTTATTAGCTCTGTCAGTGCCATTGCATTTCTTAGCTTTGGCTTCAGAAACAGCGCTGTTTTGAAAAAAAGCCAACAAAATCTAAACAGGAAAGGAGGCTCTAGTGGGTTTTGTGCTGTCTGAATAGCAGAGAAATGTGTATTCAGCTTCAAGCTCTGCCATCAACTTCCTGCATCACCTCAGGCAAATCTTCCTTTTGACCTATCACCGCTTTGATTGCTTAGCTCAAGCTATTATGTAACTAATATTCAGAGGAAAGATGGAGAATTCCCAGAGCTGACAAGCTAAAGCTTTGTAAATTTTGAGCACAAGGCTAAAGAGGTATACATGAGACTGGGAATTGAACAGAAAGTGCACTTTCTGGAGAGGAAAAAGCTATGAGATAATCAGCAGAGCAAGGCTACACCCTGAAGGGGATATTTGAGGGTTTTTTTTTTTCCTTCCTACTTGGTTCATCTTCTTTTGAGAGCCATTTGTTCATTGCATGACCACACTGATCTGAGAAGCTTTCTGATCAATTTTTGGACTTCAGTTGTACTGCTGTAATGAGAAATGCTAACTCTGATTACCGATAAGACATTGACTACAGGGCAATGATTATCACTTCTACATCAACATGTTCACCCTTGAGCTACTTTTCCCTGATGATACTTAATCTGACATTTTCACTGTCTATCACTATGTCCTCATCTCTTCACTCACAGATATGCATCCAGTTTTTCTCTTAGAAAACCCATGACTTGCTATATTTGTACTTCTCTGGGTGTTTTTCTTTGAGCTTTGCATCAAAAAGTATTCTACCACAACCACCTAATTTGCCTCTGCAGAAAAAAAGCAAGTTAAAATGCATCATGAATTTCTTCTGTCATTAACCTTTTCCACAGTTGCTTCTCAGTCTGCTGTCACAGAAAAGTTGACTTCATCTTTTCTTTTCCTTTCTCTTTCATTATCCCCTCCCTTACCACCATGTGTGTCTACTTCATCCTGCCTTCTTTTCCCTATCTATTTCTCAAGGTCCTTAAGTTTTCTCTCAAATAAATATGGGTAGTCACTGACTTTCCTCATCCTGAAAACACCAGTTGGATTCCTCTCCTGTACTACCATTCCTGTCATCTCTAACCTCTCCAAAAACCTGTCCAAAACTGCTCTAATTATGTCCTTCACCTCTTTTAGTATGGCTCATTCCTTCCGCTGTCAGCTGAGCTGCTCATGTGTGTTTCTAGTTGGCACCTCAAACATGAAGGCCTGTGTTTCATCACTGTCTCTTGACTGATGGACTGCTTTTGAAACTCTCATTCCTCTTCCCAAATCCAGTGAACACTTAAAAAAACCCCAAACCCTTCCTTAAAAAACCTTTCATTTCTCAATTCTTCACTTCTTCTTCTTGACTCTTTAGTGCTGAATCCTCCTTTTCTGCTGCTGAGAGTGTGCTAAGTTTCCATCTGTGTTTTTTCCTATAGATTCTATATATTTTTCCTGGCTGCCCTCATCAACAAGTGCAGCTTTGGATACCATATTTCATATTTTCAACTCATGTTTTCTGTGTCTTCCTCTTCTTTCTATTCCCACTTGATAGTGTTGAAGTCTTACTGCACGTAGCACAGCAGCTCCTAGGCCTAACAGATTTCTTCTGACTGTATGACCTAAAGTCATGTCCTGACAATTATCCTTGTCTCTCGCTGTGACCCTTGCAGCTTTGTTTATTCAAAATGCCACTGCGAAGGGGCCTCTCTCTAGTTTGACATTTTTACTGTGTTGCCTCACTTCTTAATCCTCCGCTGTTACATTTCCTCTTCTGCTGAACCAAAGACAATTTTCTTCCCAGTCCTAGAAGGTCTTTGCAGTATAATCTTCCTTCACACTGGTTTATCCTATTGCCATGTCAGGAGGTTAACTTCTACCTTTCTTTTGTCACCCCTGGCAGACTCCTTTTGATCCCTCTGAGAAGCGAAAGTTACTTCTTTATGAAAGCATGGAAAGGCTTACAGAAAGAATCACGGCACTTTTTGATGGAAATTTTTTTCCTTTGGTACCACATGCTTCCTGCTGTCCTTTATGCAGACATGAAAATAAAGGATTAAATAGCCCAGTGATTCCTTTTCCCTCAGTCCTTTGCTCCTTTAGCCTGGCGGGGGATCTCCTCTGCCTGCTGGAATCTCTTTTGAGTTCTCTTGCCAGCACTTCAGAGACGTCTCTGTGCAGGGCTGGCTGGAGCAGAGAGGCACGGAGGCAGCTGCCAGCCCTGCAGAAAAAAAGCTCCAGAGTTGATGCTGGCAGGAGGCGGGAGCAGCAGAACGGCGGGAGTGAGTGCAGAGGATGCCAGCCAGAGTTAAACACCCATTGATTGACTTCCCTGCTGAACTCTGCAGGGGAATGTGAGAGCTACCCATCAACAGTGGCAAATCCGGGGATTCCCTGCCACTATTGTGAGCGCCGTCGTGCTTTTTCTGGATTATGAGGAGCAGGCTCCTGGGGTTTTTGTAGAAGCATAATAAAGTAGAGGTAGATATCAACTGGAATGATGCATCCAAGCTCCCTCCAGCTTTGAGGAAATAAAGTCTGAATCCAGTCTTCTTGATTTCAGTCTTTGTACTAATGTAAGCTATTGTGATGTTCTCACATTGTTTGTCAGTATTTCCGCAGGTCGGTTGAGTATTGTGTATTGTTTTTCTGGTTCTCTTTGAGAAAAATAAATTATCGTACAATATTAGCAAGGAAAATGTATGCAGCACAAGCAATTCTGCTTCAGAGGGCCTGGCAATGCCACCTTCATCAGTACTGAATGGTAAGCAAAAGAAGATACTATTCAACACAGGAATGACAGAATGAGATTTAAAGGGGGAGTAGCAGCTGTCATCCACACATTGTTTTGTGTAGTACATCCTTTCTCTCCAAGCTATGCTGTCAGATGTTTTCTTGACTTCTGTGCATATGGTTGTAATAAGTAGGAAAAGTTTCATGAAAATAAAAATTGATTTAAACATAATCAACTTGTATAATCGTATGTTTCAAATCTAGATCTAATCCAGATTTGGATACCTATTTATCTATAGGAACATATCAATAGCCTTTTCTATTTTTTTTCTGGGATAGGCATTATTAGAAATAAAGCTTGTCTACTTATGGACAGAGTTCTAGCCATCTAAATCTGAATGTGTTAGTCACAAATGAGAGAATCTGTATTATAAAAATTGTCCCTTATATTTCCATGCCTAAAAATGCACTTTTTTCAAGACTGGTGCCCAAACAGGGAGGTTGCTGAGATTAGATTATTTGGGAAAACAGGAGGTTAGTGTCAGGCTCAAGGTGGTGCATCTTTGGCAAAAGAAGGGGCAGAATTCAGAAGGAGGAGCTGTGCTACGCACCAGAGCTCACTGCCTAGGGGAGGAGAATCACAGAACCGCTGAGGCTGGAAGGCACCTCTGGAGATCACCTCCTCCATCCACCTGCTCAAGGCAGGGTCAGCTACAGCAGGTTCCTCTGAGCTGTGTCCAGTCAGGTTTGGAATAGCTCCAGGGATGGAGACTCCACATCCTCTCTGGGCATCCTGTGTCAGTGTTCGATAACCCTCACAGAAAAAAGATTTTTCATGTGCTTAAATGGAGTTTATTTTAACTTGACCTCGTTGCCTCTTGTCCTGTCACTGAATGTCACTGTAAAGAGCCTGGCTCAGTCTTCTTTAACCCCGCATTAGACGTGTATATGTATTGCTGACAACCTGCCTGAGCCTTCTCTTCTCCAAAGTAACCCATCCAGTTCTTTCAATCTCTTCTTTCATCCTAGATGCTCCAGAGCCTTAACCACCTTTGGGGCCCTTTGCTGGACTCATTCCGTTATATCCATGTCACTCTTGTACTGGGGAGCAAAGGACTGGACCCAGCACTCCAGATGTGTCACACCAGTGCTGAGCAGAGGGGAAGGATCCCTCATGCTGGCAATGCTTTTCTTCATGCAGCCCAGGATGCTGTTGGCAAATGGCATGGCCCTACAGTACCCCTCTGCTCTCCAAATTTTACACTGAACTGGGGAGTAGAAGGGTTTTGGAGTAATTTATACACCCCTCGACAGCTGTTCAAGTTATCACACTCATTAAGTGCTCTGTAGTTCTGGGGCACTAATTAGAACATGCTTTCTGATAGTCCATGTAATGGGGTCTTAAAAAGGCAGCTCAGTTTTTCTGTTATTTGGCTCAGCATTTCTGTTCGTCAGCTCAGCACTTGCTCTGGAGGAACTTTTTTGGGCTGACTCAGATCTTTCAGAACCCTTTTGTCAGGCTCCAGTGTCAAAGGGACTGGGCTGCTCAGCTGTTGCGCATGAAGAGTGAGCAGTCCTGCCACAAGATGAGCAAGAGGTTGAGGTGACTATGGGCTTTTATGGAAATATATCCAAAGCAAGAAGCAATTAAATTTATACAAATAATTAAAAGTTGACAAATTCTGGAGAAGGAAAACAAGAAAAAGTAGAAATATCTGAGCCACACAGACTGAAACTCAGGGTGAGACAGAGAAGACAATAAAGCTAAACTCTTTAAAGAAAAAGAAAGTGTCATAGTTGCAGCTGACTCTATTGAGATCTAATTAAAATGTTTCAATTTATTTTGGACAACTATTTAGTTTCTGAGCTTGAATTCCTTATCTACAGTATTGTCTCCTTGACGTGTATTGGAATTTTCATGTTGCCTTCAGCGAGGCCACGATTCCACCTGTATCTGAAAATTAGGGGTAATTGTTCTTCCCAATATCCCCACAATTTCATAATTTTTCTGGTGCATCTGTAGCAGTCCAATGGTAGTGGCAAGCCCACAGGAAATCCTATAAATAATTACACTGAAAGTCACTTATCCTAAAAGCTACATGCATTTGTTTGGTAAATGCTGAAGTTTTGCAATTGCAGGCTAACAAATTGTATTTTATTTGTGGAATGTATTTCCTGTATCTTATCTTATCTTGATCATAGAAGGCCCTAAAAATGCTTTGTAGAATACAAAGTAAATCTGGATTATTTCAGTGCCAGTGTAAAAAAGGGGCATCATTCATGAGGGGTACATTTAATGAGCCAACTGTCCGCTTTCAATAGCCTGCAATTCATTCCAGCACTTGGTTATTTGGCTCCTTTTTCATTAGCAAAACAGTTTGAGTTTCACTGTTGAACTAAATACACAGCTGTCATTACAAAAGACACCGTGATTCAGAAAAATATAACTGCCTAATGCCTTTGTGTTTCACAGATTACACAAACTTTTAAAGGAAAATGCTTTTAGCTTCTGTTACCAGCCTGAAAATTCATGCAGTGAGAAGTATCACTCGTGATGTGTAAACTGAGCAATATAGTTGTAAATACGTGTAATTCAAGCTGACATGTCTAACCTTAATGGCTTCAGTGACCACGGGGATAAAAATCTAAGACACCTGAAATATGGAAGCTACATATATTTTACATGTATGTTTAGTAATAATATACCTATAAATAATAAAATAATAATATAGCCAGATTAGTATTAGAGCACTCAATCCAAAATCACACATGAAAGTTATTAATTTTTATTCCCCTTGATTTGGTGGATTTGGGGTGATGTTTAAATATTAGTTTTCATGCATGGATTTCATGGTATGTTATGAAGGAGAATGGGGATGGTCATCCCCATTTTACAGCTGGAATAATTAAGACATGGATAGATGAAATGAATCCCTGTAATTCTTGCAGAAGTTCAACAGCAAAGTCAGGAAAGGATCCCGGGTCGTCTCTTCTTCTTGCCGCTTCTGTTGCCATTGCAGATCGTAGTAACTTCCACAGCTTTCTGTGGAAACAGAAAAGGAAAATCCTTTTGTGAAAGTATGCTGGCTCTGTCAAGATGTATGGAATTTCTTGCCAGCCTGTGGATGTCTTAAAAGGTGTCTTTTGCAATAAAAGTTCAACCTTTTCCATGCTGACTGCCCTTATGTTCCAGCAGAGATACAAAGATGACTCTGACGGAAGCTGTAAAGAAATGTACAACATAGATAAATACTTATGTCACTATTTTCAAAATTAATTGGTAACATCTTAGATCACAAACATTTTATTTTACCAGTGCTCAAATTCAAATGGTATAGAGGCTGCTTCACTTAGAGGGTTATTTGTCGTTTTGTGTAATCACAGTCCTTTCTCCAGAGCAGTAGAGTAAATTACACATTTTATGCATTAAGGAAGTGTTATTTCTCTTCAGAAGTGCCTATAAATATGGTCTGCAATCGTTTCATCTATGTCTGTGAACTCATTAGTATCAGAACAGAGCAAAGCTCAAACTTTGTTACTTCTTAGATAAAATACCAATACCCATGATGATACAGATGTATAGAACACACACTCAAACATACATTTATATGAATGTAAACAAAACTTTGTAATTACATGCAAACATGTAGAAAAGGCAACTATGTTAAAAACCATTTGAAAATGGATTCTAATGTGTAATTCTTCTGAGGATGTGGAGAATAAACTCTTAAAAAAGGGATGACAGCAGATTACTAAGTTTGAAACCAATTTTGTTTGAGCATCTGCATTCTAATGCTTTTGACTAAATTATAAACACATTGTCTATCCGTTCTCATTGCAGAATATCTTGAAATTATTTAATAGGTGGTGCTAATTGCTCATGTTCATAGTCTCTGGGGACTCCTTTTGACAGTATCTGTCATCTTTTGGAATTGTCAAGCACTGAGGGATTCAAAATTTATTCTGACTCTTTTATGACTTGCAGTCCAAATAGAGATAATAAGTCACACCTTCTCTTCACCAGCTTGTAGTAATGTAGCCTCTAATTTATCCATGATTGCAGGCAATTAGAAAACATATATCCATTAGGCTGCGGACTTTGGAACACAATAGCTGTATGTAGATTAGTTTAGGCATCACTTTCTTTACAAACACTGTCTTTCTGATTCATGCCTTTTTTTTTATTTTCGATGCAACAGGAAAGATTTATGCCGGTCATGGGGAGGCCATAAAGGAGAAGGTTATCTGGGTCAAAGAGGGAGATGACAGGAGCATGGGCTGGTATTTTAACAGTAGGTATATAGTGAAAAGGTTGGATTTTGATTTTAAGAGAAAGCTATGTCAAGGTCTATTGACATTTGGGTGCCTGGCGGAAAGTACGGGAAGAAGATTACATTGCAAGCTGCAGAGAGCAATTGTATTCTTCATACTATGGAAAAGAAAACAGAAGATTGGTTTTGATGAGTTTTAAGATGTGAAGCCAGATGGAGGCTGTCTAAATTTATTGCTGTAAAGCAATAATTTCTGATCAGTTCTGTAACTTTCATTGCCACTGGACCAGGTGCCTCATGCTATGATGCTGAGTCTGTCTTGGGAAGTACCACTGGGACTATATTGGATAATGCAAAAAAGAAGGCTAAGAGTTAACATTTTTTTCCACACTCAAGCTGATGGCAATCATTTCACTTTAGCAGGGTAATTGTCAGCTGAGTGTAGCTGCAAGAAGAATGCTGGTCCAGGCAGGATTTGAATTGGTACGCAGATGAAAGGCTGCATAACCCCTTAGCAGACACTGAGAAATCCTCATTCCTACTTTCACTGCTTTAACAGATTTCTACAGTGAAAGGTCAGCAACTATTACTGAAAGTTCTTCACACTGTAGTCCTTCGTTTTGCACAGGATTACTTTTTTCATTATGCTTGGACTAAAAATCTCAACAGCAAGTCATTGTGACAGTAATGTATTTGTAGAACATTATAGTGTGCAAAAACTGCTCTTAGGAAGATGAGGAAAGTTACTTGGGCTATTTAACAATCCTATGGTGTTTGGCTTTATTCATAATGTCTCTGTGGAGTGTCAATTGTCCTGCTGTCTACATGAAGGACGAATGATAAGCCCTTGATGTCAGTTTGAGGTAGGAAAAGTGTTAGTACCTGCTGCCATTACAAACCCTAGTGAATGACTGATAGAGAGATCAGTGCTTTGGGCTGCATCTGGAGTTAATGTGCTGAAGAAGTTCAATACAAATTCTTTTCCCCCACTTAGCTGATTCTAGAACCGTAACTTATTCCTGGAAGTGGAACACATTTATTATTACTTTTCTTTCTAACAGTTTTCTAAGTATCTGCGTTAAGTTTGGGATAATTCTGAAAGTAGAATAAACCTTATTGACTTGTTTGGTTCACTTCCTCCAGTTGGCATTTCCAAGCTGATAAGATGCAGTGCTCATACTTCCCTGAAGATCTCAGTATTACAGAAAAGTATATTTCTTAGCCTTTAGATGCAGTTGACCTTATGATGAAATGAGTGATGATAGAATTAATGTTCTTCAGTCCTCCCTGTGATCATCTAGAGGAAATTTGGCATAGCACCTTTTTTTTTTTCTTTATGCTTACTCTTTCTATGAATTACTGAGCTGAGCTCTGAGTGGTGGTTTCAGTGTCTCAGTTGTGACATCTGATTATAAGTAACTGAATCTGAATTAAATTATTGATGGCTTTATCAATAACAATAGCAATTTATTGATGGAAAAGCACTAGACAATTCAAAATATCAAACCTCGAATGCACTGCAGCCATAACTTTGGCAAATATAGGTCAAATTCATCAAGCAGACTTAGGTCCTATATGTATCTCCCTGTAATACCACTCTCATCAGTTCTACCTGGTTGTCTCTTAATCCCTAAGTGTCTATAATCTTGCCACCAGGTGTGTACAGAACGATCTGTGAGTTGACACTGCTCCATGTTAACGAGCTGTCCATTAATCGTTCAAGAGAGATGTTACCTGACAGCTCCAGAAATGGGATCCTCAATGCAGCTGAAGGGATCTCCACCATATCAGTGTATCCCCAGACTTTGGCTGTGCTCGAGGTGTGCTTCACCTGCATGTAGCTTTCACCACCGCCCAGGGACCAGGTATGTAAATGCCAGTGTGTGTACGGAATAGTGTACTGCATGGAGCAACACCTTGTGCCTAAAAAATTAATCTTCAAATCTTTACTTGGGCCTGATTTCAAGGAGGGACTTGAACTTGCATTTTCCACATAATACAGGAGCGTCCTGGCTGCCAAGCTGCTCTGTCTCTTAGGAAGGCAAAGTGTCCTTAGATACAGAAAAACATGCAGTTTGGTGCTCCAGGCAGAAATAAGTGGGTGTCCTGGGGGAGGTCAGCTGCTTTGCTTGAGCCCAAACCTTTTTCCTGTGCAATCAAGTCTTACATGGCTTCTGAGGATCCCATAGAGCAGGTCTCTGTCCTCCCCTCACCCCACAAAGGGCAAGGGCAAGGAGAGGCCCAGGACTGTGGTATATGTCAGGGTGCAATTATGTTCCAACGTGACCCGGCACTAGTGGAAGAAGGCTTAGATGTCTGGTAGTCAACTTCTAGGCATGACCAAGAAAGTCCCAGAGCTAGGCACTGTCTAAGAAACATGTAGTATCCTCCACCTGTGGCTGTGCAGTGCTGGGGACCCTGCCAGGGGTCAGGCTTAGTCTGTGCTTGGCTCCAGTTGACAGGATGGATCTTCAAGGGCTCTGCTGTGCTGCAGGCAGACTTTCTGCCTGGGAAGCTCAGTCTTTGAAAGCACTATCGACCACTGTCAGCTTTTCCTTTTTCTGACAACAATTAATAATAACAACATTAAAAATAGCAGTAATATGTTGTGCCATTATAAGTACATTAAGAAACAGCCAAATAAATACTATATTAATGGTGTTCATGTAAACTTTGAGTTGCTCTTGGATGAATGAGTTGCTGGTCCCTTAGCATGACTGCTTTTGAGGGTGGCAAGTCCAGGTACCTTATTGTGCCATGGCCAATTTGCTGTGCCTGGTGCCTGTCAGTGGCCTTCTCAGGCACATTTCCTAGTCCTTCCTCCTCCCCGGTCTCCTAAAAACCTCTGTCCATCTCTCATATTTGTCTGCTGAGAACAACTCTTGCCTAAGTCATAGAATCACAGAATACTGGGTTGGAAGGGACCCCAAACATCATCTGGTCCAAACTTTCTTGGCAAAAGCATGGTTTAGAGAATATGGCTCTGCATCCTGTCCAGCTGAATCCTAAAAGTGGGGAATCCATGGGGCTACCTCCTGAGAAACAGTCGTTGATGACTGTAGTTTCTCATTACAGAGATGAATGGTGTTGTTTTCAGGAAGTGGTGACAGCTACTAGAATACTGATAGGCCTTTTTAAAACCAAATTTGTCTTTTTCTCATTCTACAGTTCTTCAGTGACTCTGACATTGTTTTCTAACTGTGCAGGTGTTTTGTTTTTGTTTAGCAAAGTGTCAGGAGCTGTCAGCACATGATTCATTGATATCATTTTGTGATTATATTATCTGTGCAAGGAATTATAACAAACCATGAAGGCTGGTATGAGTGGAGAGTGAATGGAAACGCAGAAGAACCAGAAGAAACAGCAGAAAGATGGCATGTGTTGGTGATACCTATATTAGCAAGTCTTGGGGATCTCAGTGCATCCATGTACTGATTCTTAGGACACCTAGATCAGAAGTCAACGGACAATTAGTAGGTCTTAATAACTAATGGAGGAGGAACGGGAATTAGGTTTCCTTCATAAAGAATACAGAAAAGCACATCCAAAAACAGCATGTCATGAGCAGCCCAGGAATAGCCCAGGAGACCTGATGAGGACTCAGTAGCTGGCATTACTCACCTTCTCTGTCACCCAAGACAGACAGACTGACCACTTGGATACTGGTTCATTGTTCTAACATTTTTTTATTCTGGGTTGGGAGTTAATATGGACTCACTGTCAGGTATATAGACACATATATAATTTAAAATTAAAATGTCCTCCAAACTGTAAGACCATTGTCAGACATTGCTGTCAGATACAGCACATCTGGCGAAAGCAGATTTGACAGGAAAAATTTCTCATTTAACTGTAGCTGTAGCTATCTTGGGGAAATGTAATAAGAATACCTCATTTTTGCTGATCAGTGAAAAAATTATAAAAATCTGAACTAGTTAGATGTCATGGCATTAACATTGATCTTTCATTTTGATCATTTTGTGGTAACAGGTCTTCTGCAGTACTCCATCTGGATATATTCTGGAGTATTTAATTCTATATTTATTGTCTTTGTAATTCAAGACTGATGACTCTTTTAGGTAAATTCTTGTATAACTTCTTAAACTTTTTTCTAATACCATTATGTAGTTTCCATCATGTATCTTCCCTTAGTTGTGATTTCAGCTTACCAGTACAGACAGCTAGAAAAGGAACGTTGGTGGCTACTACAAGAAATCTTTGTGATTCTCCTTGTCTGTTGAAGTAAGCACAGTGGTAAAATCTCAGATCACTATGAAATACCCTTGCATTCTGTATTATTCACTTATTTTCCTTCCAAAACATGGAATGAAAATTATGTGTTGCATTTGTTTAGCAGCTTAAATTGTTTTTACATTTTTCATCAGATGAAAATATCCTTTATGCAGGCCTTATAATAAAAAATACATTATATTTTCCGGTGAAAAGCCCTGGGTGCCAAACTCCAACCCAACATCTTCTGAAGATGTTTAACACTTGTGCAACAAGATTCAATATTTCTCAGGGCATTTACCAGATTCTTGCAGATGTAAATGTCTTTAAGAAAACACATGATAAATATATTTGATAAATTTGATAAAGTATCAGCCCTATTCCCTGGTGTTATAACCTGTAGGCAATGGTGATGTTAAATCTAGTGGCCTGGTTTTATCACAGCTAGTAGTCAAAATGCTCCTGCTGACTATGCACTTCTTGAGCAAAAAGTAACCAGAGTGATCAGTGATTGCTTGCTCACTCCCTTGCTAGTTATAATAGGAGTGAGATGCTCAGGTGCTTCCTTTGTTTCAAACCACTTTTCCAGTACAATATCCAAGCCTGGCAAATGCAGCTTTACTACAAACATTGTAACTCTCCATCATGTGTACCTGAAATAAACTTTAAGTCAGTGATTAATGTGTAGCCTCCCTTTCCTGGTCAGGCACGAAAAAAAGAAGCTCCCATGACTGCTGAAGAGAGTGCATAATCGGTCACACGTGCCAAGACCCCTTGACTCTATAAATCTCTGGTAGGACAGAGTGAAAACTGACTATCCAGGGTCCCACCTGTCCTGCAGAAGAAGGCAGCATCTGGCGGGTGACATGTTCTGCCACAGCTGATGGAACAAGTGGCTGTATTAAGCACCAGCTGTGAAGTATCAAACTGCTAAAAGCTTGCCATGTTTCCTACGTCGTGTTATTTCTATGGCTGCGCTTTCGTCCCTCAGTACAATGGGCTGTGAGAAAAAAAAAAAGAAAAAGCTTTGAATATCACATCAGAGCTCCCTTGCTAAGAATCCAGGTCTTAAAAGACACAGTCCCAGCCCCAGAACTAGCAGTAGATCTCACTTTGTTCTTGGAAAGAAACAGCTTCTCCTTTTCTAAAAATCCCCAGTTTGTTGGGACTTTGACATCTCAGATGATTGACCCTGAGCTGGACCTGGTAATGGACAGGGATTTGCACTCTGTTCCAGTCTGCCTGAGGTTATTATGTCGGCTCTCGGAGGGATGGAGAGAGTCTTTTCCTGGGAATATGTATTAAGGAAATGGGTATCCAGAGGCTGGCAGAGTATAGCAAGGAGTATACAACCTGTACACCCAGATGAACCCAGGGATCCTGCATCTGTGTCCAGGGCTTTGAGCTCTCATACAGCCCTGCTGCATAATCATGCCTCATACGGTTGAGGGTGAGCTGTAAGAAATTCTGCAGAAAGGTCAGAAAGGTAAAATTTTGGACAGAAGTAGGATTGTGAAGACAGGATTATTAGCTGTTGAAGCATTCAGGAGGAAAACACAGCATGGAAACGTGTAAAACCTTAAAGGAAAAGCCCAAGGAGGTTGGTCAAGGGTTAGTCAGGTATCATAAGGTCATTGAATTGAGTCATCCTTGTTATTGGTGTCAGTGGAACTGGTGGCGGGGGATGGCAGCTCATCAACACCGAGGATCCCTTCCAGGCAGCTGCAGAGGATGGGTCCTCCCAGTCTGCAAAGACTTTTTTTCGTAAGCATACTAATGCCTAATAGCCAGGCATTATAATTGAACTATTTTTTGCTTTCGAGCATGTATATCCTGCTTGAAATGACTGTGCTCAACTGAAGGTGTCCAGATAAACTGGCCCTAAAAATAGAACAGAACAGCCAAGAACAAAAAAACTGGAGGTCAGCTAAGGCTATGGAGAGGTAGGAAGCCACAGTGAACAGTTTAGCTTGGAGGAGAACTGAAGAGGAGGAGGCACCAGCAGTTTTTCACCATAGTCAGGAACGGAGGTAGTGAGGACAGTGTGTTTACCATGGCAGACTTCTGGCTTGCTCAAACTGTGCACTTGAAAAATCCCTCTCTGCTCTCACAGTTTCACTGTATCTCTTTCTGCTAAGAGCATATTTCTCCTAAATTCTAATAATCCATAGTAAGATCCTTTTTCTTGATTGCACAGCAGGAAAAAAAGAGGAAGATCCTTCCAAGAGACCTGACTTGTGTTGTCTCAGGCTACACGGTGGTAGCCGCAGAGGGTCTCTAAAGGGTACAGAAAAGGTAGGTATTTAGAAAAAAAAAAAGTCCTAACAGAGGGAAATTCATATTCATAGAAAATATGCATCATGCCTTAACTCAGCATACTGCTCACCAATCACAGAATTTCACTCTATTTGCTGCTGAGGCTTTCTTATTAAATCTTTTTCTTAATCTTACTTTCTTACTGACCCCCAAAATTCATTCAAATGATTATTTGGCTACGTCTTGTAAACAAGTACTTACATCTTACATCTGGAGGGTCTCCTGTAAGAGATTAGTGTAGCTGTCTTAAAATTGGTTCTTTTCAGTGGCTGTTAGAATTAAACACTCCTTGAGAGGACAAAAATGAAATTCTCATGTCTTAATATTCCTCCTCATCCAATACTACTAATAATTAATGTTGCTAGGTATTTAAGATGCTTACATTGATATTTCTGGTTATTCACTATTAGATAACCTTTATCAAGTTATTCTTGTGAGTTTACAAGCACATATTTGGTTTTACCTTTGCTGATCTTAAGTCTCATTATTTGTGCCACTTCTTTCAAGTCTCTTGTAATTTTGTAAGAGTTAAGAAAGAGTTAACTCACTTTTTTACTTTTTGTGGTGAATGCAAAGCTGTTTCTTTACATCGGTCTTGGTTTATTCTTTAAGGTCTTCCATTTTTTAAAATCTTAAGTTCATAGGTTTGCTGGTTTTGATTCAGATACTGAATTTCATTCATTTATGTTGTACCTCATTTTCAGATTTCCAAGAACTGCTGTTCTCATGTATGTACCCCACGTCTAGGGGTAATTTTCTTGAAATTTCATGAGAAGTTATTTTGGCAGAAATTGCTCAGTCATGGTTTAGACCAAATCTGGAAAAGGATTCCTTCTGAAACAAATCCTTTACCATTTGCTCATGGCAAATTCAAAGAAGAGAACTGGAAACTTAGAACTGTGATTTCTTGTTCTATGGTTTCAGGCCATGTGCCCCATGTTTCCATAATTTATGATCTTTGAGGATAAGTATGCTTTCCGTGTCCACACGATCTAACATCTTTTACAACTGCCACGGACTGTGACCATACTATTCCATTTTCTTTCTGAGTACTGATAGATTTATAGTTCCTTTATTTTCATTATTGAGTGCATAATTAGAAAAGGACCTTGACTATGGTACTATAATAATATCACTGTATTATTAATATGAAAATCAGTTACTTGCTTTCTGGGGATAATGGAGATCTTATTTGATTTTTAAATTATTAAAGCTTACCTACAATGCAGATACATGACTAACAGACTTCATTATTAGTTTTCCAGATAATGTGAACTTTTAACTACTACAAGACTCTGCTAAGACTTGTAGTTAATTGCTTCTTGTCAACAAGAAGATTTTTTGGTGTATATCCACAAAAGTACATTTCAGAACAATAATTTATGAATTTATTATGACCTTCTGAAATTCAAGTTCTGGATTAGATGATGAAATTTAGTGCCAGGAAGGGACTTCTCTTTTTAAAGTAAATTCATTAAGAGAAACTTCTTTTTAAGCAAACACAATGCATAAGAAGCGGGGAGGATGCCAGATACGGTATGTGATAAATCCTTATACTTGCTAAGTTTTAAACCAAAGGTTCATTTTGAGTCTTCCATGAGAATCGTGGTTTATCTGACCAAAGTGAAATGACAAGCTAGCACATTCATGCTGCATTGTGTTACCTTAATATCAGGGAATGCATTTGTTTTAGTATGAACACATCAATACGAGTTTATTAACACAATAACTAAAACTAGTTTACTCGTTATTCTCTCATTTATGAGAGAATTTCATGTTCTTAGAATTCAGTAGAAGATACTGATGGCAAAAGAATGGATATACTTTATTAGTAACTAACAGTCCTTGAAAACAAGGTGTGATATTAGCAGCAGAATACAGAGGCACAACAGATGTATAGATTTACCAGGGCAGGAAAATAGCCTGTAGCATCCCTCCCAGCATCACTCAAGGGATCTGACTTTCTCTGTCCCACAACTTGATTCACAGCCCCTCAATTCACACTGCTAATCTGAATTTGAATTTATAGGTAGTTCAGTGCAGCTACTCGTAGTTTGTAAAATGTTTAGGCTTCTTTAGATGAACTTTGTGAAGTACAAAGTATTTTTTAAAGGTGGTTAAAATATCAGGCGCAGTTAGATGCAATCCACCAATATCACAGAAATAATCTTCACATGAACTCCAGTCATTAAATTATCTTGTTTTTCAGGTTGGTGAATAGCTGTTCAGAGCAGGGGCACTAAAATAATAAGGGGGATGGAACACCTCGCCTATGAGAAAAGTCTGAAAGAGCTGGGGTTCTTCAGACTGGAGAAGAGGAGGCTCTGGGGAGACCTTATTGCGAACTTTCAGTACTTAAAGGGGGCTTATATGAAAGATGGGGACAAAATTTTTGGCAGAGCCTGTTGTGGTAGGACAAGGGGGAATGGTTTTAAACTGAAAGAGGGTAGACTTAGACTAGATAAAAGGAAATTATATACAATGGGGGTGTTGAAATACTGGAACAGGTTACCCAGAGAGCCACCAGATGCCCCTTTACATTTACCCTGAGTAAAGACATGCAAACAGACAGTTATGACAGCAAACTTAGCTGCAAGCTCACCTGCAAAAGTTTTTTCAGCTATTGTTACTCAGAATATCATTCAGCATATATATGTGTGTATATCGATATAGTAATGGATATGTATATATGTAAATATATATACATATATATATTTGAAGAGAGAAGTATTATGATAATATTTATAAAATGTTACTGTCATTTTGTCAAAATGTTACTGGTGCTTTTTTAATTCCTTGGTATGAAAATGTTATGTACTGAGGAAATGTCAATTTATGCACCTGTATCTCATTTTGTCTTAAAAGAAGACATGACCAAAAAGCATGAAATATAACATATTCTGCATATTTAGTGGAAAAATCTCCCTTTTTGGTTTAGAGACAAGGAGTTGCAGAGTTCAGATTTCCTAACATCTATGCTTTTATAAAACATTTCAGCAGTCTGGTGCTCTGCCTTTCTTTGTGCCTCACTGTACCAAAATGGGGTATCGTGTCCAATCGCCGTCTTACTTCACAGCGGTCCACATCACAGTAGCAGATGTCAACTTTCAACACCATCTATAGCTTTAATTGATGACAATACTCAATGTAGAAGTACATTTTAGGTCACTGAAGATGGACCAAGGATTCATATTCTTCAGGGAACTGATTAATTTTAAACTTATTTCTTTCCTTGTGTCTATATTTAGTGTAAGAACAAATCATTTTCATATAATTTTCTGTTCTGGTTACAATCTTAAGGGTGTCAAGGGAATGGATAAATGGATAAATGTTCTGCTATTTTCTCTTTATTATTATAATTTTCCTCACAAGATTGAGAAAAAAGGGAGAATATAATGAGAATAAAAATGCACAGCATTGAAGCATTAAAATTTGGTGATAATTCATTCCTATGACAGACTACAGCAAGTACGGAATGCAGTACAAGATATATTAATTCTCCCAACAAAACCTGTAGAAGGAGTAGGAAATGGTATAAAAGTAATTTACTCTTATGACAATTGTCCTAAGGCAGCAATCTCATGTCCTCTTAGAAATGTCCCTGGTGACAAGATATCTGTGGATATTTTATTTAAAGGTGGTCATCAGATCAGATTAATTTCTAATGTATGGAAACAATACTGGGGTTTGTGCATAAGTCATTAATTCTACTTTAAGGATATGATTTTTTTTTTGTCAGACTATGTAAAAGATATTTTCACTCTGAATTTCTAGATGTTGACATCAATATAGGAGTTTTTTATGATGTGATCTAGCAAAACTAAAAACAATCAGGTTTTGACTTTTCCCTGCCTGGATTGAGTTCTGAAGTACTGTATTATTTACATCAGTGAGAATAGTAATGGTTTAATTTAGAACTCTGCTCCTCAATTTAATCCCACTACAGCTACTGAGATGTGGAATAATAGAGGACATTTTTTCTTAGTGATGTTAGCATGAGATTTGTGGGCTTGAAATATGTCACTTGAAATTGCATGTCCACACAAAATTTAGCAATAGTAAACACTCAAATAAAAAACTATTAGAGTACAGAGCATTATCTCTTTCCCTAAATTGTTTCAATTGAGTTTAATATAGTTTTACTGAGAAGTTGTCCCAATAACTTTACTGTTTGGTGATTAACCAATAAATAGAATGCAATAGATTTTAGTATTAGACCATATTTTCACTGTGTTAACAATGGAAAAGAGCTCTGCCAAAAAAAGGGAATGCTGTAATTGTCCAGGTGGATAATGTAGTTGTTATGTTCTCAGCAATACTTTGCACAATGTTGGTGATTAGAAGGGTGGTTTTTTTGTTGACAGAGGCCTGCACAGACCCTGGACTAAGAATGAAAGGGTAACTGAGCTTTCCTTTGGCAGGGTATCAAGGAGCTGGAAGAAAGTGTCCTTAGTGTTGAACAGCCAAAGCCTACCTCAGAGTTGCAGGAAAATAGAGATTGTATTATCTCACAAATGGTTGTCATGAGACTAACTTGAAAGAAATCTAAATCTAGTCATCTGTCACCCTGAAGGATCCATGTAGTAAGGTATTTAAAATAGCTAAGATTAGAGTAGCTTCATTTGCAATTTAAATTTGCTACAGACTAATTTTTTGAAAACACATAGGAGAGTCCTAGGGTGTGAAGTGCAGTTCAGTGGGGGGTTATATGTGAATTGTATTAAGGTAGTATTTTTCCAACTGTCTTTCACCTCTATCTGGCTTTCTCCCTCATCTAGTTTTTAAGGCAAGGTTGAAACATGTGTACACAACCACCACCTGGCACCACGCTCACGTTTCTGCCTACGTAGTCCTGGCTCAGCACTGGTCTGGGATGGCCAGGCTGCCTTCACTGCCCTCCACCAGCTTCTGCAGGCAACGCTCCATCTAGAGCCAGCACCCCCACAAGAACGTGTTTATGTATTACACCTGGGTTAAACAAATTAAACACAGGCCACGTGAAAAGGTGCAGGACTGCAGATCTCTCCATGGTGTGGGGAAGCACCTTCCTCTAGCACACAAGTGCCAGATTCTTGGGGAGGAACAGGGGTTGAAGTGTGCCCGTTTGCAGATTTTTGTGGAGGGCTGGCACTAGGGTAGTCTTTCCTCAGCTGGCTTCCTATGAAAAGTCCTGTCCTTGGGCATAGGTCTCCCTACTCACTGCAGAGTAGGCCTAGGGGATAGATTCAGGAGTTTGAATTCCAGGCCATTAAAAAATGCTGTGGTGCTCTGGGCTGCCCAACATAAAGATTTTTTGGCTTTTTTGGATCTGACTCCAAACTTCCTTTGGTTCCCATGAACATGCCGGGCAGCATTTACAAGTTAAGAAACTCTATTTTAGAATCACAAATAATTTCCCTTCTCATCACTGCTTTTTCAGGATGACTTGAAGTTTTATGACAGTGCAGGGCCTAAGCAGATATTAATAAGAGTTTTCTTCCCTGGTTAGCAAACCAGCATACTCTCATCTCTGTCCTACCACAGGCTTTTCAGCTGTCATTCTGGGGCATGGCAAACCCATTCTGGGCTCTTTAACTGGTATGAAGTATACCAAGGCCTAGCTTCTCTAGCTGGCAGTATAATGTAGATGTAATATTTGTCCTTGGTATGGGTGATTCTAAAAATTAAGATTATCTTTTTACAGAATCTTGCAAAAGTACCACAGATTCAGTTCTATCCTACTGGAATTATGAGCCTGTTCGGTAGGAACAGTATCAAGTAGAGAAAATATTGATGGGAAAGATTCACCCAGCACTATTTGAACAAGTGGGGATTTTTAATATAAGAAAAAAGCTATCTTTGTGCTAGCAGCTTAACTGGGTTATTTCTTAAAGTCCCATCTTTGTTGAGGTCCAGTACTCCTCAGTCACTGCTAATATACACCTCATTCTTGCCTTGCAGCCTCTGGGGAAATTCTGGTCCTGGCAGCACCACCGAGTTTTCAGGTACGCTGGGGCAGATCCCTGTACCCCCATGCTGTTCTTACTTCTCCACCGCAAAGTGGTGATAATTATGCCTGGCTACCATTCTAAATATTTATCTATAAGCACTTCCAATTGCTTTAGATAATTAAATAGTAGTATTTGTTCACCTTTTTTAATGTGGCCCACGTATTATTGTTGTTCTTTATAACCAATGTGTTCTTTCATCTCCAACCCCCAAGAGTCAGACTTGTTCAGTAACCAGAAGCAGAGCACAGGCAGCACAGTAAAGCATGGAGCAAATTCTGTTAGAGATCACACCAAGGATAACTCAGGACAAACAATTGGCTCAGGACCCAGAGAAAAACACCATGAAAAACAACCAAGTGAGAAAAGGGCACACAGCGGGGCAGAATATTTATCCCCCAATTACAGCAACATGCTGTTTAGTTTGGTGACTATAAAAGCCATGCTGAAGTAGGATGCATTTCTTTTCCAAGAGAGAATATGTTTGTGGTAACAATAAATGATCATTGCTTTTTAACAGTGCAGCAATTCTAATCAAATGCTGGAATGAAGACAAAGGAGGTTGAATTTATCTAGCTTCTCTCAGGTAAACAAGGGGTCATATAAAGCAACATGCTGGACTTCAGATTTCAATGCCTTCTACAGAGTTAGCAACAACATCAAAACTTCTTTCAGTCAGCTACTGGCACAGAAGAAGGAACTAATGATTGTGAGAAAACGTTAGTCTTGCACTTGGAATTGATGGCCTTAATTTCTAGGTAGAGATTAGATACTAATAAAACAATCTTTTTAATCTCAAACCTACTTACAAGAAAATGCTATAATGAAAATCCATATAATGCTGATTATATTGTCAATAATAATGAAAATGTTTCTTTTGGTCTTCGTGAAAGTGTGTTAGATGTTGCAGTGTCTCTGCATAGAAGTTGCCAGCTAAGTGCATTTTTTTTTTCTGAAGACCTGTCAAAGCCTAACACGGCAGTATGTTCCTTCTGCCTGAGATGAAACAGCTACACTGCCAGTAAGAATATGTCAACATGGTAAATTTTCGCCTCTCTGGAAGTGGGCAGTTTGATGATTGCAGCCTGATTGTGACACCGAGGAACATTACTGTCGACTCTGCTACCTCAGATCAGAGAGGAAACACAAAGGTATGTCAGCCTGGATAATCTTTTAAACAATTTCAAAATGCGGACGGTGGTTTCCCCCTTTTGAAAGACAAATTGCATGTCAAAGGTATCACCATGCACTGAGTAGCCGTGTGGTTGTGGGATGCCTTTTCTCCATTCTAATTCAGTTCCGGTAAAACAAATGCACACACTGAATAATTTGGATTTGCACTTCCTGTATATTTCCTTGTTAAAGGTTTGCAGGTAGGTCTCTTGCTTCAGCAACTGCAGAGGCATCTCCTGAAGCTAATCTGTCCTGGCTATCTCCCTGCAAAGGCAACATCCCTTCTTTTGTAGGTCCATTAGCAGGTCTGTCACAGGGGGGATGCTCTGACCGTGTTTTCATTGCTGCTATTCTTATTTTTAAGATACCTTAAATTAAATATTTTTCTGAGAAGTAAGGCCTCTTGGAGGATATTAGAAGTGACATTTTTCATGTTACTTTTCAAAGAATATGGTAATAATAATATAATAATATTTTGTACTTCTGTAGAAGTTTGCATTTGCTGTTCTCAAAGTGCCATAAACCCGTATGTCTTTAGACAGGTGGAGAAGCACAAAGCTAGGCCTGATCCTCTTCCCTCTTGTGTCAGCTTTGACCTTGCAAATTTGGCTTTATTCTTCTGCCTGGTGGAGGGACTGACTTCCTCAGACCCTGCCTGTGTCCATCCCATCATGGCAGGGAGGGCCGGAGGGGCCGTATGGGCAGTACAGGCTGGGGACATCGGTGACAGAAAGCGTCAGGCCGTAAGCCCCCATGTGAGGGAAGGGGAGGTGTAAAGCTTTCCCTGGCAGTTCTTGTCTTCAGGTTGGTGCCTTGCTGAGCATGAATGAAGACATATTGCAGAAAGCAAAGCTGTGCAGGCACTTTTTACTTCATTCACAGTAAATACTGCACAGTGGAGTTTTGGCCAAGTAAGGCAATCTTAAGACAGTCTTCATGATCCACAACGTGAGGACGGTTGTGTGTATGCAGCCCTCACAAAACTCAGTGCTCCTGTTTTCCAGATACCACCTCAGGGAACATTTGCTATGGTTGTGGCTATACCTGACTGTGGGGACAGGGATGGAGTGCAGAAGTATTGTGCATGTATTAGCAAAGCTTCTTCCTCTAAAAAAAATTCAAAGACGAGATTGTCTCCCTCCTGATCTGACATGGCTTAAGATACCATGCTGTCCTTTAATTTCCTGAGTGATGCAGCAAGGGCGTATAACACACTGTTGCAGTAAGATGGATAAATATTTTATTTACTTCTGAAATGTCTTTTATGAGAGAGAAAAATTTTCCTCTTAGTTCACAGGGAACAGCAAATCTTTGAGAAATTCTGGCACAGTTGTTCACACCTGCACACAGCACTGGCTTTGCTAAGGAGTTTTGTACAGAATGGTATGGGTCCATATTGTATGTGACATAAGGACCACTGCATGTCAGAGAGGCAGCACCTTGACTCGAATGTGATGCTAGAAGAAGCAGGTAGAGCAGCAAGGCACACCAAGAGCATCACACTGTCAGCTCTGGACATGCCTCTAGGCCTCCACATGCCCACGCCCCATCAAAAAAGTCACAACCTGCACATGTTTTAGGAAAAGCCAATGCGTCTTCACTTGTCACTCAGGGCCTTACATACACACTTTAGCTGCAGATTGTAAGAGTGACAATCTGCTTCTAGAAATATGTTTTGGCAGCAGAAGTTCAGGCTCATCGTGGCCAGGAGCCACCTCATCCTGTAATAGGAGTCATTGTACTCACTGAAGGGATCCCAGATCTTCAGTACCAATTTTCTCAATGGAACAGCTTGATTTCCTCCCACTGTGCTTGTAATAGCTCAAGACCGACTATAAGAAATAGATTTTATTTCAACAATCACAACATCACAGAGATCTTCTTTCAGTCTTGTTCATTGTTAATTCTGTTAAATTCAGAACTTATAAAGAGGCAATAATAAGGCTACTTTTTGAGAGTAATTTACAGCTGCTGAAGGTGTAGGCCTCAGATGTGCAACTCAGATGTGACATAGATACCACTATTGGTGTGCTCTGTTAGAAACTGAAAATGTTTTAAAGTTTGTTTATTTTTTCCTACTTCCTTGAGTCTTTGGGGGATCTGTGTCCATTTCAAACCGACTTGGGATAACTTTTAAACTTGCTGGGACTTTCTGCATTTCCTTTCCTGTTCTTCTTCATTCTCTGAAATTTGTATACATATGCTTTTGAATATTCATGTTTACCCTATATTTTAGGATCTGTTTGAGAACTTCTCCATTGTACTGCTCACATTGCATGTTGCCATGTAAATTGAATAGAAACAACCTTGTTCTTGCTTAATTTAAGCTTTGCTTATTAAGCTCAGCCAGTTCTGAATACTAGCAAGCTGTCACTTCTCTGCATAACCTAGAAATCATTGACACATTTAAATAAGCTCCTATAGCAGTTATGTCAGCCTTTCTGAATTTCCTAGCTATGCTTCATTAGATGACAATAAGACCACAAAAAGTCCATCCCAGACCATATATGTCTTATATTTATTTCTTATATTTATTTTTTCCCCAGGATCATAATTGTTGATATACAAACTTTTAATTGGTGAGGTTTATATAATTATGCATCATAAGGAAGAAAGTCCCAGTATTCATAACCCAATGTCAAATTCTTATCCCATCTTCATAATTCTCAAAAAACAACATGAACTGGTATTTTTTATCAAGGCCATAAATGTCTTAGTCAAGGCTCCTGGCATTAGGATCTTTATCTGAAACTACACTCCTCAATGTTCAGCTCAGTGCTCTTTTGTCTCATAATTAATATGGAAGTTGGCGACCTCTTTTTTTGTAGCTTCTACCTCAGCATTCTCTGTCTAAGCCAGATCTTTTACCTTTGGTAAGTCCAAATCTCTGTAGCCCTAAAGAGGTCACTGTTCAGCTGGCAGCATTTCTTTTGTTGCCTGGAAGACGTTCGCTGATTTCACCTTGTTTTTGCCTCCTCAATTTGAGGGAATTGATTTCAAAAGCTTAATTACCTGCTTACCTACTATTACACTTTACAATATACTTTTTTTGCTAAATGCAGAATTCAAAGCAGTATTTTTACCATTATCATATTTACTGAGGTCATAATAGGAAAAGAATCATGCAGTTAGCTACAGAAACAGTGTCTGCAGCATTTTCTTCACAAGTAATTCTATATTTTGTGGCATATTTTGAATGTTTCTGTGGAACTTAAACTACTGTTAAGCAAGTGTTGATTGATTACTACAAGAACAGGGCTTTTGGCAAGAATTGAGCTTAACATTGGCAAGTTGCTTGATAATTATTAGAGTGTGAAAACCAATATAAATATATTAGTTATCCAGGGAGTTCAGTATCAAACCACATTTACAGTTATGTGTTCCTCTTGGAAGTGATTCTGGAAGCCAGAGTTATTCTTTTTAACATGAAAAATAATATTAGAATTGGTAATATTTACTGGTGAAATATCTAAAAAGTGTTAAAATTCATTTCAAAATAAGGTAAGCAATATGTGTAGGAGGTCTTCATCAGCTACATTTGCTGCTAAATTGCTTCCTATTCCTTTTCTTTCTCTTAAGCAATTCTGCTATGAAATTTGTTGGAAGAATTTCCCTTTGTTTTTGTCTTCAGTGATTTAATTTTAATTCTGTCCAGAAATTTCAGTGAAACCAACCATTTATAATTTGGTAAGGTTTTTTTATCAAGAAATATGAAATGTGTTTACAAAGCAAAAGTAGAAGCATTTTCATCTTGAAATAGAAGAAAAATTTTCTTGGTAAAATCTCAAGGAAAATGCCTTGAAAATGAAATTAAATTATTTAAGTATAAAACAGTATCTACTGTTGTCCTGGTATCTGCAAAAGCCAGGATGTAACACTGGTGTCCAAGAGAAGTTCTGGTCTTGGAGCACTGTTCTGCAGAGAATGGTATCTGGACAAGGAAATTCACTGGTTGATGTTGCTTCTTTAAGGCAAGAGCCTCCAGATTTATTATAGCTGCATCTCACTTGACAACACTTCAGTTTTGTCTCACTGGGCGTAACTTCTTACACAAGGGCTGCTCCCACTTCTGTTTTCTTCCACCTTCCTCTGTCCTGTGTCTTCCTCTTCCTCCTGTCCCCACCAGTGCCACAGTCATGCATCAGCTTGACTCTGTCATCACTCACAAACGAGGAAGCAAGTGTCTCTACAAGTTATTTATTGTCTTTCAGACACCTTTCTTGGGATCTAGAAAACACCTTTTTCAGATGTCTTTTTCTGTGCTTGGGTCATTGGGTGAGTAACTCAAACTTTGATGTCCAAATTTTTAAATGTCTTAAGTTAGGGCAAATGAATCTTACCCATCATCTCTTAAATCAGAATTTTTGCTCTTGGCGGAAATTTACTGCTGTAAAGTACAGATATAGGATAACATGCTCCTAGTGAACAGGCTTTTGGGCATTCAGACTCACAGAATCACAGAATCATGTTGGAAGGGACCTCTGGAGATCATCTAGTTCAAACACCATGCCAAAGCAGGTCCACCTAGAGCAGGTTGCACAGGAACATGTCCAGGCAGGTTTTGAATGTCTCCAGAGAAGGAGACTCCCCCCTGGGCAGCCTATTCCAGTGCTCTGCCACCCTCAAAGTAAAGAAGTTCCTCCTCCTGTTTAGGTGGAACTTGTATATCCAAGTCTGTGCGCATTTCCTCTTGTCCCTGGGCACCACTGGAAAAAGACTGGCCCCGTCCTCTTGACACACACCCTGTAAGTATTTACAGGCATTGATATGATCCCCACTCAGTCTTCTCTTCTCTAGGCTAAAAAGACCCAAGTCCCTCAGCCTCTCCTCATAAGAGAGGTGCTCCAGGCCCCTAATCATCTTTGTAGCCCTCTGCTGTACCCTCTCCAGCAGTTGCCTGTCCTTCTTGAACTGGGGAGCCCAGAACTGGACACAGTGCTCCAGGGCAGAGTAGAGGGGCAGGGTGACCTCTCTTGACTCATAGGATGCGACAGGTATTCTGTGATTAATGCACATGAACAGGAGTCACATAGCTATAGCATCACCAGGCTACCTTTAAAACAGCCCTTTGCTCAAGGGAAACTCTTATTTATCAGCTTCACCTGGAGTTTGCAGATACTCAGACTTTTACCACAAAAAAAATTGTGAGGACTGTTTTCCCCCCAAAAATCTCAACATGCTTGTTCAAGACATATTAGAGACATAGTTTCTTGGGGTATGGAGGAAAAAAAGAAAGATTAATGCAGTTTGTTTGGTTTGTTGGGTTTTTTTCAGCCTGGTATTTGTCTATATTGTGCCTTGCTCAGACATTCTTTTCTGAACATCTTAAGGTCTGGAGATTTTCGAGGCAATCTAGGTCAGCATATGGATTTTAGAGCACTTGGAAAATTTGATGATAAATTATAAGGTCATCTTGACATTGAATGTGAACTTACTATGAACCTGTGAAAGCTTCTTTGTTCATTCATGGAATGTATAGATAGGTGTTATATTTTGAAAATTCAGTGTGTACTTCTGCACCTGGATGTGAGGATTTTGATTTGTATTTCCACGTTCATTTACATTACTCAGAAGGTAATGTTCTCTTCAGAAATCCCTGTGTTCTCTTCAGAAAATGGTGGCTCTGGTTTGACCTTCTTTAAAAAGAGATGGGGTAATTGTAGAAAAGTGCATCAGCCATTAAAGTTGCTATAAAAAAAAGTAGGTAAGAGTGGCTGATTTAGGCTTATTCAGTTTTCCAAATAAATGGAATAACTGAAGTATTTTCTTTAGGGTCTGAGCATCAAAAATCATTAAAAATATGGAAGCCTGGTTTATGTGGAGAGAGGTGATTTTGTTGGTCATGGATTCCCATCTAACTCAGTTGAGAGATTTGAACAGTCAAATATTGAATGACATGGAGAATAACAGAGATACTTATGTAACCACATCACACCTTCAGATACTACTATGCCACATTTTTAGCTCAAAATCTTAAATGTTTTGAGGTAGAGAAGTGGCTGCTGTGGACAAATTGAGGCACAGGACAAAGGGGCCAAGAACTAAAAAAAAAAAATGTATGTATCGTTACATAGTGTCTTGTGTTTTTCCATTGGATTTCCATGTTCCACCATGAGGTACTGCCTTCAGAACCTAGCTGTCTACATGCAATGAGATTATGCATTCCATGCATTTGCTACCTGTTTACCAAGTGAACATCTATAACATACACAACGTATATCAAAGGATGATAGAATTATTATAGTAAGACCATATATTAAGACTTGCACAGGTCCCAAAATTTATTTTTTTAATTTTCAGATCTTGCATAACTTAATTTACATAAATTGACCATGTACTTCTGAAGAGTTGGTGGTCTGACCTGCATGCAATGTAAAGGCATTGTTGACAGGAGACAAAAATTGTGTAAACATGGCTTATGAAAGCAATGTTTAAATCCAGACTGGTAACATAAACCAGGCTTCTAGACTTGTATTTATAATTAAATCTGGGGAGCCACTTCATAGTCAGATGACAAAGTGCTGAAATGTAGAGAGCTGCAAAAAAATAATAATTCTTATATAAGTGGAAATTGCAAAAGGGTTAAGATCATCTGGATACTCTTTAAATTTGTCCAAACTAAAGACAGAAAATCATGTTCACTTAGAGATGTGTTCCGCTTTTTCGCTTCCCATCCTGAAATCTGAAATGCTTTCGATTAAGATTATTTTGTCACCAGCTTTATGAAGTCTTACAGAAACATACATTGCCCATTATATAACAAAAGCAGTGGATCAGCTAAGTGTGGTTAGGAATTCTGCAAGCCAAACTGACAAAGGCCCAATTCTCTTTCAGTTTTACAGAGAGAATTCTTTGACTTAATAGATTTGTTCCCATGTAATTGAGGGCAGGACTGGGGCAGAAGGGCATACTGGGAAATTCATTCTCCTGCCTTCATAAATAAGGAGTTGATTCTGACATAATGTGATTCTCACATAATAGATGATTGTCACATATGTTGCAAAACCCACTATTGTGCCCTCCTCTCTGTAAGGCTATCATTGAGCCCAGTGTTTCTATTTTAAGCACTGAAATACAGAGTCTAATTAGTGATGTACTTATGTGTTATTCCTACACCAGAGAAATAACTCTTACAGAAGGCTTGCACTTGTGTAACATATGTTTATTTAGCCTTTTGTAGATGTATTATCTAACTATTGCTTTTATGGTTCAGGCCATGGATTATTAATTGAAACAGTAAAATAAGCAATCATCTTTGGTTGCCATAGCAAAGCTACCCAAAATATAGTTGCTGAGGAAACCATACTGAGAATATACACAATATATAACCTAATAATGTTGATATACAGCTTTAAGACTACAAGGATATAAAATATACTTGTGGTCTTGTTGGGAGATTAAATATTGAATGTGATACATGCTTATAAATTTCTTTTTAAAAATCTTCCTGTTGCATGTAAAGATACAATTTACTTAACTATCAAAAATATTATCTCTCTGATAATGTTTAGACTATGTAACAATATTTTTTAAAAAATCCTGCTTCATTAAAGGAAGAAATAGACTTTTGAAAAAGATAGTAAATGGATGAAAAGTGAACATACATCGTAATGATGAATGCTTCATTTCTAATCCAAATAAACAGCTACAATGATGAGAAAAAGAATAATTAAAAATATAATTGTTCCCTGCAGCATTGTGGCTAGAATGACCTGCCACTTCCAAGATGGGTTCTGTAAAGTATATAGTATCTTTTCTGACAGAAGCATGTCTGTAGCCTTTTTTGATATACTTCCAGTATGGAGGATTTCAGAGCATCCCCATGCAACCTGTTCAAGAGCTTTGCTTCTCCACTGTTAGTAAGATTTTCCCAGCGTCTACTATGAATATTTATTGCTGCAGCTTAAGCTGTTTACTTCTTGTACTGTGCATCATGAACAGAGAAAAGAGTATTTCGTTCCTTTCTGCAGCAATTCTCAATGCACATGAAGACTGTTATAGTGTTTCCAAATTAGTCATGTCTTAATTGATTAAGTAACCACGCCTTTCCATTTTCTTGATACCTTATGTTTTATGCTTAGACTGCTACAACTTTCTTGAAACCCTGTGCCCAGAAATGGATCCCATATTCCATCTGAAACCAAATCCATGCTAGACAGAGCAAGGGGACTATTCCACTTGTCTTCACATATTCCTAATTATAAATTCTACCATGGCTGGGTATCTTTTTCTTGGGAGTAGGACATTGTTCATTCATGTTCAGTTTGTGATCCACTGTAATCCCTACAATCAATTTTTAAAGAACTGCTACCTAAATCAGATGTTGCACATCCTGCATTTGTGCAGTCAATTATTGCTAAGAATAGAAACCTGCATTTATTCATGGTGAATTGTTTCCTGTTGTTCAGTAGATCATGTCTTGTTTGAGAATATTTGTTAAGACTATTTGAACTCCAATGACACTAGCCAAGATATTTGCAGCCCCTTTTAGTTTTGTCTTTCAAAAATATAATAATCGTAATAATGCAATAAAAAGAGCATAAGAAGCCCTTCTATTTAATCTTCAGACTCTTAATGAAAATGCTGTTTAGTATTAAAGCCAGGACAGACTACAGAGGAACTTCAATACATCCATCTATTTTTGACAGCTGTCTACTGTCAGCTACTATTTAGCCTCTCGTTGTCCAACCAGTTTTGCATCATGTAGTCAGAGATCGAGCAAGACCATATTTCCTTACCTTGAGTATGACAAGTCTGTCCTGCTAGATTGCCTTCCCTAGACATTCAGCAGGCTGAGACTTCCCATTACCTAAAGGTCCCATACTTCTACCTCCTGCAGGTAAAAAAACTCCCTTAGCGTAATTTTCCTTGTCTGTAATCAACTGCTCCCCATGATTGTACCTGCGGTCTTTTATTTTCTTAACCTTGAATAAACCTTCCTTCAGTTGATTCAACTTCCTCCATATTCTGAGTCGCCAAGCTGCTAACTTGGTCTGAGTATACAGGATAATATCTCATTATACATTTTACATTATACATTATACATTATATTTATTTACAGGATAGCATCACTATCAAAGAGGAAGAGATCAGTGACCTGTTAAGCCGCTTGGATGCACACAAGTCTATGGGACCGGATGGGCTACACCCAAGAGTGCTGAAAGAGTTGGCAGACTCCAACCTGAATGATTCTATGATTCTATGATTATTTGCCTATTCTAAGTGAAAAACTTATATCCTTTAATATTAACCAGTGAGTCATATGAGATTTTCCACAAAATATATGCTATGACTATTTAGTCACATCCTTAATCATGTCTTAAGATTTCCAGTTCTTATTTAGCTTCACAGTTCTGGCGATGACATGCAGACACTTAGGGTATTTGGCAGATCGACTCACCATCTTCTCTCCCTCTCTCTCTCTCTCTTTCCTATACCCTATAATGGATAGGATTAGCTTTTTCATCTGAGTTTAGACCTTTCCCAAGGCTGGTGCTGCTGCTCTTGTGTTTTTTCACAAGCCCTTCACAACAGAGGGTGACATGAGGAAGATGCTGCCTTTGCCTGGAGCACTGAAGGAGCCATGTCCCTCCTGACAATGACACCTTCACGACTGTGCACCTACTGCTCCTGCCTCACCCTAACCCTTCAGTCTTTCCTTAGAACTTTGCACATATGATGTGGGTCATGGCAGGGCTGGGCAGGAGGGGGCTGGTGGGTGGTTGGGGCAGGCCAATGCCCCATGGAGCTGTCTCCACAAGGCAGGTCTGAGTCCCCACCAGGAAGCCCAGGAGGCAAATAAATGTTAGGGTCAAGACCATCAGGGCACAAGGCTGGCAGAGCTGCGATGTGCCTCCAGCAAGGACCAAAGGAGGGGGCCTGGGTTCAGTGCAAGTCCCACCTCAGGGGAGGCCCAGGAGGAGTTTTTGCATTGCCTATTTTCATAACTTAGCTGTTTCTGTGAAGCTGGATCCCAGGCTATGTGGCTACACCAGATCAAGGCAGACTATGAGCATGGGCAGTTAAACCCCAGAGGAGGACTACTGTCATGGTCCATTTGTATCTCTTGGATTTACAGGACAACATACTCTGTAACTTAATTTTATGAGCTCATAAGGAGAGAAAACAAACACTATGAACAAGGGCTCAATCCTCTTTGTACAGACTAGTGTAGCATGTGAATTCACTAATTCATTGTCTTAATCCATGAGGTTTCTAACTCACAAACTCTCTAATTCATAATTTGCAACTCATAACTTGTGCATCTATGAGCAAATTAGTCACCTAGGCAATGATGAGAGCGCTCATCATTCCTCCTCCATCGTGGTGAGGGTGTGAAAACCAGTGTACATGAAAACCTCAGCTGCCCAGTTGCTGTTGGATCTGCTTCAAAAACTTTTTGGGTAAACTGATGTATTTATACCTTCCAGCTTTGGTCTATTCCATTTCTGTGAGTTCAAAGATTCTGAAGAAAGCTGCCAGTCAATCAATATGCAAGGATTGTGGCTACAGGAGACATCAAACTGCAGGTGATAGTGGCTGCATAATGACCTTCAGCCCTTTCTGGCCACCGTCCCCTGCCTATGTGTTGCCGTCGCTCTGACCTAATGGCAGTGCTCCCACCATACATCAGGCCTGCCAAAGCCATGAGCTGTGTATTAGCCAAATCCTGAGCAGGAGTTGAACTACGGAGAAAGACAGTTAGAAGCTGGTCAGGTCAACGATAGCCTGTTGGTGCTCCTGAGCCTGATGGATACAGAAAGTATCCATCGTGCACTTGTGGATAACAAAGAAGGGACACAAAATCCTTGGACATCTTTTAGTTACTCCTGGAAAGTGACACAGTTCTTGGTCTCCAGGTGGTGCCAGAGTGGTGTACAGGGTTCTGTTGTGGCAGGCATGTGCTTTAAAAACAAGCTACTTCCCACAGAACACCGGCCATCCACAGACACATCAATAATTTTAGCTGGAAAATTCAATAAGGATTTTTAGGAAGCTGAGCTTGGGGGGTTGTACAGATGTATTGCTTTACTGCTCCCTAAGCAAAGCCTGAGTAGTCTGGAATGTTTCTGAATTGTGTCAATGAGTGATGGATTAAAGATTCCCCAGGTACTGTGCACAAAGCGACACCACTGACCCGAATGGTTCCTTGAAAGCTATTCTGGTTTATTGTGTCAGTGATCCACAGATAATAGGTCTCTGGGGGACTTTTGAACCAGGTTTTTCAATTCATGAGGCAGTAAGGATGCTCTGACTTGCAAGTCTAGGCAAACTTTGGCACATCTTGAAGCATATTTGAAGGGCTTGAAGCAACGTCTCACAGACTTTTATTGAACTTGTAACAGATTTAAAGGAGGAACAGTCAGGAAATGCGGTGATTCTGGACTGGGGAAAGGCATGAGTGGGAGGGAAATCATGCAGTGCTCAGCCAAAATCTTAACGGTAGAAACAATCTTCAGGCACAAAGGTAAAAAAAATTATTTCCTATGTTTTCAAACCTTGCAGTAGCTGCACAATATTGTGTCAAAGTTTCTGACTTGCTGCAGACTCACAGCAGAATATATTTACATTCTACTGCTAGAGTGAGAAGTAATCACAGTAATTTCACAAGCAAACTTAAAAACATTAACAGTTCTAATTATTGAGTGATAGGTAGCATATTGATAGTTTTGTTTCATGTAATTAAAAAACGGCAGAAGGAGAATTTCAAAATTAATTGCCACAGTTTCACGTAATGATGCGATATGGAAGTAGGAAACAGCTTTGGAAACAAAATAAAATCTGCCAGAGATGGAACTTGATTATGAAAAAAGCTTGTCTCAGATACAACATTTCTTCTTATCAATCCAGTTAACATGATCTCACAAAAACTAGTATTATCACAGTCATGTCTTGTATCATGTTTGCATGCTCCCAAATTTAATTCTTACATTAAAAAACTATTATTAAATAAACAATAACAAATGCATTTATTGCATAGCATGTTCTCATTGCTTTTTAAAGACAACTCTTTTATGAGTAAACCATGGAATTATAAACCTTGTCCTTCAGAGAAAGAAAATTCAGAATGTAAACTCCAGGGGATCATTAAATGCTTTTGCCAAATTCTGCATTTTCAGAAACATAAATTGCAATTTAGACATCTAGCTACATTTTATCAACTTGTGGATGAATAGTTAATTAATACTGTTCATGAATTGTTATTATGCATGAATTCTTGTTATTCATGCCTGGAACCTCATTTATTCAACTGAAACAAGATTACTTCAGAATGTGGACTGAGCTCACTAACCTTAGTTTGTATGGAGTGTCTTCGCAAACAAATTCCTTATTTTTGAAGCATGCTTGTTTGTGGTGAATCATTATGAATTCCAATGTGCTGCTTAGGCTTTACTTACACATCATTAGGGTATCCCTTGAATGTTTTAACAAGAAATATAATGACTATTGTGCCTTTAAGTAACCAATGACAATTCAGCGCCATACCCTTTCATAGTGATGCCTATCAACTATCAGAAAATCGGATTGCTATCTTCTGTCAAGCCAATGATGTGAATGACAAGTGTCACTCTTCCTTAGTGTCCAAAATGGCACAGCCACAATGGGTACATGATACTTGTCACAAGAGGCATTTAGTTACCAGGTGGTCTGCAATAACTAAAATAGGTGTGTGGGAAAGGTTGCATTGAAATGCACACTGCATACCTCTTTTTCTAATCTTTTCCTATTGCATGAGCACTTTCTGTTCTATTAAATTCTGTATTAAATGAACATTGTGTCCTATAAGAATTACAGCAAGAGGAAATTATTCTCACTTATCACATTACAGAAATGCAAAGCTTCAAACAATAATGTCAAATTATTTTTCATGGTAAGTTTTTTCATGTCAGGCTGAGCTTACTGTTTTGAATTCATAGTTTTAAAGTTGTGCCTCCATTACATTACAAGTTGCAGGTGGCCTAATTAAAACCAAGACTTATTAAGAGTCGAGTGGGAAGATCAAATCATAATGAAGGAAATACTATGAATAATATATAGTCATTTATATGCAGCCGAAGCTAAAATAGGTAGGCAAATGTTGAATTAGTTATCTCAAATTTATAGAGAGCACATTACCCATTCTCCCATTTGAACCTTCAGAGGACCCAGCCTGTTACGCACCATTCAGGCCTCTTGCAGCCTCTTTATTTCACCTGTAGTACTGCGGTACTTCAGTTTCTTTGGTATATCTAATTATCTAATTCTAATTAAAGGATTCTATAGAATTTAAACAATTAATGATGCTCACACACATCCAAAACACTCAAACACTACTGGAGGCCATCTACCTGTCCCAGGAAGGATACTAAGAGAAAAGATAGTTTGCCAAAAGTAGAGTGCTTACGAAGAGTGACCTTAGGCGAAGCACAAAGGTGACATGCCACACACACCTGTCAGTTGTGGTGATTGACATAGTCTGAGAAAGAAATACATTTAAAAATGGAACCTGAAATGAATGCTTCGATGATGAAAACCCAACCTGTGCAGAAGTTGTTTCTTTTCTGGCGTGCCACACAGCCTGCACATGAGTTGGAAATGCATCTGTCTGCCTGGCATTCTGAAAAGGCCGGGAAACAAAAGAGAGGCATCCTCATTATGTGGCACGTTACATCCTGTATCAGTGTTTCAGTGTGATGCCTGTTATGTTAGAACCTGTAGTAGTGTCAGGAAATACAAATATAAAATGCCCTTGGTAATCCTCTCTTTTCCTTTCCTTCTTAAAAAACATGAGAGGTAAGGTAAATTGTTTAAAATGTACAGAATGGGCAGATAGAGCCATATCAAGAACATTATGATCAGTTGCTATTCAGTGCAGTGTTTTAATGCTACGATATGTTTTTGCACTGAGCTTTTTTCCACAGTTTTCCTCTCTTCAAGATTTATTGGATACAGTCCTGCAAAGATGTGTTCAGGTAACAACTCATGTAACCGATCCTCGTGTAACTGTAGTCGATGGTGACAACATCTGTAAGCACAGACACATATGGTTTCAGGATAAGACAAGCTTGTACATATCTTAGAAAACACTATGCCATAAAAATCCCTGAAGCTTTTTGCATTTTTTCATTTTATTGGCCAAAATGTGCAGGTGTTAGCATTTTAAGTCAAATGAGAATTCATGCCACAAGACATGATGCATTCCATTTGTACTATATGTAATCTGAAGAGATTTGGTATGGGGGGGACACAGAGAAAAATAGTTTTAAGCCTATTGGGAATTGCTTTTTCCTGTGCCTTATTTACAGTCATGGTTTCCTTTGAAGAGCTTTTCCTGATGACCAAATTGATTGGAAACAATGCAAGCAGAGTCCATATATAAGGGTTTAAAAGGGCATCATAAAGATGAAAATCATATTTAAAACACTTTCCCTGAGTGATGACCAACACCGTGTGGTGCCTAACAATATCTTGTGACATTAAAAGAATTTTTGCAAACTAAATTAACTTTTACACATACTTCTTATTTTCTTCAGCTCAGGCAGTGGAGCCAGCATGGTTCTTTCAGTTCATTTAACGTTCTTATGCCTGATTACAATGCTGACATGTTTGTTGCCAGCCCTCTGAGCCTGCCTGTGTCTTTAGGCACAGCCCCGAGCACGACAAGAGGCACAGGCTGAGGCACCACAAAAGCAGCCCCTGGAGGCATTTTGTGCATCAAGGACACTCCTCCTCTGCTCATATGTTGGGGGGGGGGGGGGGGGAG
>NW_015094506.1:30613946-30678340 GCF_001431845.1 Calidris pugnax
TCTTGTGCGTTGTGGGGGGGGGGGGGGAGGAGAAAATAGGAGGCAGGAAGAAAATTTCCAGCATCTCTTCAAGAATAATAGCTTACTGCCTTGCTCGCAGCTGCCAGGTATTCTGACCACAGAGTAAATGGGTGAAGGTGTGGTACTTTCGAATGGAATTCACTTTTAGGTGTATTTCATTTCTCCTCTCCGAGGATATTTACTAGCCCAGGCATGCTTTTGGGATCCCAGGGGACTTGCTCTCCTTTTTGCCAATGAAATGAAAGGAACAGGTTACCTCACAACACAGTGAGTGTTTAATGTGTGGTAAAATCAGCCTTTCAACCTTAACTCCCATTTCTAAACCTGATGTAGAAACTATATAAATAACTTAATGGGCATTAAGTAAACTCTGAAATTTTCTCTGTGATCTCTCCCAATTTCTTTAAGGTCCTGCCAGCCCCCAAAGAAGTGGAGGTCTTTAATTCTCATCAGAGGAGGAAGTCAGAACAATTAGAAAAAGTGCAAACTAGAGTATAAGTCTAACTCTGCTGATGTCTTTGACACATTAAAATCCCATGGGATCGACAAGTTGGGTCCCTTTGGCTCCAGATCCCATTTTATGAATTCAGTTTGCAGGACCATTAAGGCCAGTTCCTTTTTTGCATTTAAGTGACATCTGTCAAGTCACCATAGAAAATATTTTGTCCTACATTTTGACAAGAATTGTGAAAGGGGTCTCACACTGCAGTAATAATGGCATATATTTCCCCAGTAAGAAACGCTGGATTTCTAACTTCTAACCAGCTTCCAGAGAGGGCTATTTTTCCCTCCTTTGTTGACTGGGAATCTCAGGATATGACTGTGCAGCACAAAGCATGCTTTGTGGAGCCATCTGCGCTAGCCTGGAGAGCAGAAGTATGTAGCTATGCTACCCTGGTTCTCCTCCAGAGCAGATATATCCTGTTGTTAATGAGCATTAAGTATACAGTATTGAGCTCATGCGCAATACTGTAAAAATGAATATTTAATCAGATCTCCTGTATGTTATCTAACGTGGCTGTCTTTTCACAGCATTGAGTTCTGCCATATAGATATATCCAAAGGAATTTAAGGACTGGCCTTTAAGGATCCTGAGCAGAGTGAGTATCTCAGATGCCCAGTTCCCTATTGGCCTTACCACTGAAAGAACTTTTCTTCCACTAATATTTGCACACAGTATTTAATAGAAATGGAGTGTCAGTAAAAATACAGTGTGTTCTGATTTGTAATCTCGCTTTCCCATTTCAGAAGGAAGAAAGATACTTTCTTAGAGAAAGCAAGATGAGTTGGCTGAGGGGCACAGATAGCTTCTTGGCTCAAATGTGGAGGAGGAAGCGCTATGATGACAGTTACATATTTTAATAGATTTCTAAGGAAGTCTTAGTGGTAAGGTTATTATTTACTCACCCTAGCATAAATGACTGTTGCATTCATTTTAAAGTAACTTTCAAATTTGTTCTTTCAACATAGTTTGGATGCATGGTTCAGTTCTTTTTTAAGAAAATGATTCCGCTAAGCTGACATAGTACATACATAACAGCTATAGAAAATAATTTAAAAAATAATATTAATCCCTTGCATAGAGAGAAGATCTTGTGCCAGGAATCAAAAGGAGAAGACTGCTGCCTCTTTCATCTTTAATAACTGAAGTGTGGCCCCTGGAGACTGAAGGTCGCTGCATGTACTGTTTCATAATGTGATATGCAGTCCCAGCATATAATGCTCCAGCCTGATCTCAGGGGCAGATGGCAGGAGTCACAGGTACAAATATACAAACTCACAATTTCATGCTGTTTAGATCTAGACGAAATGCTATGTGATGGCACCTGTAGTCTCTAAAGTCTTCACAGATTTTTCTTCTGCATTAAAGATGAAAAGACTCATAGCTCAATAGACTGTTAGCCTGCTTTCCTTTTTTTTTTTTGTGATCTTTCTGTCTCTCTCTGCCCGTCAATTCCCCTACCACAAATGCATTTTGAAGTGGCTGGCCAATTTCCCCAAAATTTTACTGAAGTCTTGAAGACATTAAGCTCTTAAAATTGTCATAAAAATCGGTGTTTGAGTAGAGGAAAGACATCAGAATAAAAGCGCACACAGGCAAACACCCATTTAAATACCCGTACTGGCTGGTACGTGATCTGAACAGCTCTTTGTCTGGTTTGGGCTCTGGCTGGCCGGGGACCCCATGCACGGGTCTGCCTGGCTGCAGTGCAGGAGAAGTAGGGAAGAAGTGCTGATCTAGGATAGAAAAGGGAGATGGGGGCTGGAGGACATGAGCAGAAGTGGGACAAGGGAACCAAAGGGGCCGTGATTACAGTGCCTGGGGACCAGGGACAACTCAAGGGCACTACAGGGCCAGCAGCCTGCATGGTGTGGGTAAAACAGTTTTGTGGAAGGTGGGGCCATGAACGTACATTAAACTGTGATTATAGCAGGGGAGCCGGTGGAACATGCGTGAAACTGGTTCTGCTATGTACAAAATCATTTTTAACAAATACGAATAGTCACTATAATTTGGGGACTTACAGCTGCCCTGTTGAGCATGCTTAGACCAAATCTATGCTGAGATCAAATTCCTAAATGCAGTCAGTGTAATTGCCATTCATTATAAACACGTGTGCTGGGTTGGCCTGGGCTGGCTGCCCGATGCCCACCCAACTGGTCTCTCACTCCCCCTCCTCATCAGGACAAGGGGAGAAAGTAAGATGAAAATGCCACAGGTTGGGATAAAGGACAGGGAGGTCACTTCAGTTACTATCACAGACAAAACAGAGTTTTAATTTATTTTTTTTGCCCATGAACAACAGAGTAAGAGGATGAGAAAAAAGACAAAACTAAACCACCTTCCCCCCTTCCCTCCTTCTTCCCAGGCTCAGCTTCTCTTCTTCATTCCCGACTCCTTCACCTCCTCCCACCCCAAGTGGCACAGGGGATGGGGAATGGGCCTTGCAGGGAGTTCATAATATCTCATCTCTGCCGCTTCTTCCTCCTCACGCTGTTCCCCTGCTCCAGGATGGGGTCCCTCACACAGGCCACAGTCCTTCATGAACTTCTCCAATGTGGATCTCTGACCTTGGTGTCTGCAGGGCTGTTTCTCAATCCTTTCTGTTCCCTCCTCCTCTATGTCTTGCATTTTTGCCTTTTCCTAAATCTCTTTTCCCAGAGGTGCCATCACCATCTTTGTCTGTGGGGCTCACCCTTGCCCTGGGGTGGGTGGTTGTGTGAAATGGCTGTGTCCAGGTTGGGGCAGCCCTGGTCGCTCCTCACAGAGACCACTCCACAGCCTTCCCTGCTGGCACCTTGCCATGGACACCCCCTGCAGTAAGGGGTCTGAGTACTTTAGTATCAGGGCTTAACAGCAAGCTTCAAAAAAAAAAAAAAAAAAAAAAAAAACCCAAAACCCAAGATTCTTAAACAGTCCAAAGTCCAAGTAAATACTTATACTTTTGCTGGTGACTATCAGGAAAAAATTCAGGATATCCACAGCTGCTAGACCAGCAAGTGGCTGGGCACAGCCTTTGTGGGTTAAGCTTAGAGTCCTAAAATTTTGGACAATTTTCTGGCACCAGAGACCAGAGTGCCATCTGTGAACCTTGTCATTGGCACCATCTTTCAGAAATGCTAAGTGCCTACTGCTCCAGCACAAAATCAAAGGCCAGCTCTTAATCTTGTTTGCTTCATCCACACTCTTTACAGAATGGAGGTGATGTTACCTCCTTATTTCCTTAATTTTGTAAGGTTCCTGTCCTTAAACAAGAGAGAGGAAGAGTTTGCCAGTATAAGAGGCATGGTATTGATTTTAGCAGGTGACCTATCTACGTGATCTCACTCTCCTTTCAAATTGTGATTTAGATGTCAATGTTAGATTGACCCCACCTAAGTGTAAGGCTGCATTCAGCTGTTTAAATATGTTTATTTATGGCCATTTAAGATACCTTTCATTTCCAAGGCATCTGCAGGGACTTTTACCTTAGGAAGCCCTCATGCCCTCCTGGAATAGCAATGGGAAGTGAGGTGCCACACCAAAACACCTATCTAATGTTGGTCAGGTCCCACATTCAGGCACCTGAAACTTGACTGAAGCATCTGATGTCTTCCCTGCTTCAAAGAGAAGGGAAAAGGTGTCTCCCTAACTCTACAGCCAACCTGCTGCTGTGGGTGCTTCATGCACAGTGCAAATTAAAAAATGGTTGGACAATGAAAGCTTTAAAGTGTATGAATCTTGATGCAACAGTAGTGTTTAAGTCTTAGAGGAAAACAAGATCTCTGGCATATACTGCTTGTTGTACGGCACTGGCTGCAAAAGATACTCCACACATCCCACATGTAAAGCAAGAAGTTGTGATGGCCTCTGTGGTGGATTTAAGAGATGAGAAAGATTACACTGAAGAAAGGAGGGCAAGTGTTGCTGCACATGGTGAAAATGTCCATGTCTCGATTACTGGAAGAGGAACTGCCTGTGTTGAGGGAAGGAATAAGGAGCCAGGGCCACCATGGAGATGCAGGAGCTGTCCTGCCTTTGGTCCCGCCACTGCTCAGGGATTCATATTTTTTTCTTCAATAATCTGACTAATAAACTTGGTTTGCTTTTTTATTCCTGTTGCACAGTGAATTACCAACAAGGATGGGTCGCTCATCCCTGAATCTGCCTATGCTTCTTCTGCAAAGCCTGGGTAAGCCTTCAATTATTTTTCATCTTTGGATGAACAGTCTTTGAAAACAAAAATTCAATATGAATGTCAAAAGCTCTGCAGTGTGTGAGGTGTGTTGTTTATGCACCATTTTGGTAGAAGAGATCAGCATATATTTTACAGTCTTTTTCAAAGATGAATATGTTACAGGCCTCACATCACTGAAGAAGTTTTTTGGTTCTTAAACTGATTATTATAACTTAACACTATTAATTTCATTCAAGGGAGAAAAGAAAAGGAAGACTCTACAGAACTTTCTTTAAGAAACCTAAGGTTGTCTATGAAAGTTATTCTATTATTGGAAATAATTGCATTTCTTATCAGAGAACATTTACTACTTACATCAGACCTGACACTACAGGAAGCTACATCCTTTACTTACCAAACGGAGCTGGCAATGGCAGACACAAAAAACATTAAGTCAAGGGATTTCAAACACTGTTCACACCACATAGACAACAAAAGTGGCTGAAAGCAAAAGCTAAGAAAAATTATAAATTTTCAAAATACACAAAGCTATCTGATTTTGGTGCTGTGAACCTACCCAGTAAACTACACATTTCCCTAGAAATTCTGTAGAAAACATGTAAAAAGGCTGGACATTTTGTGAAGGTGTTTCACAGTTCTCAGTCTAACCAACAAACAAATGAATTTGCTCTGCCAGACACTAATGTTCTGAATGTGGATAGAAGCTGTCTGAAATACCTTGCAGATGCAACACTGTGTATTGCTAATGTTATTCTACATCAGAAAACCAGCCTCAGGCTACTGAATTAATGATAGATACTGGATCAGCATTTTCTGTACTACCCCAATTTGCTTGCAATACTTTAGAAGCTTGCTGTTTTATGAGCCTAGGGTACATCTAGGTGCTTGTATATCAATACCCATGTTTAACTTCCTTCAGGTGAGTCTTATATTGATACATCCTATTGCCTACTACATTCGGAACTGTGCATAGGTGTATTTCCTTCCTGGGTGGAAGCTTCTGGATTGCACCAACTAGTTCAGGAGTTGGTGGCCGCCCAGTGTCTTCAGCTTCCTCAGTGGGAGTTCCAGCATCTGCTGTTGTAAAAGGCAGCACAACCTGCACCACCACAACTTTGCTTTGCAAAAGGGTTTGTCTGCTAAGATAAAAGCCAATCAAATATGACATTTAGATGACAAACTCAACCAGCTGTTCTCCATTAGAAATTGAGAGAGGTTTTACTGTGAGAGGTTAAAGCAGCCCAGTAGCCCAGTAAAGCACCAGTGAAGAAACATCTTCTGAAGAGATGTCTTAGTACTTGATGACAGCTCTCCCCCAAAGCGGTTGAAATAGAAGACTAGGAGCATTAGTCTAATTTTGTGGATATAGACCTAGGGTGACTGAGAATCACTCACACATATGAAATAAATCTTTCTAGAGCACTGTGGAACAAATTTTCACTTCCAAGTTATAGCATTTGAACCATTATATTATTAAGACAGTGGACACCTGACGGCATTTGTTACACCAAACTGGTAGGTTTTTTTTATATGTGCTGGAGACAGTTGTACTCCATGCACTTAAAAATTTCAGTAATTGTTTAGTCTGGGTCTGTCTTCATCTTGATGGTGTACAAGATTTTAAAAATCTTACTATAACACAAAATACACTGTCTGATAAACTATTATGCATTTGTAACTTTGTTCAATGAAACCTTACCAATCAATGTCTTGCTGTTACAGATATACTACTGGTCAAGCATTATGGTTTTGTCTTTGGTCTTTTATCACAGGATGCAAAGTTGATTCATAATTATGCTTCAATTGCTTAATTCTCTAAATCACTGATTTGTAAAATTTCAGACTAGTCCTGGATTACTGTTGTGGAAATTCTGTTGAAAGAGTAAAACTCAGTCAATAGCAAGTCTAGTACTCTTTGTTTTGGTGGCACCCATAGTTGGTGATACCATAGTGTTGTTTGACCTTGTGGATCATCTCTCTGATAAATTACTTCAGGAAGGAATCGGACATAGTACTTATATTGCCACTCACTTTCAGCAACCATCAGTGAATTCTCCTTTAGGTGTCCTGTGGTGCAGGAAGAGTTAATGTCTGATACCAAAGTGCAATACACATCCTCAGGATTTGACGATTTGCTGAGAGAAATATTGTATTGTAGAAGATTCTCAGTATGCTGTTTTTAAGATGGTGGAGGAATTGAACGATTCAGTATATGTTTGGAAGAGGTTTTACTGAAAGCCTTGAAAACTTCTGCTGCTGATTTGCTCTCTTCTGAGTGAGATAATTCAAAAGGGAGGATGAAAACTTCGAGGCTCTGGACTCTGGATCATGCTCTTTTTTCCACCTGATTGTCAGCTGCACAACATCTTCTGAGAGTAGGGGTCACGGTCACTCATTCCTATCCTGTCCTAAATGAGTGCCTAATCACAAGGTCACAATGCTAGCATCTTCCTCATTTGCTCAGCTTTTGAGCCCATGACTCTTGCAGCTGTTTTTTCATTGTCTCTGCTTTGGCAGGAGGGGTGAACAGCAACTTTATCCTACTGTTGTTTTTGTCTGCTGAGGAAGTTTGTAACTTGTCAGCTGGAAGAGAGCCTAAAATGCATTTTCTACTTTCTAGGTGAGTGACCTAACCACAGTGCTGTTCTGGAGAAGGTAGAGAGCAGCACCAATGTCATTACCTCTCCTCCGGTTCTGGTTTCAAAAGTAGATGTGATCAATTAAGCAACCACTACTAGAAGATGACTGAGGCTCCACAGAGGGATGGGAGCCACAGAGGGGTGGGAGAATAAAGTCAGCTGCTTCCTGATGCTTTATTTTGGCAGCCACTTTTTGGCAGTACCTGGGCAGGATCTTACTCTGTATGTGGTGTTTGAGGTGCCAGACTCCTGTAGTTTCCATTCCACTTTGCTCAGTACAGAAGTCCTAAGGTTCAAAGGTACATAAAAGTCATGGAATATATTAGAAATGAAAGTTTTTAATTATGCTGGACATTCCCTAGCCTATTGCCATCAGTGGTAGAGAAGTGACAGCAATATGCATGGGAATGCCAAATGTAATTAAAAATGTTGGTTTCAAGTAGAATCTGTGATTTTTCTGACACCTGCAACGTCACAGTCTTTAAATGGATCTCATCCCACTTGAAGGCTGACAACCTACCTGAGCCTCAGGAGAAGAGAATCAACTGGGATAAAATGGGAACTGTGCCAAATCTTTGCTGTTTGAAAATCACACTGTACTTTCTCTGAAGCCTGAAAATGTTCCATTCACACACTCTGCAACCAGCAGTAAACTCGGACTGTCTGTTTTGCCATGGCACCCAGATAGGGCTGGCTGGCCATGGCATAAGCAAGAAAATACCTGAAGCAGTCCTTGCTCTCCAAGCAGAAATGCAAAACAAAACTGTTGTGCAAATCCACTTCTCAAATTCTCCACTGACAGAGGTGTCAGGTTTTTGAATGGATGCAATGGAAGTCCCAGAGATGTTCCAGGGGCATCAGGACGGGGTTCATCGCACCCAATTTCAGAGATCAGTAATGTAGACAATAATGTAGACAACTGCATCTGATGTAGTCAGCCTTGACTCCCGCGATAGTCAGTAGAGAGAAATAGATACACTTTCAAGGCTTAAGTTGTCTGATCTATTTTATGTGCATACTTTAGTTTGGAAGGAGTCAGACTGCAGAAGAACCTATCTCGCCTTTATAAACAGTAAAATTTACAAGTCTAACACAATTGTAGATATCTACATTGTAAACATTTACAGTGGCAAATCAGATGGATCTAACCCCATGTCTAAGTGTGGTATCTTCAAACTGGTGGTGGCTCACCTGAAATCTCTGTGCTCAAACTGTATTAATCTACAATAAAGTCACTGTATATACTGGAATCCTTCCTCATCTAAAGCTACACTGAGTGTGGATTTTTAACCCTTTGCTTTAAATTCTTCTGTATCTCATATAATGCCTTGCACTTTGTCAAGAGTCCCTCAGAAGAGCTTGGGAAGATTTCATCTTCTTCTTTTCTTTTGAGAAATGTTAAGACTTGGTTAAGATGTCACCAAGCTGGCATTGGAAGGACTTAGCAGGAGTGAAACTGGGGAATGAGGACCCACAATTGCATAATATAATTGTCTGGATTTACGAACAGACGAGTTAGGATGGAATTAATGCAGTTACCCTTGCAGCTTGAATGCTGACAGTGAAGAGGCCTCATTCTTCTTGGTGACTTCTGTGCTGGTATAGGAGGATTAACTGCATCTTTTCAAAGTTTCAGCCCTGCAAAATGTTCCTCCAAGGCTGCTCTGGAACAATGAAGCCTTACAAAGACATTATATTGCCTCCCACAGCAAAAGCTGCGTTTATGCTGGTGCTCTAGACATTTCAATGGCAGTAAGTGGGCTCCTGTTTAAGTGGGCTTACAGTTTAATCGGACTAAACTGTAAGTATTTTTCAGTATTTCTGGGTTTATAGGCACATTTTAACCATCACAGCAGGAACCTGACTTGATTTTAATTATCAGACAACTATTTATGCGGTAACCAGAATTGGTTGGGTTTTTTTATTTTCAGGGGGTAAAATTAGCTCTTTAGCTGTTACTTGAATTGCATAACTTCTGCACCATCTGACTTGCTAACAAGCTTGTCACCTACATACATTAATGCCAAAGATCTGATGTCAAGGACACATACCATGTTGGTACAGGCTGTGCAGTCCAGAAGCTGATAAGCTCACTCTCTGGGGTAGGCATCTGTCTAGCCAGTGTAAGCAGCATGCCCTGCTGTCATTCCAGAGGGAAAAAATGCTAACTGACAGCTTAACAAGAATTGAAACAGTGAGTGAGGAATAACAGAGAACAGCAGAAGAGAGAAAAACATAAAATATGGTTCCTCTCAAAAACTTCTCCTTCTTTCACGAGAACCCAAATATAAATGAGTATATTTCTGCCTGCCTGCTTGCCAAAGAAAATTAAACTCTTGTCTCAGAAAACAGGTTTGTTTTACAGAGAAAACAGTCATATTATTAATTCATTTCCTTCTTAGTAGAAAGTGCCAGACAGAGATTATCACTAAAACAATACATTTATTGTTTCCAGAGTATTTCTTCATTCTACCCAACTAGCTAAAGAGGTCAGCAGATTGTAACCTACAAGATATGACAAAGGGCTAAATGAAAACATGGGAATTTGACAAAGCAGTGCCAGAGAGGGCTGACTAGTCAAAGAGAAGAAGTAAGGAGCACTGGATCCCAGCTTTGGCTGGAAGAATTTGGAGAATGCTCTTCAAGCCAGACCCAGGTGCAAAGATGGAACTAAAAGAACTGTGGTTAACCTTGTGCAGAATCAATCCAATTAGCTTAATGGAAAAGGGAAAATGGATTAGTTATTAAAAATGAGATAGGATATATTGGGGTTTGGTTTTTTTTTAAGAAAATGGGGATGAAATTGGGAGCCCAGCTCAAGTGCATCTACACAAATGCACACAGTATGGGCAACAAACAGGAGGAGCTAGAGGCCATTGTACTGCAGGAAAACTAGAATATAGTTGCCATCACAGAAACATGGTGGGATGACTCACACAATTGGAACGCTACAATCAATGGCTACCAGGGATAGACAAGGAAGGAGAGGTCGTGGCGTGGCCCTCTGTTAGAGACAGGTTCAAATGCCAAGAAGTTAATAATGGAAATGACAGTGTAGAGTGTTTATGGGTCAGGCTCAAGAGGAAGGCCAACAAGACAGACATCATGGTGGGAGTTTACTACAGACCCCCAAACCAGGACGTAGAAGTTGATGAAATATTCTATTCTAACTGGAAGAGCTCTCGCAATCACTTGCCCTGGTTCTTGTGGGCGACTTCAACTTCCCAGACATCTGCTGGAAATATAACACAGCACAGAGGGAGCAGTCCCGGAGGTTCCTAGAGCGTGTGGAAGACAACTTCCTAACACAGCGGTTCTTGTGGGCGACTTCAACTTCCCAGACATCTGCTGGAAATATAACACAGCACAGAGGGAGCAGTCCCGGAGGTTCCTAGAGCGTGTGGAAGACAACTTCCTAACACAGCTGGTGAGCGAGCCAACCAGGGAAAGCACCCTACTGGACCTGCTGCTTGTTAACAGAGAAGGTCTTGTGGGGGATGTAAAGGTTCAAGGTCATCTTGGGCAGAGTGATCACGAGATCATAGAGTTTTCAATTCTTGTGAGAGCAAGACAAGAGCCAGCAGAATGGCCACCTTGGACTTCTGAAAGGCAGATTTTGGCCTGTTTAGGAACATGGTTGAGAGTGTCCCCTGGGATACAGTCCTGAAGGGCAAAGGTGCCCAGGAAGACTGGTCATACTTCAAGGAGGAATTCTCAAAAGCGCAGGAGAAGGCCATCCCCAGGTCCCATAAAACAAGCAAATGGGGAATAAAACCAATACTCTGCCCAGTCCTGTTCAACATATTCATCAATGACCTGGACGAGGGGACAGAGTGTATCCTCAGCAAGTTCGCTGATGATATCAAACTGGGAGGTCTGGCCGACCCTCCAGAGGGCTGTGCTGCCATCCAACGTGACCTGGACAGGCTGGAGAGCCAGGCAGAGAAGAACCTAATGAGGTTCAACAAGGGCAAATGTAAGGTCCTGCACCTGGGGAGGAAGAACCCCAGGCACCAATATAGGTTAGGGGTGGATCTTCTAGGAAGTACTACTGAGAAGAAGGATCTGGGAGTCCTGGTGGATGGCAGGATCTCCATGAGCCAGCAATGTGCCCTTGTCGCCAAGAGGGCCAATGGAATCCTGGGCTGCATAAGGAGAAGCGTAGCCAGCAGGTCGAGGGAGGTCATTCTCCCCCTCTACTCTGCACTGGTGAGGCCACAACTGGAATACTGCATCCAGTTCTGGGCTCTCCAGTTCAAGAGAGACAGGGAACTACTGGAGAGAGTCCAGCATAGGGCAACCAAGATGATTAAGGGATTAGAGCACCTCCCTTACGAGGAAAAACTCAAAGAGCTGGGGCTCTTTAGCCTGGAGAAGAGAAGACTGAGGGGAGACCTCGTCTATGTTTACAAGTCCCTAAAGGGTGGGTTGAAGGATGATGGAGCTGGACGCTTTTCAGTGGTTTCCAACTACAGGACAAGGGGCAATGGGCACAAGCTGGAACATGGGAAGTTCCACTCAAAAATGAGGAAGAACTTCTTTACGGTGAGGGTGACAGAGCACTGGAACAGGCTGCCCAGGGAGGTCGTGGAGTCCCCTTCTCTGGAGATTTTCAAGACCCGCCTGGATGCAGTCCCGAGTAATGTGCTCTAGGCAATCCTGCTTTGGCAGGGGAGTTGGACTAGATGATCTCTAGAGGTCCCTTCCAACTCTGTCAAATCTGTGAATCTGTGAAATCATGCTGTCTGGACCAGTTTCAACCTGGCTTCAGTAGCCATTCTAGCTCTTCTCTGACTTCCATTTGTTCTTCATCTTACTTGCATAGTTTCTTTGGTGCTAAGATTTGGTGATCATTATTATTTTCTTCTTGACATTATAATCCTACAAGGCCCTTTGCTTAAGGCTGCAATCTGAGATTTACCCTGGTTTTATACTTCCCCTTTTCAGAAAAGTTTCTGAAAAAATGCGAGAGCCTGCCTCCCTCCTCTGCCACAGGTTTGGGCCAGGAAGTGGTGTTTGAGTCTCTCTATATCACTGTGGCACTCACTTCTTGGGGCTGTGTTGTGCAGTGCTCCAACAGTCTGTCTCAAAAGCCTTTCCTGCAGGCCGCCTTCTGTTGATCAGCATTCTCAGCTGCATTCAGTGGATTAATTGAAGGGACTTTTTTGGTGACTTTGTGCCCCTCTTTGAGCAAACCAGTTTATTTGCAGTGTAGGCACAGCAATGCAGGCTTTATTCAAACATTTGCAAAAGCCTGGTTGCAATATCATGGTGCTCAGCATATGGAAGCAGGTAGAATTTGTCTGCTTTTGCTGGAAAAAAAACCCTCTTTCCTCTGTGCTTATATTCCAATATTCAGGCTAGTTAGTTAGTAAAGTGTAAGATACAGTGATGTCTGTTTGCAACTGCAGCACAGACATAGTTAATGTCAGATTAACGATTCATGTACGTGAAAAGCTGAAATGCAATGCTGATTTTATTTGATATTATTGGTGCTCATCAGAAATCCACCTCCTGATGGGGCATACTTATTTTTAAATAAATATCATGTGTTGCAGAGAACTTGCACAGCAGGGAGTCACAACAATCTCTCTCCTGGTAGCTTTTGCTAAATAGGCTGTGGGCACACATCCATCTCTTATTCACGGTCATATTTTATTTACTTTGTTTTCACTTGTGCCTATTCCTTATCCTAAGTTTTCTTTTATTGCTCATTTTCTCTGTGTCAGTTGTAATTTTCCGGGTCACTTTGTTCAGGCACCTTTTACCATATGCAAAGGGAGTCTGCAAATAGGATATACACAACTTACAAGTATAGAATGGTTATTTAGTGGCTAACATGAATACAAGCTAGCAATGATTACCCTGCTGTTCAGCTAAGCCTTAGGGAGCTCACCACAGAGCCTTCACCACTCAGCACTCATCAGTCACGTGGGGTAGGGCTGGACTTCACTGCTCAGTAGAGTACATCCTCCAAGGTGGTGAGATGCTGTTTTACCAACCGCTGTTTTCCCCTTTAAGATTTTGTACCTTCCAAGGTTCATATCTTTCCTTTTGACCTTTCCTCCCTGAGCTGCCAGCAACCTCTCTCAACATCCCTGTGTCTGCAATTTTGCCTTCCTCATCTTACCTGCTTCTGCTCTACGTACTTTCTCAGTGCTCTTTCGTACAGCTTCACAGGTTCCTCAGCAGCCTGAGCCAAGGTTACATGGCTAAAGCAGTATCAGAGCTGGGCCTTGGATTGCAGAGGGCCAAATCCCTCAGATAGGTGGGAGTCACACATCACCACATCACTTTTCATGTTGGAGTATCTGGCCATTTCTAGGACCAGCTCAGGAAGAGATTTGAAGTTTTTCCTGGGCAGGTGTAGGCTTGTTAGAAGACAGGTGTTGGCTTTCAACAGCTTCTTTCTGAACTTGCAATTTTTCCTGCTTTACTATTTACTGCTAACTTTCTTCCTTGGGCCCTCTTTCTTATTCTTTAAAATTATTCCAAATGCAAAGTAATCACAAGTATTCCCCAAACAAAACAGTTGCTTGGCTTAAATTCATTTATCACTGATGACAGAGAGAGTATGGGTACCCAAATCTTCACCAGGCCTTTGAAGTTTATGAGTCTATGATTTCCTTTACCTCTTGTTAGAAAGGAGAAATTTTTTGGACTCCCCAAAGGAAGTGGCCTACTTCTATATCTTGTTTCCCTCTGTGGAGTGGAAGATGGCTATGTTGGGATTCAATGAGATTGTAGGATGTGTTTTAATCAAGCTGAGGTACTTATCCACCTTTAGCTGTTAAATCCAAATTCCCATGTAGCTCTGTCGAGACCTTTCTAAAGCCTTGTGGGACTGCTGAACTAACAGGGTTAGACCTGACTTTGGTATGTTGTACATCCCTCTAGGTGTAGTTCTGGCCTAATGCAAAGAGGGAGAGACTCCTTGGAGGCTTCCACTCAGCTCACTCATGGTGGAGACAAGACAAAGTTGATCTTAGAGTCTGATCAACATCAAAATCAGTATGAGTTTTGCTCTTTATCTCTCATTAGGTTTTGTAGCAGGACTCAGATTGTAAAGAGTTTTAGGTAAGACAACAACTTTTTCAGGTCTGTATGTCATATTTGGGAAAGGAACTGTCTTGTATCAGTGTATTTAGGACATGGATCTTGTATTGTGCCTGTAAAATGTTGTTTAGCACATTGGACCAATTAGCTTGCAGGTTTTCTTCCAGAATAAAGTGTCTTATACATTTGCTTGCAGACATTCAGCTTCCAAGAATCTCTAGCTCTGATTCCACTAGAGACAGGTCTTTCAAAGGATTGTAGACATAAAAGAGATATTTTCTTCATTTCTGCTTGAAAGACATAATGCAAAACTAAATTGTGTTTACACTATATTTAACTGAAATGGCACTTTCCTGACGTATATTGTAATCTATAGCTGTCTAGATTTAAGAAGTGTTCCATGTATTTCTTTTCATGTTCTCCTATTTTCCCAGTAATGAATTTACTCCAAGGGACACATCAATTTTGCAAGCCAAAGAAAGGAAGCACTAACTCCTTTTTTAGCACATGCTATAAAAATGTAAGAAATCAGGTTTCAATAATAAACATTTGCCACTGTAAATGGGCCAAAGTGCCAGTACAGGTAAATGCTTGACAATCACATGAATCACCATGATTAAATGGTCTTATGCAATGAGACACTGTGCTCTGAAAGTGCTTGGGCATGCATTCCCTTCCGAGACGGATTTGTAGTTTGAAGAATGGCTGGTTGCTACTAGTCGTCAGCATACACTGTCCATTTTGAGCAGTGAATTCAGAGCTATTCAGGCTCGATGAATCCTGACAAGCAGAAATGGAGCCATATTCTATTTTCTGAAATGTCTTCTCTCATTACATATTGGTGTTCCTTTGACAGCTTCTCTTCCTGCTGTCATAACTTCTTCTGTCATCCAGCTTCCAATAGGCTCAAAACAAAACTCAGCTCAAAACAAAACTCAGAATTTTTTATTAAGTAATGACCACTGGTTTTCAGGGCTTCTATACTCGTACTGTCAATGCTGAGTTCTCTTAATTCCTTTTTTATATCATATGACAGCAAAGATGCAACTATTGCAGTAGTGAGTTTCTTTGGCTTTCCATAGGGCTTATTGTATGTTGCAATGGTGTCCAGAGTTCATATTTATCAGGTGAGTATCAGTGTCAATAAAAGCCAAAGCATTGCAGGAGGAAGCATTTGAGGTGCTACACCCAATCTGAGAATGACTGGCATCAATCATCTCTGTGTCTTCAAGTAAATAACATATGGAAGTGTAGTTCATTAAAAAAGTAAACAGAAGTTGAAGCGTGTGTTTCATACCAGTCTCCTTAGACATTGTAGTATTTTGCTCTAAATTTGATGAAAAGATTGGAAGGTATATTTGACAAGGCCTTTTTTTTTTCAACATTTTATCCTGACAGCCATATGATATATCAAGATATGAAGTCAGAATAACAATTTTTCAGTAAGATATAAAAATGAGTATTAAGCTGAATTAGTCTACCATTTCCCAACTGAGATTATGAGACAATTCCAGAAGCACTGGAGTTGTCCTAACACTTTCCAGCTTTACCATTATAAATAATCAAAGAGTGTTCAGTCCTGGGGTTAAACCTAATACCTGTGAAATCTTTATTTAAATTATGTAACAAATATTTCTAGACTTTTGAACCACTCATATTAAAGTGTTTTTTATGGACAAAACATTGCCACATATTTCTATTACTTGTCACCCCTGTACTGTCACTTCAGATCTAGTCAGTAGTTGACATAAGACCTGAGGAAATACTGTGATCAGGGAACTAATCACCAGAAAATCTACAGAGTATGTTTAAAGATGTTGCTATACCTTGTATAAATTAAAGAAGCAAGCAAGTACAGGAAGGAAAAGAGAATACCCAGCACTTAGATGTGGCCTGATTTTTCAAGGATTTCGACATTTGAAGCTCCATTTGGCTTCAGTAGGAACCAGGGTTATTCAAATCAGTGAAAGTCAATCCAGCAGAAACTAGACTGTGACAGTCAGTATCCGTTTGTGGCTGATTACTTCCCAAATCATGTTACAGAATAAAACAATATTTAAAAGTGAATAATCTTTCATATTCAAGGAAACGCTTCATGCATTTTTTTGTGAAAAAATGGAGTTTTCAGTCTTCCTAAAATAAAAAGCTATACAAAAGCTCCTTATGAAATATGATTAATAGAAACAAAACTTGGTCATATAAAAATGCTAATTACTTCTGACTATTGAATTACATCAAACAGTAGAGTATCTCATAATGTTTAGACTATGACAACTGGAAAGCAAACCTAAAGTTTGGAACTGGTAAGTGATATTTTGTGGAAAGAAGGCACTGAGCCAGCATCCTAGGATTTTCTGGAGGCTTCAGGTCACAGGATGTTCTGCACTGGCTCTGGTAGGGGAGAGAGAGAGGGGGCAGGATCCTTTCTGTATATTGGCGAGAAAAGCTTGACAACAGACAGCTTAGTAAGATACCTGCTTCAATAAAACTGAATAAGAAGAGATGGATAGTGAGTAAATCTATGCCCCTTCAGATGCTGGGCACCTCACCTTTGTGCAGCATCAGGGACAGGCTGGATGGATTTTCTCCATCCTGTTGATGGAGAGTAGCTCTCCCTTTTAGCCATTTGAGCTACAATATAATTTCCTTACAAGAAAACAACTCTGTTTGTAGAGGATGTTCTCACAAAAATGTCTTGCTGCTCTGCTAGGTAAAGGCCAGGCCACATGGGTGGCTTTTTTGCAGTGGGCTGGGCTGATCGGGCAGCCAAGGATTTGTGTGGCACAAGGGAGGCCTGTGCCTGTTCAGGTTAACTGCTATGTGGATTGCTGGCTCCCAAACGTGTAACAGTCTCCCGGACAGGATCAATACATGAGCTTAGAGTTAGGGCTTTTTTGGTCAAGGAAGGGGATCTAACCTTTACCATCTTTTTCACTATTTCCTAGACTCAGTAAGGCTGGCAATTGATCAAAAGAACATACAGGTTTGAATAAATACAAGTTAAAATTATTAAACTAAGAATTTTTGCCTTTTAAGACAGTTGAATTCAATTGTAGCTGAAATATTTACAGCAGAAGGAACCAGACATCCCTTTAGCCAATGCAATTTTGGGTAGAGTTGGGTATTATGATCAACTACATCTGGCAAAAAAGTAGACTGAAGCCATTTAAGAGAAATATGGCTAGAGAAAAAGACAAATAACCAGAGTCTTAACTGTCAGGATTGAAAAACTAATTATATATATATAATTGGAAGAGAAAAATTAAGTGCGTGTGCAGATACCTTTTGTGTACCAAAGCAGAAGACCAAGGGTTTGTACATGTCTCAGAATTCAAATACAGAACAGATATAGTTGTTTTGTTGGAGGATTGAAAGTGGTGAAGGAACTGGAAAAGGGGAATGCTAGAGGGCTGCAGAGCTACTGGATTCACAGAGGTGGCTAAGGAAAGTGACACCTTTGAGGGAGGGAGGGAGCCTTGGTAGCAAAGGCATGCTAAAGCTCTGCTGCTGTGAGCTGTAGAGGAGGGGAATGTGGACTGCAAGAAAGTTAGACCCCGTGTCTGCAAAGGTGATTGGGTCCTTACAAAGATACTGGTGGTCTTTTACTGCTCCCTCATGATGCTCTCAAATCCACAGGGGTCACAGGACTGGAATGGATAATAAGCATAGCCTACCACACACCTCTCCTGATGATGATGTCAGGAGGATCTTCAAGAGATTTCCCCTTTGCTCCTCTCCCATGAGTTTTGTTAGCATTCTGGCCTGAGGTACCTAGATGAAATAACACAATGCCGTTGTAAATGCTTGTTACACCCTGAAGTAACTGAGCTATCTGGCTGATTCTGGATATCCTATTATTGATAGGACAGAAATAAGTAGGAGCTACCAGGATGTGGTTTAAAAGGGTGACATAAGCCCTCTAAATGGCTATTTTTGATGTGTGCAGGAGTCCAATTTAAAATTATTTACAAAAACTGAGAAAGTGACATTGTTGATGTGGCATTTTGAGTTTCTCTTCTCCATGACTGTTAATGATTGTTGAGTTAGTCTGCTTGTGTATGGTGAGAAAAAACAGATTTTTTACTCTAGCTCTAAACTATACTGCAGGCAGATGGGAGTATTTTCTTGAAATCGAAAATGGCTGTAATAAACAAGGAAATAGAGATGAGGCTAATCATGATGGCTTCCATCAGATCTGTCAGTCCTACACTTATTGCCTGATTTCTCAGAACAGCATGAATGTTTCTTTTCCCCAAAGACATCTGGCTTGCAAAGTAGTTGGTGAGTAATAATTGATTTTGAAAGTTTTAGTTAATTTTTAAAGAGAGGAATTCCAGCCAGTGACATTTTTGAAAATTGTTTTCCTGAATAGTACTGGGGTGATTTATTTATATCATAAATATGTGTAATCATTGGTTGTTCTTCCATATAGATTCCAATACTGCAGTTATTCCCATTTAGAAGTCTTTTACCCTGATTTGTTATTGATCATAATGTTTTTACACATCCATTGTTCTTCCTTCATCCATGAATTCTTGAGTAGTTACATTAACTAGAGGTGGGTCAAGACACAGACTTGAGACTCATCTCTGAGTTTTGTCTCCTTTCTCCAATTCACTGTGAGAGCTTTTTCCATAAGGTTTTATTTCAGCTACATCCCACTAGCCACACATAATCATCATTTCAACCAATGCAAAAGCAAGCAGTAGATATGATGTAGGTTTGTGTTACAGGCGGTTGCAGAGACAGTATTTCTGGTGGGGCATAGGATATGGATGGATATAGATGAAGTGCCAGTAAGAAATACATCCCTAGTTCTTTCCATAATTCCTAGTGGTTCCCCATGCACTGATAGGCACTGATAACAACACGGATGAAAAGACCTGTCAATAAAGGAACAGGCTAACAAGACACTTGTTTCTTGCTTCCAATAACAGTCTTTTCTAAAGGTTTCAAAGGAATGAGCAAGAAACCTTGAAGAAGAAAATTATAGGACAATCCATGCAAAGGGAAGTTTCTTCACAAAATTGACTAGTTTAAGGATAGCTTACAGAGAAAAAACAGTACTTCCAGTAATTTTATTTGTAAAGTAGAATTTGGATTCATAAGTTGTAACATTAATTTTAGGATTTTTTTTCTTTAAGAGCTCTTTAAAAAGTATATCAAATTTACATTATATATATATACAGAAGTATATACAAATTTACAACACTGAAAAAAATGATTATTCAATGTCCAGAATAAATATTCTTATTAAGTTTATTTTAAAATATTCAGTTCATGATGGATATTAATTTCCTTTGTTTAGAGGGTTTAAGTTTAAATTAAACTTCATCATGCAATTTATCCCTTAATTTAATTTTATATTTATCCCTCAAGTAATGTCTTTTTGTAACTTCATCTTGTATTATATAATGACATAGTTCATTAATTTCTAATATATACATTTCATTAATAACAAATACCTATGTTTCTAAATGCATTATTGTTATTCACTATTCCAGATCAAAGCATCCCTTATTTAATAAATCATAATGATATTCTGGCAAAGGCTTTCTTAATACACCTTATTGTATTTGCTATTTTTAGTAAAGAAACCAATATTTGATTCTTTTCTGAGGGAAGAGTGAGAATGGGAAAATGGAATCAGTGTTATTCAACCTAGATTGTATACTGTGCTTATCAACATTGTGTCTCTGGCATTGGCTGTAGATAAAAGCAGTTGCATTTTGATTTATATCAACGTTAAAATAACTGAAATGGCCACTGATTGATTTAAGCAAAGGCTCAGATAAATATGTAATTTATCACAGCAGTAAACTGTCTATCCCCAGAGGAACATGGAAGCAATGTTGCTGATTTTCCAAAATAAGACTTTTTTCATGGCCAATGTACTGTGGCATAATGAGCTGCTGTGCATTAGCATGCAACAAGTATATTTAAATCTCAGTGAGGATAGGCAATGCCAACTCCACGTACCTCTCATCTGCAGTGTGAAGAATTCTCTTGCTACATTCTTCCACCGCTCCATCCTGAAGCTTTTCCTGTGAAGGGAGATGATCTCAGACTGTGTTGTGCTCGATGTGACTACAGGTACTCCAAAGATATCAACATGTCTATTCTGCCCTGTTTGTGGTGATTTAGAAAATGGAAATGAGGCAGATTATCACAGGCAGGCATAGATAACAGCACCAGCATTTTGAGATGTTTCTTCATTCTTCCTTTTTTTTTTGATATAGTTTTTGATTCTGAGCAAGATATTGAGTTGAAGTACCAGATAGGGACCACCTCAATAAAATCCATCAAATCTAGAAATCTTAGAAAATCCATTTCTATATCATTTTCACACATACTTTGTCTGTAGGTGTTGGAACGTTTACATAAACAGAACCTCAAATGTGCCCATTTCTATGGGCAAGTACTTTGAAATTACCCAAATCAAGGTGAATCCCAGTTACTGATTTTCTTCACAGGTGCTTATGTTGTACTTATGCTGGGTGCCCAAGGGGTTAAATCATATTTTTAAAGTGCCTCTGTGTTCTCGCAATTACCTGAATTTCCCGTATACTGCATTTTATTTTTACTGAGTATAGAAAGAGCACTCCCATTTTTCTGTCAATGGCTTTTGGAGAAGGACACTTAACAGTGGCATTAATGGCTTGCAGCTTGGAGAAATTTTCTCATCCCAAGGGCACTGGATAATACAACAATTGACACAGAGGTGCTAACATCAGCAATGCTGTGCTTCTCACTTTCACTGCTAGTGGCATTGATGGCCAGCTTAGAGGGGGCTAGAGAATATCAAGTGAGGAGCCTGGGGACTGAAGTGGCAGCTTTTCTTCTTTTTTATTTCAGATTTATGCATTTTAAGTCACTCCTCATTGATGTCTGGGAAATACTCCTTCCTAGCAGAAAAATGCGCAAGAGAAAAAGTAAAGTTGTGGAATGCACCAAACAAGAGTTCCTGGTGGTCAATCCAAAAAAATAAGTAAATAAATATTGTAACTGCCATTTTTGTTTCCCATTCCAAGATGGTGTCTTTGCAGGACAAGAGAGTTAACATTTCTCATTTGTTTCTCTTTATTCTTTATTCTTTATTATAGAAAGCAGGAAGAGTCAGTAATAAAGTTATTCTTGATTCTCCAGTAAAGAAAGATCAACCAGAATTTGCTTATGTCTGTTTTTCTCGCTCTTCCTATATATACCACAACTTTTAAAAAATTGTCACAAATGACAGATGGTGGTGATAGATTCACCTATAGGCCAGATGGACTAGAGGCCTGGGGTGACAAAAACTAGGACAGCATGAAGTAGTCAAAAGGGGAAAAGTGATTGCCTCAAGATTAAAGCCAGCTTTGCAAAATTTGACTCCCCTAGTCATCTGCAGTGAGTGATTTTTTCTTCTGTAATGAGTGGCAGATTATCTTGAAAGCTTCTGCTTTTTGCCACAGTAACTGAAAGCAGGGATCATGCAACACATTTTCCATCGTGGAAGCATGTGACACAGATTTTCACCTTAGAAAAGGAGATTCTGTTCTTCTCTAAATGCATATTTTGTACATCATTTCTTTATCAGCTAATCACATGTGTGATTTAATGTCTTGTGGTTCAAGAGAGTATAACAAATATCAAAGTATTACTTATTCTAATGATCAAGGAAGAAAAAGATAAACACCCACAACTAATGGCTCCAGTTCCCCTTACCTTTATCTCGATGGTTGTGAGTGTTTGCTACAAACCAGAATATGATTTCTGTCAAACTCTTGAGCTTGGCAGTATCAATTTGGGCTGCTGTGACTGCTCTCAGACCATGGTAGGAATAGAATCATAGAATTTTTAGAGTTGGAAGGGACCTTAAAGATCATTGCGTTCCAACTCCCCTTCTATGGGATGGTGGACATCTGTGGCTGCAACCTTATCACTGTGTCAGCAGGGCAGGAGTCCTGCAGCCATGGACTCACAGTAGAGCAGAGAACTTGTGGCAAGACAGAGGACTTCTTGGGCTAAAGGAAGGATCTGTCATGGCCTGAGAAAAAGCATGAAGAATCAGGTTATGTTCACGGCTGGGCTACAGAAATACCTAGAGAATTAAGGGCAAATATTTTCAGGCTTTCAATAGATGGAGAAGAGATTTAGACAGTTTTTATTTCTCCTCTGAGTGGCAAAAAGTGTTATTTGATTAGCAAGCTATTTTCTTCATAGTGATTTCATTTAAAATAATAAAGAAGAAAATAACTCTCTCTAAATTATATTAATTAATATCCAGTACTGGATATTGCTAGAGTTTTTTGGTATATTGACTTTTCTGATGTGAGGTATAATGTGGGCATACTGTAGTTTGGGAATTATTTTTTTTTCTGCTTACTGTAAAAATTCGTATATGAGCCAAACTTTTATGTGGCTGCCACTTCGGACGAGAAACGTGTTGTGCAAATTGACTGGTGGATCAGCAGCCATTAGTGCCACTAGCAATAAACTGCCACGATAGGAAGCTCACTTAAACTGTCAGCATGCTGGTGATGGAGAACCTTTATTTTGTAAGAAAAAGTTTTCCAAACTTGCTTTTCAGATCAACAATTCTTTAAAATGTTGTGAAAGCCTTTTTAGCATTCAAGAGCTTTTACGTCTGTGCTATTCAGATCAAATAATGCAGTAGGTGTAGTTTCCTTTCTTCAGGTAATTTGCCTTGGAAATTATGTTGAGTTGCAGTTGCCTTAACCTGCTTGGAGACAGGTGTTTATAAGGTTAGCTACATAATGACATGGCGTTGCTTACCCAGGAGCATGGCAAATCCGCAAAGCAGGACTCTGGAACATCCTAGCAGCGCCCAGCTCCCCTGCGTGTCCTACCCTGTAGCCAGAAAGGAGTGGAGGGAGCTGTGCAGGCACCGTGGAGACGTGGCACCACACAGGCCAAAGAAAACAGTAGGCTCCCGAGAGACCTTATAGTGGCCTTCCAGTACCTGAAGGTTGCCTACAGAGACAGGGAGGGACTCTTTATCAGGGAATGTAGAGATAGGAGAAGGGGTAACAGTTTTAAACTGCAGGAGGGGAGATTGAGATTAGAAACCAGGAAGAAATTCTTTACTCTGAGAGTGGTGAGACACAGGAACAGGTTGCCCAGAAAAGCAGTGGATGTTCCACCCCTTGGAAGTGTTCAAGGCCAGGCTGGACGGGGCTTGGGTGTTGGAATTTGATGATCTTTAAGGTACCTTTCAACTCTATCCATTCTATGATTCTATGAAATGTCCTCCAGGGGCCATAGGTGGCACTGAAGGCCCTCAGGCACACCGAGACTCCATGGAGAGAGTGTTTCAGCTACACTAAGTGATGTAAGACAAAGTCCAGAGGAATTAAAGAACAGGCAGCATCATTATTATTGTGATCTATACTAGCTACAAGTTCTCATAACACTCTGAGCAGTAAATCCTGATTTTAGTCCTGATTTACACAGCAAGGTGCACTGTGAATATCAGCCAGTACATTTTATGTCACCTTCCTTTTCTTATTTTGTACTGCTTTATATGGGAAAACACTGTGACAAAATATACAGAAACCAGTACAACAAACACCTTGACCGCAGAACAATTCCTGTTTTGGTGGATGTCACCTATAGGCTCTGAATCATGTTTGCTGAGCAGGGACTTGTAGTGTTTCAGGACACGACGGTCCTGTGGAGTGGAATAACCTTCTTCTGGAGGTTGTCACAGCAGCCGCACCAGCTGCAGGGAAGCAGTCAGCTTGCCTTAGCTGGTCCAGTTTGCAAAACAGTGTTTCAGCACCCTTTCAGAGGCAGTTTAGACTGTTAGAAAACCTGTGCATTGGAGTGGCTTCTGTGGGAACAGGCTGCTTTTTAACGCCTTTGCTATGGGAGTGGTAGCCTTCAATAGAGGCAAAGAAACAAACAGCTGAGGTTGATAATGTTTTAAACCACCGTAGTGAGTTACCAGCAGTCATCTGTTAGAGCTCAAGGCCCCTTCAGACCACAGCAGATAGTATTACCAAAAGAAAAAGGTCTTCTGTGGGCAGCAGTGTTAAAAGCGCCTGATTTTCTACAGATTTCTTGTGTTGTTTCCATTAAACACTCCTCCACTAGCACTTTCTTAGCTACTTCACATGCTCCAGTGCTTGTCTCTCGGCCCTCAGTATCCCCTACAATGGTTCTTCTGATCACATATTGCAACTGTGTTTGCAATTCTTTCAGGTAAAAACTGAAAAAAATTTCATGAGCAGGAAAAACATTGTATAGCCTGATTCTTCATCTGATCTGATAGCTTGATGCCATTATTGGATTTTAAAAAATCTGTTGAAGTGGCTTTTTCAATAAGAATGATGTTTTTAACTAAATGAAGTTAAAAGTGTCACCTAGCTATTGAGTTCTGAGCAATTTGAAGGAAGCAAGCATCCTATGATCACCTTAAAGTCTATCTTGGAAAAATATCAGAGGCTTCTAGTTTTTTGTAAAAAATACTGTAGAAAAAAATATATTGGTTTTAATCTTTGACAGAAAAAAAAAAAAAAGTAAATATTTCTAACTACCTCCACCCAGTTTGCTTCTACTGAAATAAGTAAATTTAGGCTGAAACAAAATTAGGAAAATAGATGGGGAAGGATGGGGTTTTATGAAGTATCCTACATCTGTCTAAACACACTAACTCTCAGAAAAATACAGTGCTGCACCTTTTGTAATACCATGGTAACTCACTTCATATCTGCAAAAAGAAATAGATTTGGAGTAGTTGGTCCCCCCTCACTCAGAAATTTGTTGTGTAGCATACTCACCAGCACACAATTGTTTCTGCTTTTCCATACTTGACTCTTTGGAGAAAAAAAGCTGCAAAATGAGAGGGTCTAGATTTTGATTGGATGAGACTGGCACAGAAACTGGATTCCAGTACATATACTGCAGATCTTTTGCTGAAATAGGCATTACAAAATTACCTTATTTACTTCTGAATGTCCAGTTTTATACTAAGATCAGGAATAACTTCAGATAATTTCCTTTTATGCAGACGTAGCTGTTATATCTTCCAAAAGAAATAGAAGAAGAAGAAGAAAAGAGAAAGAGGGAGAAAGAGAGGCATAGAAGAGAGAGAAAGTAGGTATGTAAATGTAATAGAGACATAAATTAAGACTCGTCTGAGACAAATGAGGAAACATGCACAAGGCAGTAATGGTGGAAGAGACAGAAGAAGAGAATTTCCTAAATGAAAGTAGGCAAAAATGAAAAAGAAAAAAGAAAAATCCATGGAGATAAATTAGAGAAAGGAAAGATATAAGAAAGAATATGAAAATAAAGCTTTCCTTTATAAATAAAGTTTCAGATTTAGTATGTGTTGTATGCAACAACTGACATGATCCATTAACAATAATTTTTGCTTCTATTACTTTAGCTCACAGTCATTGATAGAATGGTATTATCTGAAGAGGTGGGAAGTCACAGAAGAAAAATGTGTCTGTGCTAGAGTATTTGCAATCTGAAGTTAAAACAAAAGACAACATATAACAGAGACAAAAGGAGAACACAAGGAAATGTTTAGAGAGCAGTAACTGAAAGTGTTAAACAGGCCTAACTCAAGTCAGGTGTTTCTAAATGTCACAGGAGGATTTAAGTGGGAGTTTGAAGGACAACAATTAAGTAGATTTGAAGACAGTTGTTGGAAGGTCTTCTTGAGTGTGAAAGACAGTAAGGAAGAAAGATTCTGAGTGTAAAATTTAAGAAGCAGTTGTGACTGAGTGGCTAGCGGGTTGCAAATAGTGAGGAAACCAGCAAATGCATTTTGATGATGTCAAGAAGTGAGGTGGAGAATGACCTTGAAAATGGAGGTGACTAAACTGCATTTGAGTCTGAAGAGAAGAACATGCTAGTGGAGAAACAGAGGGGTGAAAGGGCAGAAGGATAGGTTGAAATTTGATTTTTGCAATGCTAATCTCAATGGACATGAGCGGCAAAAAACTGCATTCATCAAGACCAAAGAAACAGATGCTACAAAAACAGAAATACAGAATGATGAGAGTTTGGGTAAGACTTTCAACAGGGTGGCTGGATGAGACCTTTAGTAAATGTTATTATGGAGAAAGAAGTATTTAGATGTAGACTTGGGTCCAAAGAAAGGTGTGAATCAAGGATGGTGCTCTGTTTATGGTCCTGGATGAGATGAAAAGGTGGGACTATCAGCAATTATTTATGAGGAACACAATGAAGAGAGGTCAATGGTGCCAGCGCTTGTACAGCTTGCCTAGATCTGGGGCCTAGTCCAAAGTCTGCTGATGTAAAGAAGAATCTTTACATTGTCTTCACTGATTGGTAGACAGAAAACACAGGCTATTTACTCAACAGATGTGGTGCTTTCTAATGGAGTCATTTAGGACCATACACTATATTACTGTTATAGATTACTATTTTTAAGAATTTCTGGTTCGAACAGTGTTTCCTGATTTTCATCATGCATTTGAGTGTTAGCACAAGATGGGTTTATTGAGAAAGTCTTCAATGAAGTGAACAGAAGAAAACATGTTCACAGTCACACTGGTGTTATGACATCTGGGATAGTAACAGACAGTTGGAGCAGAAGTTGTGTCATCTGAGGGCTATGTAGGGACTTCCTGGAACTGACCTTGAAATTCAGATCTTTTTTCGTGGAAACAACTGCATAAATAGACACTTAGGCCCAGGAATTCTGTTCCAGTCTTTCATCATCAGAAGACTGAAGCTACTAAAGCTTTATCAAAGCAGCCACAGATTTTTCCCAGCAAGTGAGGCTCAGAATCACAGACATGAAATGATTTTAAGAACTGGGATGAAATATGCTCTGGTGAATATTTCTGACAGCCCTAAAAGGCATTAAACATCTCTCTGCGGTGTGCAGTGAAGTCTCCTGGAATTTCACCAGCAAATTGATTTTCTCCTGATTATCAGGGTATATCGGGAGTTCCAAGGCAGAGAAACTTTTAAAATTATTTTGGCGAAATGTTCTCAAGCCAACTTTTGGGGGTGTTATGTGGGCATTTCTGCCAATAGCAGGACTGAAATGAAAATTTATGTGTAGGAATTGTGTAGAAATACGCTATATGTGTGAGGCTACACTGGGAAAGTAAAGAGGAAAATGTAATTTCTCATGGGTTAGAAGAATGAAAAGTGACTCTATAAACTTGTGCTTGTTTTTAGAAACTTAAAATGATTTTACGCTTTCTTGGCTTGCATTCTAAATAGCAAAGTAAATTTTAAATTGTAAAGATCTGTATTAAAAAGAAAAGTTAATTCACTGAACAAAGCAGGGAATCAATCATAGTTGAAGTTTTTTTAATAAGGTTTTGTGAACAGTTTTACTGAAAACATTCAAATATACTTGACCAGCTTCTGTGAAGAAAATTGAAGATGTTTTGTTCTGAAAACTTGTAACTGGCTTTCTTCATTCTTCAGATATTCCTATATATTGTGCATATGTGAACTGAAAATAATGATAAGACTAAACAACTGCTATTTCAGTTAAATATAATGTTCTCTTAATGTGGATAATTATCAACATCGTTTTCTAGATGCTACTACGGGTTTTATTTTGTGCTGTCACAATAATTTTCTTTGCCTATTTTTTGCTCCTTGTTCTCTAAAAACATTTATTCAGAAGTGACATTTTTATGCCTCATGTAACTATTTTATGTCATCGTGTGGCTGGAAAACAGAGGCAGCTAGGTATGAATTGATCTTCCTGAACAATTCTGCTGTTCACTACAAAATATAGGTATTACAGATGCACAAATTCTGCACAATTTAAAAAAAATATTAGCTACATAGTTGTGTCTGAGATCTTAAAAGACACATTTGCTTTGGGTCTGCCAGTCTTCCTTTTGTATTTATTTTCAATAGACTTTCAAATACTTGAATTTTTGTTCATGGAATGGTCCGGGATTGGTACATCACATGTCTGATTATTGACAAGTGGAGAGGTAAATCTTTATAGAATAAGACTGTCAAGACAATGGGCTAACAGGCTTCTCAGGGTGAGTTCTTAAGTCCAGTCACTGGGACTGCTAAAATAGCCAGATGAAATTCTTTTAGGCATTTGAGGGACAAAAATATTTTCTGAAAGAACTGACCAAATCAGCGTAGTACCTTAAGACTCAGAGGCATTTTTCTTGCTGTTGTTCTGGTTATGCTTATGTGTAGCCCTGCACGTGCACACGCACATAAAGGCAGTCCTGCACTCACTCCTCCGAATTTTTGCAGATGCACAGCTGTGGGCTGAGCAAAGTCCAGAGCAAAGGAATTCAGAGTTACAGTTACTGCAGCTCCCTAGAAGAAATGACTGTCAGGTAACTAAATAGGCACACAACTAATAGGTTGTGTACAGATGTTGATCAATGCTAATCTTTGTTTCCAGTTTCAAGATTCTGAGGCCAGTTCTTCCAGACTCTTTTGGTTTGTAGAGGAACAACCAAATTTGTGACCCCAGACCCAGTCTCCTGCTTTGTTACGTGTATAAACAGACCACTGACAAGTCAGGTAATGTTTCCCTTTTCCTTCTCTGATAAAGCCATATAATTGTATTGCATGGAGAATAAAATGAAGTAACTGCATTATCTGTCATTATTACTTGTTACCTGACTTACTGCTTATAATTTACATGATTATGTCTAGATGAATTAAATTTGATAAAATGAGTGATTAAAACAGCAAGTTAAGTGAACCAGCTGAAGGGGAGCAATCAGTGTTAATGAAAGAAGATAACAGAACGTACTGAAATAATTGCTTTTTATTTTCTAATGAAATGTTATTCTTGTTTTTTTCTTTCCTCTTATTTTTCTTTCTGCCGTTGGCAGTACCTTATTTAAATATTCCTGAAGATCAAAGTTTGGTTTTAAATGAATAAGGAAACAGAAGTTTCTGTGATTTTGGTAGGCATTTCTCTGATTAATCATTAGTACTTTTTTTTTTTTTTTAAACTTGGTGTGTAAAATAGAAGACAATATCATATATCATGTCTCAAGTAAAAAAATATGGCTGCAGTAAAACCAACAAAGAAACTTCATACAGAAGTTGACAGCATTTAGTAACTGAAATATTTGCAAATCTTCATTACGGTTACTTTTATTTCCCCAGTATTAACAGCTACATGAACTATTCTCTTTGGTTACTACGATGATACTTTTGAAACCTCAATTTCAGACTCTCTCACAGTGGTTTGAGGGGTGCTGTCCCATTTCTTCTTTGGGTCAGAATTCCCTTCTGCTTTGTTTAAAGAGAGTGACCCATGTAGCCTCTGTCCATTCCCATTTCTATGTCCATTATTCCACACTTGGCATCTAACATCCTGGTATGTTTTTCCTGGAGAAGAATAAGGAAAGAAACACATTACTGGTGTTTGCAGCTAATCACAAGATCTCATGCCATTTGCCTTTACAGGCGTTGCATACAGACTTCTCTTTCTTAAAGAGAAGTTTCTTGCTAATTTTAAATGACAGTTTCTGATATTTTAAGTGTATCTGCAAAACTCTAATGTTACTGGAATTTAAAACTCCTTTGAAGACTGCTGCTCATTCTTCTGTTGGCCAGGAGATATTTAGGTATCTTTATGTATATTCTCAGCCATGGAAAGCTATTATAAAATTTGTAAGCAGATACACTGAGGTCTGACTCTGTGTGGCTTCTGAAAATACAGAACAGAAAATACCAGGTGAAAGGTAAGCAAATGTGGTTTTAAGCACTGCAAGTACCACCTCAGACTGTGGGCTAGTTCACACCTTAAAGGGAAAGAATATTCTGAATCTTTGCACCATCCACAGGGTTTATGGAAAGGTGTGTACTGAACGACTCATCTGTTGTTTTGGACAGATACTCATGGAGAGAACATTTTTGAAAATCCTACTTTATAAAGATCTTTTGCATATGTATCCCTTGCAGTGACAACTTTTCTGAAGGGCCAAGCAACCAAAATAACCCAGCAAATGTTAGAAACTAGAGGAAGCCCATCATGCATAAAGTAATGCCATCGTAGTATCATACACTTCTTTATAGCTTATTTTGGACATGTTTATGCATGTAATTGGATTTCCTGAATGGGATGGTCAGTCACTGTCCAGAAGGTGAATGGAATATTTGTTATAAATATCCCTTGCAGTGACAACTTCAGCTATATCAAAATGAGATTCTTTGAACTGTTCCAGTGAACTCTTAGAATTCAGCTGGGCCAGGGTCCTATGTGACTACTCCAGCATATGTGTGAATGATTGCTATTGATTATCTTGAATTCAGTGTAAAAAATGTCCCATCTTAACTAAACACAAAATACCGTCCTGTGTGATCATTTCTGCATCTTCAGGAACAGTTGCTACTGACTATTTAAAATCCTCTATATAGAGTTTGGTCAATTTTACAGCAGAAACTGCCTGGGGGAGTCCCTGGTACTGCCAGTTTCTCCACCCAGGGAGTTAATCAACACATCTTAAGCACAGAAATAGTGTCTAGTAATTGGACTAAGCACAGCAGGAGCTGCCTGGGGAAAGTGGCTGTCCAAAATTCCCACCTGGAGAGTTCCTGTAAGGGTCAGTCAAGTGCTTTGTTGTGGAGTTCAGTCAGTCAGCTTCTTTCAAGTCAGTATTTGTATTAAATACACCCAGTGAACCATTTGAATCCCTTGTGCAGGGACCAGCTGAGGAATTCCTGGCCCACCCAGGCAAATGATGCCTAAATGTGCCAGGTGTGCACACAGGTGCCTCACACCCAGCTACACTGCAGCTGGAAATTGAATTTTTTCCTTTTATTGCAATTTTAACTGAAATTCCATGGATTTATCACAATTAACAGAATTTCAGAGAAAAGGCGGAGTCCCTCATTGTGATAATTGCATTTTGACTCTTTCAAAAAACATAAATTGTGACAGGTAAACTTGCTGGTGTTCAGTCTGTTGAGCAGTATACTTGCCTCACTGAAATTGTAGTTAGTTTATTGTTGATTTTAAGTGGCTTATAAAACACATGCAGGCTCTTGGAACATTGTATGTTAACATCGGCAACGCTAATGACTGACTACTTACAGTTAACATCATAATTCAAGGTATTTCCTAACCATGTTCACCAACACCACTCAATACAGATGGCATTATGGATCACACCGAATACGTAGGGCAAGTACTGCTCCCTTGCCTTCCTGTCCAGTGAAAGGTTATACTGAAAAATACTCAAACGTAGGCACATATAGGCACTTCCATAGGAATTTCCTTTCGTCATGACAGTGCAACTAATATCGGCAAATGCAGGTTTTTATAGCCCTAATTCAGACTAGGTGGAAGCTTAAAAACATTGCCCGACATACCTACTTCCACTTTCAAACCCGAGAGAAAATCCCTAGTACCTTAAAATTAAGAAGATTTAAGGATGTTTATTTGTTTATGATTATGTTAGATTCCAACTGCATTTCTGCAAAAAGACATTTTATGAAAAGAATTGGCAATAGTTTATGTTTAAGTATTGATAAATATGCTGTGAGATGTTGTAACAATAAATACATGTTTGTTTTTTAAAAGTTTTAGGGATTACAATTGTTTATTTCTTGACATTTAATTGCTCCAGCAGGTTCATTTTAATTGTTTCTGCTGCAGCAGTCACTGAGTATTAAATTCAAAAATAGTATAACACTTCAGTTGTCCTCTGAAGAATTCATTTGTTAAATTTGGACATGAAATCTAGTCCTTAAAGTGTGAAATAGTGACATTTCAATCCTGCAAATCTCAAACCATTTAACTAGAAAGTAGCTACTGATGTCTTCATTGTACACAGTCTCATGCATTATGCTGTCTGCTTTAAAGACAAAGATTCATACAAAGGTACCTATAGCAAGTGCAATGAAGCTCAGGATAGGGTTGGAGGTACAACGAAAATAAGTTATTATACCTGTTAGGCAGAAACACAATGTTATTTGGACATTGAAGTTCTGCCATATTGCGGAAAGAGGAAATGTTTGCCTTGGAGGCTGATTTAAAGCACTTTCAGCCATCTTTCAGATGGCCCAAAGCTTTTCTATGTTGCAGGCATTCCCAAGAGAGACCCATTGACAGAGGCAGAGGTAAGGAAGTCAAAGGGCAAGAAACTGTAATTTATTTCTTCTCTGCCATCAGTTTATCTTCACGCAGATGAAATATTACTCTCACTGAAGTCAGTAACAAAATCCTCATAAAGGATGTGTGTGTGTGTATTTGTGCATCTGCTTGTGTATGTGCGCATATACTTAGGCACACACAACAGTAGGAAAAGTTCTGATCAAATCATCCTCCCAATTTTAAAAAAAGGGAGGTTTGATGATTTCTGCCCATGTAGTCAGTGTTAAGTGACTGAGTGTGTGGCTGCATTTCAAGTCTTCTAGGCCAGCACAAAACATGCGTGCAGCTTATATAGAAGGCAGATTATGTGTATATGAATGGTGCAATTACAGGCCAAATGTATTGTATTTATGTGTGTGTGGAGGGCTAACGTTATAAATATATCACAGAGCACTGCAATAAGAAACTAAAATGGTCAGTGTGCTGCCAAGTGCCACTGCTGTTCTGGGTATTTCATCTATAAAAGCAAAGTCATGTACCTTTTTACAACTGACAGCGACCACAGTATTGCTTCCCAATAGTGATAAAAAAAAGTGAAGCAATGGAAAACTATATCTGATCTTCCAAGAACTTGGAAGACATTAGATTATTTAGACACTTAATTCCAGTTCACTTTTATAAGTAAGCACTGGGCCCATGGGTATTAAAGCTGTTGTGTGTAGAATTTATACTGTGGTGGGCCTGTTGGAAGCTTTTAACAATATATGGAGATAAAAATGTATGAGGTCTGATTCTCATTTCAGATATATACCAATACACAGAGTTGACTCACTGACTTCATTGGGATTATTTACAGTTTGTGTCAGTGTAAACACAAGAGAATCAGCCTGGTGGCAACCAAAGGTTACTGTCTGCTGGCTCTGGGGTGACACATTTTTCTGAAAAGCACAGCATAATCAATCCATAGTCAAAGAAGGTCAGTGGTACTTTGAAGTATCCATATTTTTTTTTTCTGCAAGAAATGGCAAGGCAAGAGAAGGTTATGAAGATCAAGCCACTGACAGCAAAGGAAGGAGGTCTAGCACAGGAAGGAGATTTAGAGGGACTGCCGAGCAAAAGCAATTAAATTCAGGCAAGTGTGCCGAGAAATAATTCTCCATCTAATCAACTTTGCAGGTTAACTCCACAAAGTTTCTATGACAGGAGTAAAGGAATGATATTTGAGAAAAAGAGGTCAAAGAGAACAAAAGAAACCATATAACAGAAAAATAAACAGAAGAAAAAAGAAACAAAAAGAGTAAAGGAGAAAAGAGGAAGGAGAGAAATAAAGCAGGGAGAGGTTAAGGAAGGAGAGAGAGAGATTTTGTCTTTTCTGCTGAAATCAACATATCTTCTCACTCAGGTCTGGAAGTGCTGTCCAGAGAGCAGCTCAGTGAAGAAGACAGGAGGTCTCTTGTGTTGTGTTTCAGGCAAAAGTTTCTTGCATTTACGTCTAGTGCAAAAATTTTTGCTTTAAAAAGTGGGCACTGCAGCCTACTTCTACAGGTGTATTTATAGTCCAACACATCACCAATTATTTAATTTATATTTCCATAGTAACTATTAGCAGAATCCAGGCAAAGAAAATAATGTGCAGTCATTGTTCAACAATTACACTGCCACACAGCCAGTATTCCGTTGTATGCAGCAGTTTAAAAATACACACCCGTAGGGCTTTCTCCTACTGTTATTTCATTCTGTCATGATAGCACCTAGAGTTCCTGGCTATAAAATATACAAAACCATTAGGATAAGGCTATTCTCCAATTCAGACATTTATATGATGTGAAAGGCATGCAGATGTGTAAGGGGTGAGGAACTAAGGGAGGGACTAAGGTGACAATAACCAGGGGTTTCCTCATGTACATATAAAGCCATGGTCACATAAGGCACAGATGACACCCAGCATCCCCCAAGCCACATGCCAGTGACCTGTCAGCGCTGTGACAGCAAAAGCTGTAAGAAAGGGATTTAGAACATTAAAATTTGAAACCACGAGGAATGATGACATCTAATTTATTTCTCATTAACTTACATTTGTGTAGAAGTTGAGGAATACTAGTGACAATAAGGACCACTATCACAAAGCAAAGAACTGTGTCCTTTTATAAGGCTAGGAGAAGCCTCCTTGGTCTTGTTTTCACAGGAAGCACAAACCAAATGGACAGGGGTACTACAGGAGTGGTCAGGGTAACCAAATTGTACTTTCAATAGGTTATTGACAAGGTTTTAAAAGGGATCTTTGGAGCTCGTTTTCTGCTAACCACTGAGGTGAAGAGTGCACTCAGGTCCTGTTGAAGTCAAGGGTGAAAAATGGTGACTTTTTTATGCTGGAAAGTGTCTCTGCAAATACAAGTTCCTCTTTTCACCATCAACTGTCATTTTCCCCTCACTGACCATGAAAAGAAGTGGTTGCCTCAGGTAATTATGTGTACAGGAAGAAATTCTCACTGCTTTCTGAATATCACCAATAACACGTTTAAGTGATTTACTGTACCTTGTAATTGGTTTTCTGAAAATATGAATATTTTACTGCCACTGTGGCAACTCTCCACAGCATCTATAATAGTGACATTCTGCAGGACATGATTAATGAGTTTTATTTTTTGCTCTGTCTAGAAGTAAGAAGGTTAAAAGTTTTTAAATTATTTTCTTTTTGGGAACATGTAAAAAGATCATAAAGCTGCATCTGATCAATGTGTGAGAGCTTTTCTGAAGGGCCGAGCAACTAAAATAACCCAGCAAATTTTAGAAACTAGAGGAAGGCCATCATGCATAAAGTAATGCCATCATAGTATCATACACTTCTTTATAGCTTATTTTGGTGGGAGGAATTAGCCTGTCTCTGAGTACATGATGTGAGAACAGGAAAGCTGAGAAGAATGTACATGAATGTTGAAGCCTGCTTTACTATAAGGGGTGCCTTTGAAATGCTTTAAAAATATATGTGGTACCCCACATATATTATACAAATACCCCACAAATAATATAAAGGCAATGTGAGCCTCTTTTTATTCGGTGCAAAAGCAAAAGAAAATCAGCTTTGTAAAGTATATTGGAACTGAGATGATGTCAAACACCAAATTTGACACTTGCCTTGGAATGTTTGCAACCTTTAGAAGGTATTTTGCTATCCATTTTACCTTGCTTATGAGCAGGAAAAAATAGATGATGATAAAATAAACCCTTTCTGTTGAACACTATGTTGTTTTAAAGAATATGGTTTCTAGATCACATTAGGAAGCCTTCCTGAATGGAAATAATACCAGAAGATAAGTCCTAATGTCCTTTGAACCACTAGACAAGTAGCTCTGGTGCTAATGAAGATGTAAGAAACTTAAGCCCTGACATTAAGCCTTAGTTTTAAAAACAAGAGGAGGTGGTTCTGAGTTGGCATTACCACTAGACCCCATGGAAATAATCTGAATTTGCATTTGCTAATTATTTACAAGATAGTTTGTATTCATATATGCCTCTTCTACTATATACCAGAGAGCCTGATTAGAATAGTCTGTAAAGCTTTAAAACATTTGAAGGAAAAGACAAAGAGGCAGAAGGAAAGTAGGTAAAAAAGGCAACGGGGGATAATGTATTACAGGTCATTCCAGGCCAACCTGATCTCTGTCTCTGGTGACATAGCAAGCATTATAGGCAAAGGAAAAAGAGCAAAATCTTAAAGAATTGATTTTCCTGGCCCTAAAGACAGTTTGCTGGGGGTGATTGAGCATGAGACAAGAGCTGAAAAGCAGAAAAAACCCTGGCTAACAGGGTGACTGCTAAAAAGGGAACAGTTGCTGGAAGAAGGAAGCTAGTGTAATTCTGCAAGGATAGGTCTTGAGGTCAATTGTATGTAATGTTTTTATTGGTGACCTTGGTACAAAGAGTAGCTGTGTACTGATGAAATCTGCTGATGACATGAAGCTGGGAGAAGCAATCAATGCAGAGGAGCACCAGAATATCATACAGGAAGGGCTGGATGACCTTGAAGACTGGAGTAATAGGAGCAGGAGGATAACATGTAGAACCAAGTGCAAGGTCACGCACTCAGGGACTAAGAAGAAAAGTGACTGCCATAAACTGGGAACGCAACAGGTACAAATGAGAAAGGGTGGCAAGTTTGCATGTGCAACCACCGAAAGCCTGTGAGCCACTTACAGGGCGACTGTCAAACAAGGACATGCAAAGTCTTTCCAATGAAACTGTGCTTGTCTCAGGATAAATTCAAAGTAGTTTTTCTTCATTCTCACTGAAGGATAAGCTGTCTTGAATTTACCAAGAAGAAAAATTATGGTAGCTTCCATGAAGTGGCTAATGAGATATATAAAGGCATGGGTTCTTGTTCAAGTAATCTTAACCCTAAAATAAATTTCTTTCCCAAACTGGCCAAGCAAAAGATGAAAAGAGACATGTGTCTGTAAATATGCAATGAAAGTAGACACTATAGGTGATGAAAGATTCTTTGAGTTAAAGAACAAAGTAGCTTTAAGACTGAAGAGTATTTAATTGGCTATATTTTGAATGGAGATTATCAAACAGTTTCTGATCACAAGAGGAGTGGGCGGTCAGAAGTTTTCAAATAAGCATATTGAAGGCAAGAAACCTAAATGCTTTTGGAGATATGACTTGAAGATATTTTCTTAATGACTGCCAACTCTGTGTCTGTAATTCTTGTTAGCAAGGTGTTTCATGTGTGGAAAAGGTACGAGATAGATATTTAGGTTGTGAGAGTGTCTCGGGGAGGAGACAGTTCTCTGGAAAGCGTTCCTTCCCTTTTCTGCTTTACTAGTACTTGATTATGACAAGTAAAGACTCAGTATAATGCACTTCTGTGTTGTTCTTCTGTTATTCTAATCCTGCTCCTGAATGTCTTATAGTGCTCCTAAGCATTTTAATGAAAAGAATAGAACCTCTGTCTATTAATAACACAGTAAGTAAATGAGCAGTAAGTGTATGACTCTGAGCACAGATGAATTTCAGTGTTCCTTTACATGCTAGTGTGTTTTTCTAATTTATATTTTACATCTGACTTTTATAAAATAATTATTACAAATATAGTCTTTCCTACCATATTGAAATGAGGGAAACTGTCAAGATGGTGACAAGGTAGGCTGAAATGTACATCAAAATGTCATCATACAAATTATGCACAATTATAAATTATATAAAAATAAATATAATACATTTAATAATTCCATAAAAGAATGACCAAATGCATTTGGGTAGCCTGAAGATGATGTAAAAATCTGAATTCCCATAAACACAGAAGAAAAGCAGGTGCTCACATTCTATGTTGAGGGGCCCCTGCCTTGAAAGGTAGAGAGATTAGAAGACTTGGCAAAGACAACCAAAAAAGATATGTTTCTATATCATGTGTGTGTTATTACATCTGGGGAAACAGTTATCTACTGGATAAAATAGATCTCCATCTATCATGTTTCCATGGATACAGCAAGACTGTAAATATTCTTAAGGCATATATTTTTGAATGTTTTTAATTGAGACCTCAGTTTGGGAAAGCATTTTACTATCTGCCTAACTTTAAACACATAGCCAGACTATTAAAGGGAGAAAACTGAGGCAGACAATAGATGATTCAAACAACTTCAAAGATGCCTAAAGAGATGTTGCCACAAAATGAACAGAGGTTACAGACAGAAAAACCTCCTAGTCATCTCACTGTAAACTAATGAGTCTGTTTAATTGCAGAGAAAGCCCCAAATGCCTCAGCAAAATTTGTGGACCAAGAACCAAGAAGAAATGTGTAACATTTATTGGTGGGAGTCATGTCCAAACAAAAGCCAGTTGCAGGAAGCTCAGCATAATGTTTCATTACTCCTGGCTGCTTTGCCTATGAGGAACAGAAACGTAAGTTACTTCATGCCTTATTTTCCAATCTTCATTGACTGACTGATGAAAATAGTAAATAGTGTTCTGTCCTTTTTCTCCATTTTGGGTCTATTTATCTGGGAGAAGAACTAGTAATAATTCTGAACTGATGACTTGTGAACAGTTCTGATATTTTGAAGTTTGTTTTTATGAAACATCAAAAATATTTTCAGTATTTCCCAGGGTGTTTCAAAAGTTTCGAAAAACTTTAATTGCAGATTTTAATTACTTTAATGAAAACCTCTGAAAAGTAATCTGTATTTCTACATGTTTTTATTACATTTTCATAGAGTTATAACATAAACATTAAGGAAGATGCTAATTAGTAGAGATTTAAAACCTCTTACATTCCCTTCAAGTTCAAGCTGTTTCTCTCCTATTAGTTTTCTAATGAAATAGTTTTATAGCACAGTTTCCATCAAAAACATTTTCATAAACATTTTTGACCAACTACAGGTAGTAATAACAGTTTGGAGCAAAATGATGAGCAATTTAACTTACCTGCTTTAGAAATGAATTTTCAGGAGCACAGCTGATGGGTTTCTTTTCAAATAAATCAAGAGAAGTCAACATCAGAAACCAGGCAAAAAAATACTAAATTGCATATTTTACTTTTTTCCCCTAACTTTTGTGTCACATTATCTCTGTCTAATCCTTGTAGTCTAAAATTTAATGCTTACACTGATGGCAATATTACCAAAAAAAAAGGTCAACCACATGCAGTTTATGACCAGTATATTTTTAAGTGACAAATATTAATCTGCCAAATCATTGCTGCAAACATCCTGATTATTAAAAGATGCTGTGTGACCGGAAGTTCTTAGCATTATTGAAAATCACATAATACAATTCTATACCTGCCTTTAAAAATTTCTGTCTCTATAAATTATATTCTGGACAGGTGGTATGTATAATGGTTTTGCTTTCAAAGTACAAGTTTTACTCCTATATCTTCAAGTTATATAAAACCACAAAACTAATACATGAAATACGTTTTTCTAAAGGAAAAGTTAGGCTGTGCCTGACAAAAGAGTTTCATTCAATAATACTTTTCTGTTACAGAGCTTTATTAGATAATTCTAGTGCTTTTTAAATAAAAATTGCCCTTCTTTGCAAAGTGGCTTTCCCAGTAAAGTAAGGTCACAAAATATGTATAAATCAGTTGAACCTAAACAAAATTTAACACTGTCTAAACTGATTTGACTCATAAGCCATGCAATAATAATTTACAAGAAGAAAAAAAGGATATTTTAATTCTATTAGTTATTGGACTGTTTACTTTCCAATGGTTGTGAACTTCTGAAGGTGTCTTATTTTGATAATTAAGAGAAGGGTGTTTTTTTAACCATAAGAAGACATTTGGGGACAAATTTTTAGTAGGGCATGTAGAGTTAGGATAAAAGGTAATGGTTTTAAACTTAGAGAGGGAAGATTTAGATTAGATATAAGGAAGAAATTTTTTACAATGAGGGTGGTGAGACACTGGGAGAGGTTGCCCGGAGGAGAAGTGTTAGATGCCCCATCCCTGGAAATGTTCAAGGTCGGGTTGGACAGGGCTCTGAACAACCTGATCCAGTTGAAGATGTCCCTGCTCATGGCAGGGGCAATTGGGCTGGATGACCTTTAAAGGCCCTTTCCAACCCAACCCATTCTAAGATTATATGATTCTATGATTTATTTCTGTTCAAAATCCCATGAGTTAATTTATAGATTTAAATTGTATTAATCATCGTGATACAATAAGAAAAGATTTGCTAGGGTTTGGTTTTTTTTCAATTTTCCAAAATTGCAGTGTTGTCATTGGCTTATCAGTAGAATTTAAAATATTAATTCTTGACCTGCAGTATGTCTTTTGTGGCCAGTCCTTGGCACGCTGGGACTCCCAAAGCATGCCAGGAACTGTCTGGGAGAGCGTGGGCTGGTACAGGTGCAGCCCTTCCCGAAAGGGCTGTGCCAGCTCCGTGGTGTGGGCACTGGCACTGCTCAGTGTAATAGCATCGCTGTCACCTCAGTCCCCAGCCTGCCAGTGAACCGAATTATATAGCTGCAGCTGGTCTCACGGTGTGGACAGGATAAATGATCTCTTAAAATCCCTTTCCAGTTCCACAGTGACATGCAAAAGCCTGATACTGATATAACGTTAAAAACTGTTTACTTCACGAAGATTTTTATTAGGAAAATTTGAACTAACTCATTCCAGCACTCCAAATTTCAAGCATTTGAGTCCTGGACAACACTTCCTCAAATGTCTGTTTGTGGTGATTTAACTGCTTATCACTGCACATAAGATTTTGGAGCAGGGATGGTCTGACCTGTAAGAAATGACCCACGCTTCCGACTGGCCACATTTTTCTCCAAATTTTTCCTCTTGAAAATTACATATTCCACACCTTGAGAATCACAAAACTAGGACAATCAAAGAGATATTTGCATCAAACACACAAGATCACACAGGATTTCCAGTTTCTACTTTAAGTCAGTGAGGGATAATTTTGTTTGGGGGACGGAGGACTACACTAGAATTCAAAACTGGTAATTAGAGGTTTTTAGAAAAAACAAGCCGTGACTCTTACCAGTAGGCTGATGTCACAGGCACGAACAATGCAGAGCCATGGATCCCAGGGAGGGAAAGAACAGGTGCCCCAGGATGCTTTAGCATTCCAGTCACAAGCTTATTTCAATGTGCTTTGCATACTCCAAGAGCTCCTGTGCGGAGTCAGGCTCTCACCAGCCATGGGGGACCTTGGCTTTTACATTGGTGGCAGCTGTATCAAAAATGACCTTCCTCACATTTTAAGAAATACTTGGCAATTTTGCACTCCTGTTTCTGAGGTTGACAGGTATTTCAATTTTATTATGAAATTGATACAAAGACGGTATTTTTGACAAGAAAATGCAGACCAGTGTATCTGATCGGTCAGGCCTCTGCAAAACACAGCTGTTGGCTGCTGTTTGTCCCAAATAGGGGGATTTGTTTCTAGGTTTGAAGGCCAACCCAAAGGATAGAAAGTGTCAGGAACGGAGCATTTTCTTGTGTAAGGATACAAATCACCACTCATAGATCACTAAAGATCTAAAAGAGTGAAGAATACTAAAAATTTGAAAAAATTTTGAAAATGATTCTTTTAATGGATATATTTATATCAGGTATAAGAACACTTTGAAAAAACCGTTTCATCTTATGTGCTATTTAAGTTCTGAAAAGTTATTGCTGTAGTTTTTTCTTTAATGTGACTTTTACCCAACCAACTTTAACCAACAGACCAAAAGATCTTCTTAATTCAAGTCCATGAGTCAGATTAATATTGCAAAGGACCTGAATGCCCTCTCCTTCCAGGAGTTTACCTGGAGTTACCAGCCCCCTGGAAAGAGGCTGACCCAGATCCCTGTCTCCAGACCTCATCTTGACCTCAATTGGCGACTGGAGAAAGCAGCTCCTGGGTGAGATCCTGCCCTGGTGCTCAGCCCTGGCTGCTGCAGGGAGCCTGGCCCAGGGGCTGCATGAAGCCTTGTCCCCATGGCTCCCCACAGCTCCAGTTTGACCTCTAAACCCTGTAGGAAACTATGGTCAATGCGTAGGTCCAGATCCCGACCAATATTACCTCTTATTAAAAAGTTAGTTGAATACATACTCATTCAAATGGTTTCAGAATATCTGTTACTTAATGTAAGAAACTAAATGTTTCTCAACTGTGGGGGGATCCAATAGTCTGGAAAAGTTGAAAAAACATTTTTCGTATTCCTTATTAATTATATAATATTTAAAGTTTTTGTGTAGATTACATTATAATTCTTTCATGCAGGATTTTTTAATTTATTTTAAAAACAAATAACAAAGGTAAAGTTTACTCCATAAGTGTCTGTTCTATCCCTGTTTCAGTTTTGTGAGGTCATGTTACTTTTCTGATTCAAAATAAGCACAGTAGGGTTTACAGTTAATTTATGTTTATGTGGTTTGTGGTCATTAAAATACCAAGCTACAGCATCTACTGCAGATCTGCAACGAGTGGCTGCATCTATTATTTTTAGTACCTGATCCTAAGCTAGCTCTGATTGAAATTCACCTGTCTGCAGGTGCTTGCAAACATATCTAAACAGATAAGAAACACCAACAGCAGGATGTGGCATAAACAGCTCCCAGCCTTTATTCTCTAAAACAAGAATTTCACCTCCTAGGTACAGAATTCCCATGGAAATCAATCTATGGATCCAGTAAAAATAACCTCTCTCTGCTGAACACAAGACTGTGTAGTTATACGGCTGAAAATGTGTCAGCCCTCATTCCCTTCTATTTTAAGGCTCCTCTAAGTGGAACCTTTTGAACACTTACCAGGACAAGCAGAACTGAATTTTGCAGTCTAAAAGATGATGAGCCAACGTTAGGTCAGGCTTGGGTTCCTCCTCATATTGGAAGGGGAGGGCGGAACATGATGGGGCAAGTTCTGGAGGTAAGACAGTGGAAAAACAGAGCTGCTGATCAGCTTGCTTTAGGGAAAGGCAACTCATGGGCCCTCACCACGGCATCCTACACACCCACTACTCCATCAGCAGCGGCGACCAGGGACTTCCCTGTGCTCTTCCACAGACAAAGTAGGCAGAGGAAGTTCTGCGAAGGCTGTTACCCTAACACCTGGTGAAAAAAAACATCACTTCTTAACATTTAACAGTGTTGTGATTAAGGAAACTCAGTTTTACCACCTGTTTTTAGATATGTGCTAGTTCTAATCATTATGCCAAGTACCAGTAATCCTGTAAAGGACAATACTGCCAGGGTATGCATTTTTCTCCTGGCCAATGAAGAGCCGGCTGATCTTATAACTTACCTCTTTTCACTTTAGAAATATCCAGTTCAGTCTCAGTACTCCTCAAAGTCCTATAAATCACAGCACCTGTGTGCTCCAGCTTATTGATAGTCAAAACACCCGACTTAATCACAGCATTCTTTAAGCATTTGCCCCTAAATTTTCAAAATAGGGAATGTAATACAGCCTGCAGCACATTTCAGAGCTATCTAGTCCAGTAGGAGGATTTATGGAGACTTTATGTGGTGATGGCATTAAAAACAAGCTATTTGAGCTAGTCTGTGAGCTAGGGAGCTGAGAGGAATTACTGAGATCCACCATGAAAAAGAACGAGGATGAAGATTAACACAGGATTCAATACAAAGGATGCCTCTCTCTTCTATACTCTGAGAGATCATACAGGAATGTGGATTTAGCAGCTCAGTTCTTATAAAACTTAACAGGCATTGCACACTGTGATGTCTATGTATTGCTTGAAAATGTAGTTTTGGATATTTATGATTTGGACTTGCAGCATATTCTAGACGTACTATTACTAGTGGTGTTTCTATATATCTGAGAATAAGAGCAGTTTGAGCAACTAGAACATGTAGCAATAGATAATTATTCATTAAAAAAAAAAAAAGAAAAAATCTGCAATGGGTGTTATTTATATGATATTGTTTAGCTGTTTATAGAGCTGGCATAATAAAGGACCATGAATAAGTGATGCAAAAATTGCCAAAATTTACAATGACTTCTTTATAAAAGATATTTTCCCTAGCTCTAAATAGAATTTGGATCGAAATCATTACCACGAAATGCAACATGAATATTGAAAATGAAGGTCTCATTTATATCCACTGCCCTGATTTTATCTCTTGAGTACTCTAGATAAAGAACTGAATATACTAAAGGAGCAGGTGATAGGTATCTAAAGAGGAGTTTAAGTTGGACTTTTTAAGTTTGTGTTTGTGACTGTAATCCTTTCTCCACTACAGCCCCCTCTCTGCCTCCACAGGCACTATAATTTTCATTTTATTGTGCCTCCAAGAAAGTATAGTTAAGTTTCTGAAGATACCCAAAGCTGCCCTTATCTGTTTGAAACAAAACCTTTCATTGCCTGGCAAAGAAATGGAAAACGAGGTCTTCCACCGGACTCCCAAATGGATTCTGTCAGCCCTTCTCAGTATAATTAACAGAGTAACACATATGTAGGTCCAAGTGGGTATAAAAGAAAAAGAGTTATGGTGCCAGATAACTTTCATGTGATTAATTCAGGGTGCTAAATGAGAAACTTTCAGGCTTCAGTGTCCTTCCAGGTCCCAGAACTTTTAATGCATTTTGGTCAAAGAAGTGTGTTTGTGGGTGGGTGGGCATATAGACACTAAGAGAGACCCTCCTCCACATTAACTAGTTCTGACTGTGCTGCAGTCCATCAGACTGATGGTGAAAGCACCTGGATGAGACGAAAAAGCAAAGGATATCTGAGAGTGGTGTTTCACATCCTTACTCATCTTAATTTTGCTCTAAGATTGTTAGCTTTTCTATTAAGAGGATGCATAATAATTAAGCCATCAGTTATTAGTTATTCCAGGATGGTACTTTCTCATCCTCTTTTACTGTAGCTCTTTCACTTTAATAATATTAATCAGAGAGGAACCTGAATTTGGTTATCCTGCAGCCCTGGGGGGACCATGACTTTACCATTACCCTGGGATTCAGCTACCCATGACCACGAATCCAAGATGCATCTCTTATGCTGTCCATATATGCATAACCTTGGGTCAAACTTCTGAGTGAATTACATATTGAGAAAGAGGTGTAAGAAAGGCCACAGAGTCATGCTGTGCAAGGCAAAAAGGCAAAATTGCAGACAGATGTCAGACTCTTGAGGCTGGGCTTATTAGCAGCTCAAGGGTTCAGGAGGAGAAACCCCAACTTAAAAAGATAAATAATTCTGAAGAAAAAAAATGCCTGGATTTGGAAGACAGCAAGACAGCAGCATGGAGGAGCTGCTCTGAGGACCAGTGGAAGTCAGCTATTCTCCATCTCACTTATGCCTACCTGGCCAGCAAAGACATGTTATCGGGGGGCTGAGCTCATTAATCTTAGATACTCTTTATGTGTATTGATCAAGAAAACCTGTTTTATACTTGACCTGGTGCTGACAGTGTTTGCAAAATTTCTTTTTACATGAAAAAGGCACTTCAGTGAATCAATGTAAGGACATTTGGTTACAGTGCCCTCATTCCTACCCAGGAGAGTCAATGAGCCTCTCTCACTTCCCTTCGATATTTACTTCTGACAATAGCCCCATGACTGTATTGCCATTGTATTAAGTGAAGCAGTGCTAAATAGAAAGAAGCATAGAATTCTTAGAGGGGGAAGAGATCTTGAAGATCATCTTGTTCCAACCCCCCTGCCATGGGCAGGGACACCTCCCACTAGACCAAGTTGCTCAAAGTCCCGTCCAGCCTGGCCTTGAACACTTCCAGGGACAGGACACCCTCAACTTCTCTGGCCAACCTATTCCAGTGTCTCACTATCCTCACAGTAAAGAATTTCTTCCTAATATCTAATGTAAATCTACTCTCTTTCAGTTTAAAACTGTTACACATCTTCCTGTCATTACAGTCCCTGATAAAGAGTCCCTCCTCATCTCTCCTGAAAGCCCCCTTTAGGCCCTGAAAGATTGTTGTAAGGTCTCCCCAGAGCCTTCTCTTCCCCAGGCTGAACAACCCCAACTCTCTCAGCCTGTCTTGATAGCGGAGGTTATCCAGCCCTCTGACCATCTTCGTGGTCCTTCTCTGGACTTGCTCCAACAGGTCGATGTCCTTCTTATGCTGGGAGCCCCAGAGCTGGACACAGTAGTCCAGGTGGGGTCTCATGAGAACAGAGTAGAGGGGCAAGAGGGAAAGACTTGAACTTGTACCTCTACTTTGATTCAGGGAGAAGATTTGAAGCCCACTCCCAAGAAAATGTACAAGCTGGCTCATCACCCAAAGGAATGTCTCTTGCTGTCTTTTGTGGACACATTTGCAAGACGAGAGTCAGCTGCATAGGATCCCAGCTGGAGGAAGATATCGAGAGAGTCAGTCAGACACTGTAGCCAAGCATCTTGCTCTCTAAGTATAGATAGCTCCTTATTCATATGGCTTTGAGGATCTTTTTCTCATCCTTGGTACCTGCACTCCGCAGTGCCTTTGAGGTTTTTTCTCTGATCCAATAATTTTTTTATATGTATTATTTGCCTTCAGCATGCAAGGAATATTCATACATTTAAGTTACATACACGATTAGGATCTTTACTAAATCAGAACTGCCATAAAGTGTAGTTGTTATAAAAATAGGGCATAAGTTGACCCCAGGGTCCTGTAAAACTATTTAAGTTTAAATGCTTGCTCTGTAGTTAACCTTTGCTTTAAAAACATTTAGTTTGCATCTCTTAATGTAAATACTGTTAAACACAAGATTTCTTTTCTTTTCTTGTGTTAAGGCACATTCACTGGTCTGAGTCACTGTATTTCTTATTTCAATGATGAACTGGATTTGACAACCAACTTGCATTAAATCTCTAAAAATAGGACTGCATAATGAAAATGCTGACAGACCCTTATCTGTAGCAACATTAGTGGGCACCACTTTAACCAGGAAAATGACTTTCAACTTATTTACTGAAAATGAGATCGGGTGACCATTTTTAATTCCAGTTAAAATATGCAGTCATGCATGGGTATGAGGCTCAGATGGCCTTTTAATAAGTTTGTAATTTGGTTATCTCTCTGAGCAGACTTAAGAATTTATCTCAAACACAAAATTTATATTAATTTTTTTAATGTTGGAGAAGCTACTTGGAAGGACTTTTTTATTAGTTAGAGTTATAACTGTTGGGTTTATCTTGAGCACTTCTCAAGTTTTCATTATTGGATTTTAACTTATTATATAGCTAGGCTTCATCTAAATTGTAACCTTTCATTATCACTGTTACATTGATTTCTACAATCCTTCAAGGCATAATTGACCTTTGTACACGAAGGAGGCATTTCTTTTCTCTGTATTAAAAAGGTGATCCATATGTGTTATTAAATCATTAAAAGACAACATTAATTGTCCTTATATTCTCAAAAGGAGGAAACAGATCACCAAGGTGGAAATATAGAATTATCTCTACCTTTTTGTCACAATTTGTTCCATACAGCTCTTACATATATGTTGTCATTGTATGTTCTTGAACAGAACATGGGTCAAATCCTTATTTGGGGTTTGGAGAAAAGCAGCAGAGATGTTGTTTTATATCCTCTTATACAATGACAGGACCTTAATAAAGATTTAGAGAAAAAAAGTCTGATTTTCCACTCTTTGATTCAAAAGATTTTCTTTTCCATTTCAAAACTGCTAATGTACTAATAAACTGAAATCAGTATTGTATATTAAATTGGTATTAAATACTATTTGAAAATGTTTTTTTAATTATAAAATCATTATAAATTACCAAATCAAAGCATAGCCTTAAATCTGTAAATGTCTTCATTCTGTGTACCATTTCATGTATTCTATATTAACTTCTGGTCAGTAACAAAGTTTCCTTATTAAGGAACACTACTTTGGTTATGTTGCAAAACACCTGATAATTGGAAAATGACTGCTAATAATTTGTATTTTTTTTTTTACTTTGTGAAAGCATATTATGATATAGTCATTAATTATGTGATAAGTGATCCTCTGGGAAAATTATATTTTATCCCCTGCCTTTTGTCACATGCCTGGATTGTACTTTAGCTCCTTCAACCCCTTCAAATTTTGTAAAAAAAAAAAAAAGTATCAGTATTCCTTTCTTCTTAGTTCTTGTTCAATTGATCTTTGAGAAACCTTAGGTGAGTACCCAAAACATTTGCGATTGCTTTTAAGAAATCACAAGTGGATCAAAATCACTTTCTAAGGATAACCTCAACATCCTGGCCAAGGCTTGGATGCATGCCGAGGAAGGAGTACCACATGCTTAGCCTTTTTCTGATACTTCTCCTCAAGCTACTGGTCACTGTCAGAGACAGGAAATTGAGCAAAAAAGTCCTTGGACTGGAGGTTTTCCAGAGATTTATCACTTGGCTGAATCTGAGTAAGTTTAAACAGGTTTGATAAAATTTCATGTGAGGGGTATGAATTAACTCTTCTGACCGATGTCAGCTGCCGCCTCAGAAGCGTGAGGTCAGGAGAGGTTTACAGTAAGACTGCCAGGATTCACGTAGGTAAAGCTGTATATTGCATCTGCTCTCGCTATTAGAAATGACTGCATCCTTTCCCAGAAAAACTAATTGGACACCGGCATCACCCAGCATGAAAAATTTCCTAAGTTAAGATCTTTCTTGTGCTCCTTCTTTCTCTGCGGTGTAAAATGAGCACGAGAGTGCTAGCAGGGAGCAGGGGATGCCACAGTCTCAGGGTGCTCACTGATTAGTCACACTTGTCAATACTGGATCCGGTCTCCTTTGATGGTATCTTCATCACAGATGACAGCATAGATAATGAAAAATCAGTTGTCCTGACCCTACAGCTGCAGAAAACTGGTTTTAGAGGGCCACAGAGACTGCTTTGACAGTCTTTTGCCTGCTTTGACATCTCCCTGCCCCTTTTGGAGTGCACAAATTCAGCATCCACAGCTCCTCGGCTGGATGAATTCAGAGGAGATGCTATGTATCTGTGCCTCTCCCTAAATGCAGAGAGTAGCTCAAGACTAAGTACTGGACCATTTGGACAGTGGACCCTTACGCAATGTCATATCAGCTATTTCTTGTCTCCTGGCAAGAAAAGAGAGCAGTTGTATTGAGGCCTCCCATTGCCTGAGGCTCTTGTGACTCCAGTTTGGCTCATCTTAGATTTGGGGAAAGTACGATATATTATTTTTATACAAACGGTCTTGTAAGAAGAAAACACATAGTCATTCAAACTGCACAAGCTCTTCATTTCATGAAAAACATGTATGACTCATGGAGAATGTTCACCATAGATTCTCTTTTCTATTCAAAGCCAAACTGAGTTTCTGTTAAATGCATTTTATTAGCAACATCTGACTCTTATGTAAGCTACTCAACTAAGAAAAAATTTTCCCCCTTAGGTTAATTGTGTTTTCCATTGCATTTAAAATAACATGTTTTTATTATAATAAGGTTATGTTAATGTTCTGAAATTCAGATCAGTTAGTCCATTTCAAAAAAATAATATAAACAAAGTGTACAAACTTGATTGTATTTTCAAGCAAAGTTTCAATCAATATAACTAATTATCAGTAGCCTGTACTCTAGAAATCACCTCAGTTCCACAATTCAGAATTTTCTAGATGGGCTAATAGGCAATGTATGGGATTCACATGACACATTCATGTATGAGAGAGAGACAGAGAGCAAGCTCTTTTTCCATTTGCATATTAATTCTGGTTCTAATGAATTTAGTTTTTCAGATGAAAGCTGAGAACCTTTGAGCTTGTCATCATGTGCACAAGATTATTAATAAATGAACCATCAAAAGGTTGTATTTCAGAAAATAAAGGTCAAATAAACAGTGCTAGAATGTTCTGCATGATTTGGTTTCATTTGGGGGTAAATTTGGATGTTTTAGTTTGAATCTAGAACACATAATTTCTGCAAGCATTTTAAATGTTGCTAATTTTTCACTGAATAGTAACAGTGTTGATACAAGGCTAGAATAACTAGCTCATCAGTGGTAAGCTATTTTGTGCATGCACAAACTACACACACATATATAAAACATATATCTATAAATATAGGCATAGACATATAAATAGTTGGTTATCATTGGTGTCAGTTCATTTTTCTGTCAAAACCAAGCTTGGCACAGATTATTCCGGGTCACCATCACTAGAGAAAATAATTAGAAGATGCTAGCTTAAAGCATTAAAAAAATCAAAGGGAAAATTGCCAAATATTGAGATTAGTTTTAAAGTCATGACAGTTAAAATTGTTAAGTTTTTATCTGAATGCCTGAGAACTAAAAGTTTATGTTACCAGAGACTCTCAGGTAATAACACAGCTCTGGAAACCAAAGCTTTGGGAAACTACTGAACATCTCAAGATCTACAAAATACCTTGTAGAGCTGAACACTGCCATCTATCTGTCTGTCTGTCTGTCTTTTTGTGGCTTTTCAGTGTCTGTGTACTGGAGATACTCTAAGCTGGCCGTACAACTGTCCATTGTCCACTCAAAGGGGTTGTTCTGCAGTCCAGACCAGAGTATGGGATATGGTGTGATGAGCTCTGCCTGAGCTTCAAAACTGAACTACTATTACAACCTAAAGTATTTACCTAGAAATATCCTATGTTGTGGTCACTATTTTCTCTAACCTTGTCTTGCTATTACTGTAATTTATAAAACCACTTGACAAGCAGTATGGGGGTAAAGCTGTTAATTAATAAAGCCACACATTAAATGGCTCTGGAAGGTTTGTGTTTCTCTAAATTCTGGTCTTCAAACATCATACGGAAATGTACAACTCTGTGAATAGGTTGTTGGTTTTTTTTTTTAATATTAGATTTGGGCATGAATTAGTGTTGTCTAGTGACTTAAGGTTCAGAAAAATAACTAGTCTTTTATTGGTAAGAAATCAGGAGATTGCTAAGCATTCCTGACAATCAAGCCCTTTAAAGGCATCTCGGTCTCCTTTACCTCTCTCCCCTTGGATCAGGTTAATCCCTCCTTAGCAGGCTTGTTGTTCACTATGGTACGTACCGATTCCACTCCTCTCCTCCTGTCTCTCCAGATATGGTAAAGCAAAGATTGTGACACCATGTATCCTGTTGTGGCCAAAACAGACTTTACTTCATAGAGTTTTCCTGCAGACAGCAATTTCGTTGCCAACAACCTCTTGTTTCTTCGCAGCTAGACTTACCTTACCAGAATTTAGATGTTACGCTGACAGGTTTATTGGCCACGGCCAGGACAGTGCAGAGGTAGCGCAGATGAACAGCAGGGCAAAAGCGTTCCTGGGCAGATGTAATAAGAAAGTGAGAAAGCAAATACAACTGAAAGGAAAAGCTGCTGTTTAAGTTACAAAACAGTATTTTAAGAAGTACTATTCTGGCACAGTTTATGCTGAGGTAGCGCAACCTGTGCCTTGCAGTTGTGTGACTTGAGAAGCACACAGTGCAGTGGCCCTGTGGCCACATGCAACTGCTTCTCCTGGGGAAGAAGGCAGAGGGTGAGGTCTCCAGAAAGGACCACCAGAGAGCATAAATTCTGTAGCTTGACTAAATCCTGAAGAGGTATGTGGGTATTTTAAGAGCTTGAAAGGACACATGTCCCCAGACAGCATGGAAACAATGCACGGGTCATGAGAATGATACAAAGGGCTCCAGTGGTTGGCACTTATGTAGGCTTTAAACCCAGAATAAGGAGGCAATCTGAATGTTTGTATTCTCAGAGGGAGAAAAAGACCTAAAGTGGTTCTTTTAGCGGAGAGAGAGAGAGAAAAGGTGTGAATGGGTCGGTTGGAGCAGCAGAGAGGGCAGCGTTGACTGCCTGGGAAAAGCAACCTCACTGCCTAGACTGAAGGGGAACAGGGTGTTATTTGTTACTGCTCATCACTGTGTGACTTTGCCTGGTTCTTGTATCGAGCTGCAAATTGACTGAATATGCTGCTCAGCACTAGAAACACTGTGGAATTCACTCTCCTGACTGTCAGGAGACAAGATCAGTCTGTGATATTTCTGGCAGATCCAATATTACACTATGGGATGATTACAGCATGCCAGTAGTATCCCGATGGTGTTATTTTCATGCAGCCACCCCAGAAGTATGTGCAGACAGGAATGACTTCCCAGAGCTGAGATGCTGAGAAAGGAGCTGCCATTTCTCCATCTGTCTGCCCCTATCGTGTTACTTGAATTCCATCTCTGAAGATCAGACTGCCATGAGTTAGCATGGCACAATTACGTGTCACAATTACGTTGCTGTAAATGTCATTGCACTGGTTCATGGCAAGGTTCATTAAAGAAAAAAAATGTAGAGAGACAAGAACCCAGCTTTTCTTTGTTCTTTGGAGAAAAACTTCCTCCTGTATTTAATCTTTTGAGCCTGTTTGTCCTCACTTATTTTCAAAAGGATCTTAAATCTTTTTATATAAAGAGGTATGGATGAGGCAGTAAGTTTGCAGGCAATAACGAGCTATCTGCAGACATTGTGCAATTCTGTTGTGTGTAGGCTGGTCACCAACTTGTTAAAAAACTGATTGTCTGAGGAAAGCCTTTGCAGAGCTCTTCAGGATGTTAACTGAGCTGCTTTAGCTTTGTGAAACCTTCCTGCTCTGAGTTTACAAGTATCTAAAGGGTGGGTTGAAGGATGATGGAGCTGGACTCTTTTCAATGGTTTCCAACAATAGGACGAGGGGCAATGGGCACAAGCTGGAACATAGGAAGTTCCATTCAAAAATGAGGAAGAACTTCTTCATGGTGAGGGTGACAGAGCCCTGGAACAGGCTGCCCAGGGAGGTCGTGGAGTCCCCTTCTCTGGAGATTTTCACGACCGTCCTTGATGAAGTCCTGCGTGATGTTCTCTAGGCAATCCTGCTTAGCAGGCGAGTTGGACTAGATGATCTCTAGAGGTCTCTTCCAACTCCAACAAATCTGTGATTCCATGATTCTTAATCATATATGTACATTGGCCACACTAATTTTGCTCATAGCTGAGCCAGGTTCAAACAGGGTTTCGGAAATGCTTTTGAGGCAATTCTATCCTGTTGTTGTCAAAACTCCTTATCAAAAGCATTGAGTACTATTTATATTGCAGATTCATGAAGGAGGAAACAGTTCTGTTATGAATTTGGGCATATTAATTCAATCCTGAACATAGCAGGATCTTATTCAGTCATGGAGAAGTACAGTCAACAGTGCAATACATATCATGAATTTCAGATAATTTTACTGAAACCAGAAAAATTATTGTAGATTAAATTACAGGAGATTAAAGCATTGGCTGTTTTTTTTTTTCCCCAATATGTCTGCACTCTGAATGAAGATAGAATTGAGACCAAGAACTCAAATATGGACCTCTTAATCTTTTCTTTTTTATTTAATATACTGAAGTGCTCTGAAAGAACACAGGGAGCTGAATGGGTATGAAAGGAACCCAGCATCTTGGTTTGTACACATTCAAATCTTAACTAAGGGAAAGGGTAGCAGCGCTATGAATTTACTCATTAATTTAAATTTAACTTGCAGATTTGATCCTCTAACTCTGGGTGCAAAGCTAACAAGTGACAGTGGTTGAGCTGGTGAAGTGGAGGTCTTTCTGGTAGGCTATGTGTTCTCTAGAAGCATTCTCAGTTACCTCAGAACAATGTAGAGAAAAGTAGAGGAACTGCCTCACTGACTTCACTCCCTGTGTTACAGGTTGTGAGAGAGCTCTGCTGCTGGATGGACTCACTTTGACACCTACTTCTGCCAACTGCCACACTGGGTATAACTATAGGAAACGACAGGTGAGGTGAAGGAAGAACAGGTTTTTTTTTCTTCTACTGGTGCATGTGAAGCTGTAGGAGAAATTGTGAATTGCTTTCCTGCCTGCCTCCCTTCTGTTGCAGACAGCTATACAGATTGGGAAGAAAATCTCAGTCTAGCTCTTAATTATTAAGGATCAAGTGCTTCCCTCCCTGTAAAGAATGGGTTGGTTTGCTGGTATGCAGATGTGCCCTGTCTGGGTGATCTTCTTTTTGGTTTGGCTTCCTTTGAAATTTATCTTTAAACAAGATTTTTGATATAATGTCTCATATTGTCCTGACATTTAGAAATTGCATCCAGAAAAGAAAATTTCTGTAGTGGCTTGGCAATTTATAATGCTTACACTTTTGACTTGTTGGTTTCATTAGTAAGTTTGTGCATAAATATATATATATGCACACACACAATATATTTGTATTTGATCCATAAACTGTTACTGTTGTAACACAAAGGCTAACTTGTGTAATGTGTTCTGTGTGCCTTGCACCCAGACTTATTGAGGTAAATAAGGTAGTAAAATATTTTTTAATATCTGCTTGATTAACATAGTTATATAAAAACAGTAAAGCTACGGTTAACAGTGCTGTTCTGCAACTGTTTGTTTGACGGAATCAAATGCCTGGCATCCTTCCTGCAAACAAATAACACACATCTGGAGAGACTTGAATGGACTGGCAGCTGGCAGGTCATGCCCACCTGAATAAGCTAGAACAGACTAGTTCTGAGATATGGTATGAGGAAGCAATCTTTTGGACCTAAATGGTCTTGAGCCACAGGAAAAGTATATAGAAATGCCAGTCATTTGCAGCAGAGCTTGAGGAAGAAAGAAGAGACCCATTTTGCTGCTGCCTCCCCTTATCAAATATCTTGATCTCAGAGACTAAGAAAGACAAAATTTGCAGTCACCAGAGCCAAAATCATGCCATCAGAATTGACTAATATGTTTGATTAATGCATCACTCAGTTGTTAACAGATAGATTGCTTATTAGCAGCATTATAAATTAGTGTTTGGTGTTGGTGGCTGTCTCAGAATAGTTCCATCATGATTGTACCTAGTTACCTTACAATAGCAGCTGCAACACTGCCTTAGCATCATATCTGGTAGTTCAAATATAATCATTTAGCAAAAATAACCCAAACCCAAACATAATCAAAAGTCTTATCACTTCCCTGAATGTACTAAGATGGTTCCTTTGCTTTACGTTTTTCTCCCTTGTGGTTTGACTTTGGCTGCTTTCAGAGAGGTAATAATAGCAGGCTTTCTCTTGGTGTCATCAGAATAGTCACAAGAGGTTTGTCATAACTAATATGTTGCTAAAAATCTATCAGCAAGTGTAACCTTTCATTATGTCACAGCTGAATAAAATATTAGCATACTTTGTATGTGTATCTGTCTAGGTATGTGATGCTCATTTATGACATTCATCTTCTCTTCTAAGAAAAGATAAGAACTCTCTTGTGCAACCAAATGAGGTCATCTACCGTATATTGGTTATATTTTAAATTTTTTCTTCTTCATTAACCTTTTGTAAGCTTAATAAGTAGGATTTGCCCACTAGTCTGCAAAGACACAATTGCTTTCCAGAAAACTGCTTATGAACGGCATGCAAGAGGAATGCATATGTATCAGTCTAGGAAGGGGTTCCAGTCTTCTAGAAGAACAGTACTAATGGGTCCAACACTTTATAATTTCATATTATTCATGTTTGTAAGGTTTGGTATAAAACTTCAATATTTGTCAAATACTACCAAATGGAAAGATACCAAGATGATCTGAATAACAAACTCTATTAGTGCAAGTATGGTGTTTTCCCACTCAGGTATTCAGTGAGAGTACCTCAGAGCAAGTTTATGCAAAACTGATTTGTGAATGAAAAATTTGAAAGCTGCTAGAATTGATGATGGAAGATTATACATAGAGAGCACTTCTTCCATATTTCAGTCATGACAGCAATATGCCTGAATCTACTTGTACCCAGAGTGAGAAGACAGACATCCATTTGTGTGAGGTTTAAAAGGGGTTCTTGTCAACAGATTTCATCTACTGATTACTGTGGACTTTTACTGAAGCTAAAACAGCCATTTCCTGTATTCCTGATGCAGAGTTAATTTGATAGGTAGTATTTCAGTGTTAATACCTGAAGAGGCTAGTCTTGCTGCAGAGTCATACCTAAGAAGCTTTGCACCTGCATCTGCTAAACATTAGTTTCTCATTTGCCTCTGATTAGTATCATCGCCTCCATGTACTCAGTAGACGAGAACATTCAAATGAAAAAAAAAAAAAGAAGAAAAAGCAAAATTACTACAAATACTTTACTTATTTCTTACCTTTGAAGTTACATGTTCCAGTGTAAAAGTAATACTGAAATAGTAAATATGAAACATCAACCATGGCAGGTCTTTTACAACTGTATTTCTTACACATTTTTTTTGAGAAAGAATTTTGCAATTCAAATATTTTGGCACAGGTAGTAATGGAATTATGCCTTGATTGAGACATATGGCAACAAGGAAAAGAAGAATAAATAATGTCTTGAATGACTAGTGCAGGAATAAATCTTACATACATATTTGCTAATTATGGCAGTTGTAGTTGTATCTACTCCCAGTTTATTTGCTTTGTACACATATCCGTAGCACATCTGCCTGGAGAAATTTTAATTGATATTTGGATTGGAAGTCTTTGTGAAAGTTCTTCATGTAGGTATGTTAATGTGTCAACATTGGACCAAATGTGCTCAGGGCAGGCAAGATTTTTCTGTTCTGCTGAAGGGCACCACACACGAGTAAGGAAACTGAGGAAAACATCCCATCTTTCTTTGTCATGCTGTGGCTGCCATAGGCACAAGGACTGCTCCCTGCTGCAGGATGGAGGATCCAAAAGAGGAAGGGCAGGGACAAGGGATGTGCGGCATGGGCCAGGGTTGCTCTCTAGAGCCATTGAAACTATTTTAAATTTTAAAATAAAGAATTTTACTACTGAAAATGGCCTTTTTCTCTCCAAACTGATTTATGTTTGTTAAAAACTGTTCCATGACTTCTTTTTGACTAGATCACTCATTTGCCAGGAAAAAAATCCCCTTACCTTTCCCTTCTTCACAAACATTAAACAGTGTAAGAAGAATATCCAAGCCAAATAGCCATCTTCAGATATTTTTTTTTCAATGTAAAAGTAGTCCCAGTTAAATGAACTTTTAAATTCTTCAAGGAAATGTAATTCTTATTTTGCCTCTAATCCACTGGGATGATGTTGTATGAGAGAGATCGCGCAAAGAGTTTGTGGATTGTGAGATAAGGGAAAAGCTAACTACAATTGCTAATGGCAGCCAGGGTAGCTGTGCCCATTCTGCATGGCTACATACACCTGTAGCAGGTCTGTGCCATTTCTATTGACAAATTATTGTGCCTGGGGGGAAGAAAAATGCCCCCAGGAGTTCTGGCCAAAGTAAGGCTCTTCTAGACATTGTGTTACAGATGGCCTGTACATTAAAGCTGTAGTTTCCTCCTAAAAGTAGTTTAACATCAAGGAGCGTAATTCATAATCCAAAGAGAAAGCCAAGGTCTTGATCCCATGCTCATTAAAGCCAGCAGGAGTTTTGCCAACGAGTAGGAACAGGTTCAGGTTGCAAGTGAGTCTACTTTCCCAACGACTCCTTCGTTTCAAATGTCTGTCCCCTTTTTTATTCAGCTAGGAGGTTTCTGTGAAGACTGCTTTTGAATGCTGTCTTCCTTGTAAAACCTTAAAGAACTCACCCAGCTAGGTCAAACTACAATGAAGAGCTTTCTGAATTATCAAACTTGTGGAAAAAAAAAAGAAAAAACTAGCTAATCTTAAAATGGCTTAATACTCGGAGACGTGCTAAATGAAAGTAATATGTGAACAATTTCTTGATATACAGGAATACTCTGAAAGTCAGTTTAATGCAATGCTGCCTTTTCTTCCTCTGTAACATACTGATCATAATTCAATTCCTTTTAAAGAATTTATTGTTCCATATGACTGCTGTATTAGGTAGCTTTACACTTCTATTATTCCAACTGGAGCATCCAACTTGGTGTGAGATGCAATAGTTTTGAGCCAAGACTGTGTCTTTTCTTATTTAGACATCAGCAGTACTGTGCTGTGCTGCTCCCATCGCTCTAAGGTTAAAGCCTGTTTTGTGAAGGTGGCTTTTCCATGCTCTTTTGTAATCGTTCTTTTCTTGGTTGTTATGGAGATAAAGCTTATGCAGTCCCTTTTCTGCTTACTTTATCATGCTCCAGGTCCAATAGCACAGTAAACAACCTATTAGGCAACCTATTTATCTATGTCAGTGCTGCAAGTTCAGACCTCTATTATTTAAGGTATGAATCTTTTTTTCAGGTACGTTTGTCTGGAATCAATTCAATTTTTTATTTTTTTTTAAACTGTCCTAGTTTTTGTGGGATTTTTAAAAGGATCAGAAAAACTGTTTTAGTAAATATTTCTTTTCTCTAAAATAACAGTAGCAGTTGTCAGCTGAGCTTGTGTTTCAGCTATTAAGTACAACATTACACATAAAATAGCTGATAATGCATAAGATAGTTCAGATTATTTTCTCATTAACCTCAGTGAATTAAAATGTTTCAAATCCTTTTATTTTTCTACTAGCTGGTCATTTACTTGAAAACCTGTCTATGATTTTGAAAAAAAAAATGTTAAAGGATGTTACTCTTCTTCTCTGTATTTCCCACTGAGAAATTAGATGTGGTTTTCTGATCAACTAATTGCTCAAATACTCCATTGAAGAATACTCAATTCTGAGTATGTCCTGATTTTAAAGATCATTATTTTTTTTCAAAAAAATGACATTAGCCCTGAAAAGTACCTATGGATGTGTCATTAATTATCTACAGGAATGCTGAATCCATCAGAAACCCCTTGGTTCTTGAACATTGTCCCATGGGAGGTGCAGCTGAGCGGTGGTCTGTCCTGTGACCTCAGCTTCCTCGCTGGCCTTCACCTCCCAGCACCCACTGCAGCCACCCCATCGTGTCTCCCCTCACCAAGATTGTCCTCCATCCCAGGAAAGACAGATGGACACCATACCCAGCCTACTCTGGAGAGTCAGTATTAAGCCTGTTTGGGAATGTGTTTGTGGTGAAATCCTAGCTCTCTGTGGGGAAGAAATGAGTTCTCGATCACTTCTTTGGAGGCAGGTTTCTGTGGAAAACCTGAGGTTTATAAATCCTCTATATCCTCAGTCGCACACATAAAACCTCTGCTGCACTGAAATGTCTGAACATTTAACTGCATTCATAAATTGCTGGAGAATCTTTGTTCAAGAATAAAAAAAAAAGTATTTCTGGCAGGTATAAAATAAGATACATAGAATACCTTCATAACTGTATTCTGCTCTTCAGGGACCACGTTAAGCATAAAACACCAACCTTCCTCACTTCCTGAAATTCATGATATATAAAAAGAAATGATCCTGGGAAATGCTTTAGGAAAGAACTCTGCTTATGGAAACATAGCATTAGATCATCTTATTATAACTCTTGGGGCAAAAAAAAAACAAAACCAAACAAAACACAACCTTTTCAGCTCTCTCTTTTCCTTCATTCCTGTAACTTTCATCATGGATTATTCTATTGTGAGACTTAATCCTGTAGATAAAATGACTCTTACTGCTGTGCTGACTTGGGTATATTGCATTATGTAGTAATTTTCTTTTAATCCTTATCAAATAAAAGACATGCTAGGACAGTTTTGTTAAACCAGCCATCTATTATAGCTTTATTTTTCTTCCAGTCAGTATCAGCAATGATGATTTTAGAAAACTTTTCCATGACACCTCAACAACGAACATGCAATAAGTTGTCTTCTGTTTTAAAATAATTTCATTTATTTTTCTCTAGAGGAATTTAATATAATTTGTAGACACTAGTCAGACTATGAGGACACCTATCTTTATTTTTAGTATCAATTTTTCAGTCTCCATAATGTCAAGGGAGGGAGTTCAGTCTTGGTGTGGGATTCAGCAGAGTTGTGCCTGAGTGAATCAAGGTTGAGTCCAGTGTAATAATGGTTAGTATTACATTACAGTCTTGTAGTTTGGGGGTAGGGAGTTGGGTTTAGTATTATATCACAATCTTATGGGTGCTCAGAGGATGTAATGCAGGCAGTCCTGCTCTGTCACTGCCACATCATGAGGTTGTGTAAATGGGGTGGAAGGCAGGGAGAGATGTACAATCCCATCTACATTTCTATAAATTTATGTTTTTATACGTATATACATATGTGTTTGTATATATGTACTTATACATGTACTTTTTGTACCCCTGAGAAAAGAAAACACTGGCTTTTTTTTTTTTCAAATTTGAGACATAGTTAAGTCCTAATTTCCTTGTTTAGGATTTTGTGGTGGGTTGACCTTGGCAGGATCACCTTGCCACTTAAACTCAATACAGATTTAAAAGAAAATGGCATTTCTTTAACATTTTTAAAGTGGACATATTACTCATATAAAGTGCCAGTCTGGGATTTCTACATATTAGTGCCTACTTTGCTCCTCTTATGTTATCCTAGAAAGCCCACTTCAGCCTTTACTGGGTGGAACTACCTCTGAGAGAGGCGGCAGCTGGTCTTTCTGCTTGTATTCAACCCTTGATCCCTCTGCAGAGCATGGCGCCGGCAGAGCTCATGCTGGAGTTGTAAGCATCAGCCTTAGTGATAATGAGCAAACTCGATATGCTATGTCTGTGTTTTCTTGTGAGCAGGGTCTATGACTCCGCTTTGTCCTCTAGGGAGTCAGCAACTCTTAATAAATATTACCCAGTAATAAGACATTACCGGTCAGGGCTCATTGTTGACTGGCATTGAACCAGAGGAATAAATGCAAGTTGAAGCTGATTGATAATGACTAATCTCAGCACCATCTGTCAGTGGTACATCTGTCCAAACCCTGTGGTTCTGCATCTTGTCTAGCACCACTTCGGATGGGGCTGAGCTGCCAACTTTGCTGCATCTTGGCTTAAAAAAAGAACCCTTTAGGAATGAGCTGCTGTACTGCTAAAAGGTTCCTGCTGTTGAGATGCTGGTGCATACTATATACAACCATTTCAACAAATTCCAACTTTGTTCTCTATCAACAGTTATGTAGAAATATTTCACTGAAATGAATTGCCATACAATACATCAGCCTTGTCATATCTCCTAGACTCCCTGACTGCACAGATTAATCTTGGAGGGAGAAACGAATTTCCCATGCATTTACTGTTTGTGGAATCTTATGAAGAGAGAATGCATGATGGTAAGGTATACGATTGAGTCATCTCACTTGGAGGGGTGCATATTTCTCAGGGGTGATGAAGCAATGAATAAATTAGGTTATATCAAGTGAATACTAATAAACATTACCCCACCACCATGTATGCAGCATAAGCAAGTATTTATATATACAGCAAGTATTTAAGAAATATTTTAGAATTCTACAAAGTGTTCTACTTTAATTCTTCAAGTTACAAACCCAGGTTACCTTAACGCAGCCTAGGAAAGAGAAAAATAACTATGCTTAAAATGCCTCTGACAGCTTTCTCATACACTGGAGTGTCACAAGCTTAAATCTGAATTGCAAAATCTACCAGAAGAAAAAAATGTTGTATTACCATCTCTTGTTTGAGCTGATTTTTAAATCCTACTGATAGACTCATCTATCCAGGCTTTTATTCTGTGGAGGAAGAGCACCTTTTAGCCCTCTTGTTCAGGTATCTCAAACATCTTCTTTTCCTGCCCTTTTCCATAGGCCAGCAGTGCAGCCTGTCTCTCCTCCCATAGATCACCTCTGGGGCATCAGCGATCTGCAGGTGGGAAGCGTCCCAGTCTGTGGAGCTCCTCTGACAACCCCACCAGGGAACAATCCCTGGCTGCAGGGCCATACCCCAGTCTTGCTCCTACTTGGCATCAGGTGCGGTGTGGTCACTGCAACCCACTGACCAGCTCTATGTGGTGCAGAGAGTCAAAAAGCAGAAGAAAGGTGCAATGTTATACCATGTAAGCATCCAAAGACATCTTCCTTGCTGAGGGAGAAGCATGGAGGAGTCAGGAAACATATCTGCATTTCTAGTTTTCTAGAGCAGACATTTTCTAGTTCCAGCTGCAAGAAATGTCATTAACATAAAGCTACATTTAGCTTTAATGTGAGATTTAACTTAGCCAGTTTGTGCTGCACAAAATGAAATGTTTAATAGAACACAACTCAGAGAGTTGGTTGGTGCTTTTGAATAGATTTTGGTGTTTTGAGGTAGTCTTTTAAAAACCAAGCCACCTGAAATAGATTTCAGTGTTTTGAGGTAGTCATTTAAAAACCAAGCCACCTGAGTACACTTGTCTTTCTCTGAAAATAAGTCTAGATTAATGAGGGAGAAAGAGTGTCTTTTTTCATAGCTTGGTTCTGGTAAGTGCAAATATTCTGAGAAAGCACAGGCACAAGAGACCTATATGCACATTTATGGGGATTGTGAGATCTTCCATAATTTAACAAAGTTATCAGCAAGACTGCTGCAGAAAAGGTTCTTTTTAAGGAAAAAAAAAATATTTTTGCTGCTTCAGCACTCTGTCACTGATCCGTGAACTTCTTTTTTAACAGGAAAATATAGTCTTATAATTGATCCTTATGCTGATAGTTTAGGGCTGAAACATGAAAATAATAAGACATAATGAGGCAGTCCTGAGTGAAAATATTCAGATAAACAAATATGACGCTAAACAGCTCTCCATTAATTCTAGATTTCCACGGAACCAGCATGCAAACACTTAATTGCTTCTGAGCCATAAACATCTTCATAGCAACCAAAAGTCAAAAGAACTTTTTCATTTCACTGCAACTTTTTTTTCTCCTGAAGGCATTATGCAATAGCTTACTTTCTTCCCAAGAAAAAACCATACGAACATGGGTTTAGTTCAGTTAAAATGAAAAACAGCTCATTGCCTTCCTCTCTGACAGTTTAGTTGTCTTCATGTGAACTAGCTCTTCATATTCTAGTTGAAGTGAAAGAAGGTCTAAGTGTAATTTGTGATATGTGGGTATCTGAGATACCCCTGTGAGGCTAGCAAATACGGCACAGAGCCAATGGAAGTTCTGTTTGCTTCTGGAATGGTGGGTAGAGGCCAGGAAGACCAATTCTAATAGCACAAAACACATTGTTGTGGACAACTGAATGGAGTCCATACTGTCAACTCTGGAGAAACTTTCTAGGCCTCAATGAAAAATCCCTTTTCCTCCCACCTCCCACCCATGCCATTGGCTCATCTATATTTGTGTGTCTTAATCGCAAACTGAATCCCATTCCTTGAGCTTGATTCATTTGTTCACACATGGCTGTCTAGTGCCAATTCAGACAGGCCATACTTTCCCACCTGGCTCCCAGAAGATGTTCCAAAAGAACATGAGTCTTGCTTAAGTCTTCTGTCTTACCCACCACTGCTGTGTGCTTCTTGGATACCCCAAGGTATCTCAGATGTCAGTAGATGTCTATGTACGAGCATTTAAATTGAGCCCTGTTCTGGATGCATGAAGCAGGAGTTGCTTTAGTCTTCTTTGTAACACTCTTTTCAAAATTATAGAGACTCTATCTCAACAAACTACCAGAGATTCCTGCAAGATTTTGCAACAGGCAGTCCAGAAATTCTCCTCTCCTTGCAGCCAGTGATGCCATTCTTTATCTGGGGAATCTACAGCCAAAGTGTCAAAGTAACAGTAATGAAGAGAGTAGACAACATTGGACATAAAAGGCAGGTGAGAATCTAACTATTGACATTTTATGAGATTCTTCAGCCCATTTGATTTAGGGTTATGTGCAAAAATTCAGACTCTTATCACATCATATCTAGCAACTTCACAGTCTTCTTTGCATTGGTGTACACCGGGCCCATCTGCAACAGTGGAACATTTCTGCTCCAGCTAATGGAAAGGAAGTAATTCTTGCTTCAGAAAGCATGCCTGGATCAGGAAATTTAATCCAGAACCTGGATTACTGCCAGGGATATTACATGTGCCTTCTCTCTCCTTTCGAGTGACTCAAATCTCTTGCATTTTCAGTTGGTTGGAAAGAGCACAAGGAAAATATCTCTTCATCTCCTCCCCTTAAATTCCTTAAATATCAAAAATAGTTAAATAATTTTGGTAACACAGGCAAATTCTGAACATTACCCCTATAAAAACATGATTGGTTAACACATCTAAGATTGCACATTCTATCATAAATGTAAACACTAACTTCCTTCTCTTGATTCTCAAACCCTGCAAGGCACTCTCCCTAGAATGAGATTTATGGCTTTGCTTGAGTTTTTAATTGTAATATGCTTGGATGTGTCATTTGGACTGAAGAATCAAACACCTTATGGCTAAATATCTGCTTTCATGCAGCACTAGCTCCACTTCTCCACAATTGCTCCACCGCTTGATCATCCTCAGTTTGCTATTGGATACAACTAGCTTCTGCTTAGCATCCAAAAATATATTGCCAGGACATGCTGCAGAATACAATTTACAAACACAAGCACTGCTGTGTCTTCAGCTAAAAGTTTTTTCACTTCCATCGTGGAGATGACAGCAATCCAAAGGCCTCCTTATAAGCAAAATGGTTGCTACTGTTCTGCCTTTCTTATTACTTTCCCCTTCTTCCTCTTCCTCTTGCCCTTCCCTCTTTCCTCTCTAACTTTTTCCCTTTCTTTTTTCCCTTTCTTTTTTCCCTTTATCCCTTCCCTTCCCTTCCCTTCCCTTCCCTT
>NW_015094506.1:30679063-30929452 GCF_001431845.1 Calidris pugnax
TCCCTTCCCTTCCCTTCCCTCAGACCAAAAGGGAGGACAGTCATGTGATTCACAAAAAAAAAAAAAAACCTACTCAAAATCCAGGAGTTTTAGAGCAGTATGATTCCCTTAACTGTTCTTCAGCTAACCATCACAGAAGTCTATAACTTGGTGTTTAACTAAGTGGTTGGCTACATTAATATTTAATGCTTATTCAAAGCTGTATGATGAGTGCACATGACTGAGTTGCTCTGTAGTTAAAGTTAGGTGGTATTACTGATGTGGGTGGGAGTTGCAGGTTAAAGTCCCTTAGTGCTTTTTGACAGCTTAGTAATGTAAACTACTGAAAGGTTAAAAAAATAAAAGAAGCTATGAAAATACCAGAGACTGTCTTTTTAATTTTACACTAATAGGCTGAAGTAACACTGGACAGGTTGGGTTTTTTTTTTATTTTATTTTATTTGGCAGTACAAAAAAAAGGGAAATAGACGAAAAGAAATTAAAAGAGACTGCCTTCCGTAGTAAATTTCTGTCGCCCTGTAGGCTTGCTCTGCACAGGTCATCCTGGTAATGTTTTCATTAAGAGCTCAAAGTCCTTAAGCTGCTCTAGCACCAATGAATTCCATTCATTCCCAACTCAGCCATATTGAAGCTTCACCTGGTGAACAAGGGATAGCGGAAGATTTGTTATGAACTGCAGTTGGAAGAAATTTTTGCAATTCAGCTTCTTTCAGCTGCCAAAATTTATAATGGACAGAAAGAGATCCTCCTGCTTCGGCTGTGATTGCAAAGATGCCCACTATTTTTCTGGGCTTCAACTACAGTTAAATTGGGATTTTTCCCTGATCTTTCTGAGGCAGAACAGTGTGTGTATATATATATTTACATATACTGCATTTACACACGATTTTGGAAGTGCTAATGAGTCTGTGGGGAGTCCCTGCCACTGACCATGACCCTTCTGTGTTAAGTGCTCAGATTCAAACAGATGGCTCAGCTCCAAAAATAGGCATTTCTTTTCATGTAAGAGCAGAGGTGATGAGTAGATAAAGGGGAAAGATCAAAAGGTGTAACCTACATGCTTTGCTATGTCAGCATTTGATTTTTTGCCACAGAATAGAAGAAAACAAGTTAAAAAGAAAGGTGGATCTTAGCTGGTATATTCTGGTTCCTTACACGCATGTAGAGGGCAGGGACTTTTGACTACGAGAGCCAGCAAAATAAGCAAAAGGAGCATGGTAGTCACAAGTCATGCTTAGTAGCTTTTTCTGGCACCATCTGAGGAAGATTGTGGTTGATTATTCCCTCAAGCCATACATGCTCATCCTCTAAGAGCTTTTCTAGTCAGACTGCAGAAAAAAAGATTGGAAGAAAAAGAAGATTTGAACAGCGCAGAACCTAAATGAAATTGCTGTAAATTCTGTCTATACATCTAATGGCTTCATTTCTCTGCCATGAGTGAGTTTTGATCTACCACAGGGTGTTTTATGGACCAGACAGAGTGCACAGTGAACTGGATGTCACCTCCATAGATTGCAAATTGCATTTTGCTGTTCACCAGTTTTAATCTGGGATTCTGCCACTCTCGAGACGAGAATGCAGGGAGGTGTACCCGAGGAGATGGAATGTTTGTGTAGATATTAGTATTTCATTTACCTGGGCTTTTTGGAAAATGATAATACCTCATAGCCCTACAAATGCATGCACAGGCAACTGATATAGGTTCTTGAGTGAAACCTGATAGATACAAGGAAGAGATCTTGTATTTGATGACTCCAAAAACTGTCCTATTTCTGTGTTAACTGCTAGCTGAAGGGTCATCAGTGACTAACCTGTAAGCCAGAATGTGAAGAATTAAGAAAATGTGTTGACACAAGTCAGGAGGACACTGAAAGGACTGAGATGCTGCCTTTCTTTCTTGACTCTGGAGCCCAGGTATCAGGGATATCCTGCAGAGACCAAGAAACCACCTCTTAAAGAAACTTGTGGAGGAATGTGTTTGCATGGGCACTAAATTACTTTAGTGTTAATGCAATATAAATGCTATGTAAATGAATATTGCAGCTGAAATCCTATTAATAGAGGTAGGAGAAGAAAAGAGCCATATCTGTGTAGGAAGAACTGCAGTATCTCTATTAGCTAATTCCATCTTATTTTTAGTTATGCAAAGCTTTCCAGATAATATTTAATATTTTACATTATTTCTAATATTTTCCCTGTGTATTTGATGTTTGCTTTCCTAAAAGCCCTTCCTCTGAATGCAGGCTGGCAAGCATTAACATCTGCTTATCAGTATTTTAGTTAAGTTTCCCTGCAGCCCTATGCCATGTAATGCTTTTTGAGCAGATAGAGAGCTCTGGTTCATACGCCAGCAGCGAGTTAAGCTGAGGGGCAGAGAAGGCAGAGCTGCAGAGGAGGTTGCTCAGCAGCCCCCTTCCACATCATATGGGTGTGAGGAAACAGTCAGACCAGCCTGGGCAGCACGATCAGTGGCTGACATAGGTTGCCAACTGTCTGACTGCTGTCAGGCTCCTGTGGCAGGAAAGGAGGGGTGTTATCCTTTCACTGTCAGAAAGCATCCGTCACAGTGAGGTGAGTGTCACTCAAAATGTATTGCACATTCCCCACCTTTAATATTCTGCAGGTGCAGTCTTCAATTAGGCATGAGATTGATTTGCAAGAAAACAGTAGCAAAGGGCAGAGATGACCCCAGATTTTTTTTCTGGCTTCAGACCAAATTGTTTTTATCCCTGCAAGGAACTAACATTGAAAACTAACCCCAAATGCTCTTGAATTTAGGGATGTGGGTGTTGAATTTTGAGTTGAAATTCCAGCTTTCTTCACTTCAGGGCATTCAGATTCAGCACATTAGAGCAAAAGAGGCTTGAACTGTCAGAACTCATCCTTTGAATATTGCGCCAAGCTGGTAGGGGACATCCGCGGCACTCACTGAGATATGTGCTTTCCCTTCTTGTTTAACTGACAAAGTCCAGAAAAATGCAACGCATTTAGGAAAAAGACCTCATATTTGATCAAATTGACCCTGTTAAGAAATATTAGGTCTGATTGTGGTTTTGAGTTTCCAGATCACACAGGGACAATGAAATAATGGGAGTCCCAGGAGGAGCTCTGGTCTGCTTAGCCTGAACCCTCCCTTCACCTGCATGATAGTACATGCTGTTGTGGCAGCTCCTGCAACTCTTAAATGAGCATAACATGTGCTCCCATTTATATATACAGCAAGCTAATTCCCTGGCGCCAGAACCAGGGAACAGTCCTGCCTGCACCTATCATGAAGCCAGTGTTGCTGCAGGCACTAACTTGTAGCATGGCTAAGATGCATGTTTCTTACCTGCATTGGCATTGGCTGCTGCAGTGATTTCACTCGCTCTAGGTACAAGATGTACCTGAATGAGAACAAAACTTCTTGCTCCTCTACCATTTCTGAGGCCTGTGTCAGTCAGAATAGAAGAAATCAAAATCAGAGGGGTTGGAAAAATCTAGCGGAAATGATGTGGTATCCAAGGTAGGAGAACACATGTTGCATGGATCTCATCACATAGTCTGAGTAAAATTGAACTGTCAAAATGAATGCAAGGGGACCAAGTTATAATGATGATAATATGGTGAGTACCAAATTATGAAAGGTTTCCTCTCAGGGCTACCCAGTAAGACTTTGCTGCTGCGGCAATTTGACTACTGAATGAGAAGATATTTCAACATGGGCTCAGAACAATTGTAGCACGTTAAAATGATAGTGACTTGTTTTGAAAGTAAAGAATATGCAGGTGATAGTGGAACTTCAATAAAACTATCATGATACCCTTCACATCTGGTAAACCTATGTTCTAAACAAGACCCCCACTAAAGTTCCAGTAAGGTTGTAATGTAAGCACTGAAAAATTACAAAATGCCCGAATTAAGTTTTCTGTGTATCTATCTGCATCTCTGTCTGTACGGCCCTGGGCTGTCCCCTTGTTGTGTATCAATTGTGGCAGCTTGACTAAGGATCACATACTGTTTTTTCTGCAAGACTGTCTCATTCAGTGCCCTGGGTGGACAGCACTCAGTGATTGAGTGGCTCCTCAATATTTTTGTTTTACCCTCATATTTCAGTGCACAGCCCATGGACACATTTACTTTATGCTACTCAACCCCTTCCATCTGACAGAATCAGAGAGGTCCTCAGGGAATTTTCTATGGTGTTACTCATTGTAAATTTTATTCATGCAGTATTTTTGGGGTATGAGGGGTGATATTATCTGGATTTTATATGTGGAGAAAGGCAGACACATTAAGATTAAAACTAGCCTTTAATTTGGGCAGCTGGTTTGAGCCACCAAAGACTATAGATTTTGTAGAGTATTTAGTGCAATGACTAATCTAGCTTTAAGTAGGAATTTTCTGACATGAATAGGGATAGGAATATTGTTAGACTGTCTTAATCACAGAACTATAGGGGTTGGAAGGAACCTTTGGAGATCATCTAGTCCAACATCCCTGCCAAAGGAGGTTCACAGGAGCAGGTTGCACAGGAACATATCCAGGCAGGTTTTGAGTATCTCTAGAGAAGAAGACTCCACAACCTCTCTGGGCAACCTGTTCCAGGGCTCTGGCACCCTCAAAGCAAAGAAGTTCTTCCTCATGTTGAGATAGAGCTTCCTGTGTTCCAGCTTGTGAACGTTGCCCCTTGCACTACTGAGAAGGGCTTGACCCCATCTTATTGACACCCGCCTTTTAGATGTTTATAAGCATTGATGAGATTCCCTCTCAGTCTTCTCTTTTCCAGGCTAAACAGACCAAGGTGTCTCAGCCTTTCCTCATAAAAGAGGTGCTCCATTCCCTTGATCATCTTCGTAGCCCTCCACGGGACTCTTTCTAGTAGTTCCTTGTCTTTCTTGAACTGGGGAGCCCAGAACCGGACACAGTACTCCAGATGTGGCCTCACCAGGGCAGGGTAGAGGGAAAGGATAACCTCCCTCAACCTGCTGGCCATGTTCATTTTAGTGCACCCCAGGAGACCATTGACATTCTTGGTCACAAGGGCACATTGCTGACTCATGGTCAAGGCATATTGCTGTCTTTCTCAATACAAGCCTTTCAGCCTCTGTTATATTGAGGGACCTTACATAAGAAACCTGAGTCACCCCAGAAAGTGGTCCACCTCATACAACTTTTATTCTGTGTTTGATTCCACTCTTTGATCTAATGGAGAAACTAGGGGATGATGGTAGGTTGAATCTTTCATGTGGTCAAGCAGTGTTAGAAGTAAAATAGGAGCATTACACAAAATTCAACACTGACAAGTCCAACCTTTGAACAGCTTTGGAAGTTCACCTTAAATGTAACTAATTTGCTGTATCATTCACTGAAAGCAGAGCATTTTTTTCTGCAGTAGCATAAGCAGAGTGGTGCACGGGTCATGGTTAAAACAGATCTACCCCAGTCTCCCTGATGGGAACAGCTGGAGGGAAGCAGATGGCACCAGGTGTCCAGCATAAAGCCTTGACATGATCAGGAGGAAAACTAATGAACAGTTATTGTCACTCACCCATACTCCTACATCTTCCTACATCCTCTTGGCATTTCTTAGAATAACTGTAGATGCCTCATGGCAGCTGTCACATTAGCCCTTCACCAGATAAGGAGAAGGGAAACTAACTGTTATGGCTTTAACTGGTTGCAGGGTTACATTTCTCCTAGCAACTTTTAACCTCAAAGCAGAGAACTGCTTTAAATCTTGTCAATAGATATTTCCCTTAAGATAAAGATAATTAAAACTTATATCAAGTCAACGTTTTTTTTTAATCTGTTTCTTTCTGTGCCTTTACCCCCTCCAAACGCTGGGTTCCTCATCACATACCTAAAGGCTTGGACTCCTCCCTGCACCTGCATTCAACCCAGGTGCTCATTGCCCAAACTTACTGTCCCCTATGGACTTGGTGTCTCTGCTCCCTTGCCATGTGCTACCACACAGCAGGGCTTTTTCACACTTAAAGCCTGGTTCCTTGGCCCAGTTTTTCCACTTCAGTTCTGTCTCCTTACATGATATCTGGGTCACCATCCTGCCAGTCCCCTTCCTGTCTCTATCCCAGAGCCTTGTTTAGACTCAGCACCCCTCTACCAGCAGCCATCCAGATACCAGCATCCCCTCCCCCAGGCCTCATATTTGTGGTGCCTTTTGCTAAAACCCCTATTGCTCATCCTGGCTGATTTTTCTCTTCTTCATCTTCAGCCATGTTCATTTTAATTCTCCATCTTGCCTCGTGCCCATGCCATTCCTGGCTGGGCAGGAGAGATGGCCTCCCTGCTGGTAGCTCCTTAGCCCACTGCTGCACAGCTGCAGCCAGAAGTTATGGGGACAGCCCACCCCTGTCCTCTCCACAAAGTCCAGCTAAGTTATGAGCGACTGCAAACAGGGGCTTAAAATTCAAAGTGGCAGATGAGTTTCACTACTCACTCTGCCAGTGATGGTGCCGTCTGTAGCAGAGAGCAGAAGACAGCTGGTGTGCGTCACTTGCGTTACCTGTCCTTTGTGTATGAAACCATTTGCTAAAAATTTATTTTTATCTACCCAAGAGCTAGCTAAATTACACAGTTCCTTCTGCTTATCTCTATATCTCTGACATTCAGCTCATATAAAGCTAGTCATCTGGTAAAGATAGAAACAACGGACAACCTCCTGAAAAAAGCAAACAATCCATGATTCTCCATAAGCACAGCTAATAAAATTAAGGCTGTTAAAAAACAGATATATCAAAATTCAAGGAGCCAACTGCCTACCTGGACCTGTTAAAATAAATAAAAGTGTATTTATATGACAGCCTCATGAAACGTCTACTCTTCAAAGCATTCACACTGCAAAAGGGCTGTTCTGGTTCATGAACAGATACCACAATGATGTGCGATTTGTGTATGGAGATTTTTTTATTGATTTAAAATCAATCAAATGGCACAATCAAATTGGCAAATAGAATTAGTGAAGTGAACTAAGAATGTTCAGCTAAATGGGAGCATTATGTGTAAGCAAAAAATGTGGAAATTACTTGCAAGCATTACATTCTTTGAACCTGTCCTTGTGTCTTTTAGGGAATGATCCATGCCTTTCGAAAAACAAGAAACTTGTGGAGGAAACCATGGAGGAGCAAATTATATAAATAAAAATTAACTAGCTGGGTCTGATAGTTTATATTCTAATAACTGTGATGATTTTAAGACATTTAAATTTTGATTCTTGCACTATTAAGAAAGCTTGGAAAATTTTAAAGTACAGAGCTGCAAGACAAAACATATCAGGGTTGGAAAATCAGGACAGTGACCTATCTAGTGCCATACCCACATCTCGGCCCAGGTGTGCTTCTTCAGAGGAATGCACTCAAATCACTGTTATCAACAAATGCAGAGTCATCAGGGAAATTTTTTTCCCAAATCTCCTCACAATTTGTAGGTGATTTATAGATATTCTCCTTCTGTAACTGCTTATCGTTCTTAATATCCGGATAAGCTCTTAGATGCAATGATAACCAGTGGGAATGTAAATATGATACACTAAAAATGAACAAGAATCACGAACTTAAAATATCCTTTTATCAGTTATAACAACTTGCTTTTGATTTTCACTGAATAGTTTAACTATACTTAGCTCTTTGTGGCTCATTCCATTCATAAAGCCACAGAAAATAATTTCCAAATAAAACTGGGGTGAAAACTTTAGGCTGGAAATGTTCATTATGATATGTTCCGGTTTTTTACACAGCGCAAATCAGATAATTTGAACCAGTAGTCCCTATGAAAGAGTTGTTTTGGAGAAGGACTGTCAATACTGCGAGATGAATTTGATTCAGAGACTAAAGGTTATTATGCTCTCCCCATAATCAGGTCTCCCAGTGGTTAATTGCTGCCACTATTAAATATTGGCATGTTGCTTCTGTTCTGAATGCTTTCAGTTTAAATTTCCAGCCATTTGATATTGGCTTTCTCTTTTTTCCAGGTTAAAAATTTCACAAACATTTTGATGAAATGAATTTACTTTTGACTATTTAATGGAAAACAATTTTGGATAGCCTCAATAATTATTTCTTATTCTGATGGGTCTTCTGAAGTTGAATAATAGAAAAGACCATTCTACTGAAGGCACAGCAGACATTAGGCAAAATCCTTTAAATAAGAAATCTGGGATTCTAGGACAGCCAGCGATACACTGGGATAGAAACCATCTGCCTGTAGCAATGCCACAGGATGTGTACACAAGAATCTGTTTCTTAGTGGACACCAGGGTGCAAAATACTGAGAATAAAAAGAAATGCAAATGCAATTGACAACATCCAGGAGGACAAAACAGCCTGAAGAGCCTAAGCATGAGATCTGCCATGAATCTTCAGTACTACTGCAGAGCACTCCCCAAAGGGACAGATGGTAGGGAATTCTGCAGTCATATCTGGTTAACCTGAATCCATTTCTAAAATCAATATTACATATCCTTTTAAACTGGTTATCATTTTTACAGTGGCTATCATCCTTTAGAGACCACGTTCAGATAAATTGTGAAATCAGGCCTGTACTACCTTTATCTGATTCTCTCTCAGGCAAAGAAACTGTGTAGAAGGCCCATTTGATCCCACGCTACAGAGGCCATAATTTTTTGTTTTCACTAGTGGAAGAAGTAAATGAGAGAGAGGAAAACAACATTTTTAGAATACATATTTTAGATCTTATTCTAAATTACATTTATTTAAAAGGTGTTTTCTTCATTAGAGATTTTAATTTCAATTTTGCATGATTTAAGACAGTAAAACCCAAATGTTGTTAAAGGCAGAATATTTAATCGTGTGTCTACAATAGCAGGGTGAATCACAAATACTTCCAACTCATGGAATTTAAAGTAAAAACCCTTTTGGCCAGGTTCCTGGCCCTCCTCTGGTCTCCAATTTTTTGTGGGAGTTGTTTTGTCCTACTTGCCTATAAGCTACAGATGAGGAAATGTATCAGCACATACAATATCACTTTGTCCGTTTTAATAGACAGTGGGATTTTTGCTCCATTCAGCAGGAGAATGGCGTTCCAGTCAATTATGTGAGTTAGGTGGGAGTCACAGATCTGCAGCATGGGAGTACAAGGACAGGAATGAAGCTGAGACTCTGCACCCTTCTCAATAAATCTTACATCAGGCTGAGGTTTTGGGGAATGAAGCCTCACTTATGCAGTTCAGAAAAAACAAGCTTTACCTGTTTATGATACCTGTACTGCTACGGTCTGTGAGTTTTTCTCTGCCTGATGAGTCATAGTCATGTACACATAAAACTGAATCAACACTGTGACCTTACTTGCTAGTCACAGGTACTGCATGGATATAACTGTTTATCTCACATTTACAGTGCAGAGTATTAAAAAAAAAAAAAAAACAAACAATTAAAATATAATTCACATACCAAAATTTGATTAAAATAGCACTAATCCGAGGACCTGTTGTTCCCTCACAGGATGGTGATCAAGTTCATTACATCAGTTATTTTATTCATCTCTAGATCCACAAAAGCTCTCTGATGTTACAGCACGGAGAACTGCAACACTTCAGGATCTCCAACATGCAGCTTCTGGTGTTGTGGAAACTCCTTCAGGAGAGGGCAACCAGGTTTTTGTCCTTATTCAAATGCTATTTCTTTGTGTTGAGCAGGCTTAACATGATAGTATTCTGAAAGACTAGAAGCAGAAACCAGAGCCTGATCCTTCCTTTCTGAAGAGGAGCACCTGAAGGTCCTGATCCTCATGTGAGTCACGCCTCGGTAACGAGAGGGAAGCACATCAGGAGGGACAGAATAACTGTGCCTGTGGTGACAAGCCAGAGACTAGAGAAGTCTCCTGGGAAGGCGGAAACAGGCTTCTGTGGCTCCAAGCTCCAGGGATGAGTGCGTGGCTGAGCCCCAGATGGGCAGCATGAAGAGAAGGGTGCTGGGTCTGCAGGCTCTGAGGGAGTTTGTGTCACCATCTTGGTAACAACTGAGGAATTCTATTCATTAAAAAATTAGGTGTCTACAGTTGTCAGGCACTGACAGAGTCAGGCAGCAGCTGAGCAGAGTTTTTGGGGATCTATATTTGGACTGGAGTCCAGAGAGACAGTTCGGTAGGATGTCAACATGACAAATGTGACAGGCTTGTACAAATCTTCACCTTCTCTTCAGAAAGATAGTTAACGGGGCTTGGAATTACAGAGGGCGCAGATGCAAGATCCATTTCACACTGTGACTTTGGTTGTCTGACTCTCACACTGCTCTGGGAGGAGAATCCAGGTGTTCTGTGCTTCACCAAATTTTTCTTCTGAAGCCATCCTTTTCTCGACAGTGCCAGCAAAGCTCTTCCCCCTTCCTATTCCCCTCCCTGAGCCAACAGTCATTTTAAATATACAACAAGTACAGCTAAAACTTTCATTTAGATTCCTGACGACTGGCACCACAGTTATTATATTCCCAGACTGACAGTTCCTGCTGATTGGTGCCACTCAATTCAGAAAGCAATATCGCTTTGATATATCAACCTGGCAACTGCCTGCAGGAAGCTATTCTAGTCCTTCTCTCTGAATTTCACTCTAAGAAATATACTCCTTTCAACAGGATTTTTCAGGGAAAGAAAGGCAGAACATTTAAGAGAGGGGATGGGAAGCTCAGTATGCCCCCCATAGCCTTATACAAGAGCACCTTTTTTCTTATTGAGGAGGTAGTAACTCTACAGGAGACAAAGACCCAAGGAAGAGCCTTTACTCCAGGATTTTACACACTTGAAAAATCCAGGTCTTATTAATAGAAAAAGGAAAGGGTTTTTAAAATTTTACCAGTGACCTATACGTCCTTTATGAAGAATTTGACATGTTGGTGTTTTAAGAATATATTGTTTGATGTTTCAGTTTAGGCTTTGTTGTGGAGCTCAAGGGTCAAATAGTCAAGATTTTATGGAGGGAAAACAGTTGGCAGAGCTGTGCTCAGCAGCACTTCAGCTGGGAGGATTAGGAGAGAGTACCCTGGGATACTTACAGCCCTCAGCTGCCACCAAGTTTGGGAGGAGTCCGTTTGCCCAGTGTGGGAATCTGCCTGTGCTAAAATTTGTAGGTGAAAAGTAAAGACAAAAAGCATAATTTTTAGAAGTTCATCACAAAGGTGGAAACTAACACAACTGGAGTATAAGAAGCAGGTAAAGGATTTTTATAGAAACCTTCTAGAAGGAAGGGAATCTGAAATCAAGGAGTTGTAGAACCAGAGTGCAATTAGATCAAAGTTGATCTATATTCCCATATCTATTCACACTGATGACCTAGTACGGGGCTAATCATGTTCTCTTGCCTCTGACTGCCAAAGCGCTTTCTATTTTTTCTGAAAGACAGTATCAAACAACTTTAGTCATGACTAGCTGTTCCCAATCTTATTTCAAACAGTGGTCTCAGGACAGAAATTTTCCCTCTGTTTCATAGCATGAACAAAATCTGAACTTGAGTTCCCTATGTAAGCAGCTGGGACTGCCTACTGGAGTACCCTGACATGCACAGAAGAGAGTCTTGGGGATTAACCCTCCTTAGGCTTTAGCCCTCCTGCAGTTCTTCTGCTTTGTTTCTTTAATGCTTAAGAAAGTTTCACTTCAGTTCCTGAGCAAGAATTGCCTGGCTACTACTTCTTTCTAATAGTTTTTCCTATTCCTAAGAAACCACTTTCATAGAGGCATAGAGGGAGGCTATTCTCACAATAGCAAAGGAAGCCAGAGCCTGTGGTTCAACCCAAAAGCTCTGGGAGCAGACATGGGTGTATGCTGTGAAGTGTTTTGCTAGAATTGCCAATAGCAAGAGCCCAAGGACTTTCCAGAAATGCAGGTGGCTGCTTATGATTTCTTCATCTTCTCTGAATGCGATTGCATTCCCTTTAGCTATTGTGTGTATCATCCTTCCATTTAGAGTCATTTTCTTAAGTGTATCTGGAGGGCAGTGGAAAGCTTTTAGTGAAGCTGTATTGCATGCTTCAGTAGTGCTGTATGAGAATATTCATTCAATGGTTTATTTAAGAAGGAAGCAGATGTTTTTGACATGTCAGAAATGTAAGAATGCTTTATCTTGGTGAACTGCTTCTATCAGTTCCTACAGATATTATTCACCTGTGCACATTTCCAAAGAAAGAAAGAGCATTTACAAGCAGCAGAGAACTTCTGAATTCTCCAATGTGCTGCTGCAGATGAGGTCACACCATCTCTGTGCACCTTTTTGTTAATACAATTGTAGGTGAAGCAGGTGGCAACACCTATTATATTAAATCCTATTAATTGAGGACTTGGTCAAAAATGCCTTTTTTTTTTTTTAAGGGTTGCTGTATAGCTGCTAGCTACGCTGATTTCAAAAGGACAGTCATTCAGCACAATTTCCCAAATATGTGTACTGATTTCCTGGTACCCACACTTTCTTTATTTTCTTACCCTTCCTTTTCCTGCTATCATGTCCTTGTCCCCTTGTTCAGGTGTAATATTTTACACTTTATTTATCTGTTTCCATACAGCCATGTTATGGTTTGAGAAAACCCATAACAATCTATCGTCGTTTAGACAATTACTCTATCAACCGATGACCCCTCCCCACCTGGGAAGGGGAATCAGGGAACACAAAGAAACAAAAGGATTGAAATATAAATATATTTAATAGACTAAGACTAAATAATTACCAACAATATTAAAGAACCAGTATCCTGATACTGATGTAAGATATACAAGAATTATACTCAGCCAGTTCCATCAGGGGAAGCTGTGCACTCCCAGCAGGGACAGCAAATGGCGGACACTGCGAGCACAATGGCTTGAGGAGGAAGGGAAGGCCTCAGGGGTCTGGCACCAGGCAAGGAGTTGTCTGTACCACCGCCACCAAGGGAGAGAGCTACACAGCAAACTTTTCTAATTTATATTGAATGTGATGCTCATGGTATGAAACAATCCTGTTGGCCAGCCTGGGTCAAATGCCCAGGCCTTGCTCCTCCTTGTCCCTGCACCCGGCAAGGCTCAAAAACACTAACCTTGAATCTCACAGAGCCTGACTGGCTATAAAGTAAATATTTTCAAAAATTTAGACACTAAAGTCTTCTAAAAGTGTAATTTTCTCCAGCATTAGAAGAAAAGTTAGTCCTGTGTCTCTCAACCCAGCACAAGCCAGTAAAGTAATTAGGTCTTCTTCTTCAGCACACCTCTGAGGGAGATGCCATCATGTAAAAGAGCCTTTTTTATATTTCTTTCAAAGCTACTGTTTCCTGCATGAAGTTGTATTTCTGAATGACTTTATTACCAAGAAGTTAGAATATGAGGTAGCTGACAGCTCTCTGTATCTGCACACCCTCACACCCTCATTTATATGCATGACAGCGAGTGCGAAAGTGAAAAAAAAATCCTGTATTGCCATGTGACTGTTAAGGCAGCTGCACATAATATTAAAAAATCTAGACTTTTGGTGTTTGCGCTGGAACTGGAAGAAGATGCAATATGTTTCTGTCCAATTGGCAGGTCAGTTGATTGATGGACTACTGTCTAAGTGGAGCACCAGAGAATCAACGGGTGGCCACATTTTCTAGACTGGGCACACACACCACATCTGAGGGGAGCAGTACTGGCTGCCTTTCCTTTTACTCACCCTAACTACACCATGAGACACCATGGCCTGCACAGTGAAATGCACCCCCATACTGTGAACCATTAAAAGGAATATTGCAATGAACCTATTGCCTTCTTTCTGAGCATTCAGTCAAGTAAAATTTGCATTTAAAATCGTGCTCATTCAGAAGTGTATAAAACTCTCCATCTCCATAGGACAATATTTGGGATGGTCTCAAGAATGATTTAGAGACTCCTTTGTGGGAGGAAGAGAAAATTTGGAACTATTCTTGAAGCTCTATTATCTTATTTAGACAACAAAAAAATGCACCCAAGGCAAAAAAAAAAAAAAAAGGATGACAAGGTAAAATGTTTCTGTTTCTGGTGCTAACTCCCTTGTAGTTATAGGAATGCAGCACCTGGCCAGACAGGCTGCTCATGTAGCTCATGTAAGTCCTTCCCAGTGTCTGGCTGTTGAAGGCATTGATTTATCTCACTGTGTGAGTCATGGCTCACAACAAAACAGCAAGATTTGCAAACTACAGGCTTTTTTTCAGACATAAAATGGAGAGTAAGATTTAAAAAAAAAAAAAAAAAAAGGAAAAAAGCTGAAGATGGAAATGACCTCTTCAGAGTGACAGCAGGATCTGTGTGTTTCTCTCCTAAGCTTCCTGGAGATTTGATAGGAGCAGGCTGAGGTGGTGAGGCTGCCCGCTTCTTTCCCTCCAGCTGGTTATCACTGAGCTGACTCCCACGCACAGATAGGCCTCAACAGGGGTAGGAGGACACGGTGGTATTGGCAACAAGGAGAAAGCCATGAAGGTTCCATTTGCTTTCAGTATCCCATGTGCCCCTGTACTCACCATTAGTGACCTTTCCACTCGAAAGGGCCGACAGATTTGTTTGATAAATTTAACAAATAAAAGCACACATGGATAAAGAATGTCCATGTCTTCATTCCCCCACCCTCTCCTCAGCCTATCAGTGAAATAGTCTCAACATGTTGAGCTAAACAGGGAATGTGTTTTGCAGTCTTCTATGGGAGGAAAGGAAAAGGCTACAACATGCAGGAAATGCTCAGAAAATGTGAAACAGTTAGGTGAGTCCTAACTAGGTGAATGAGCCATGTCTGGGTGTGTAAGATGCCATTGTAAATGTGAGTGAAAGAGGAGAACAATGAATGGAAAAGAAGCAGAGGAAAAATGCTGCAGAACTTAATCCAAGCCTTTTGTAATTCAGCATTACTCCACTGATTTAACATACATTATAATATTTTCCTGAGAAGGACAAAATGGTTATAAGGTTTTGACAGACTGATTTCATACAACCTGGGATTCAGTCACTTTACTCATGAGATGTCTTCTACACTGACTCAGAGGAACTGGTACCACCAGACCCTTTGCATAAATACTCTACCTATGTTTCTCTCACGGCAACAAAGAGAGGTGATAGCATTATTAACAATGACTCAGACCACTGAATTCTCTGTAAGTGCTCTCAGGACAGCATAGCAAATTTATAAATTTTCAACATTTTCCAGCTAACAGTCTTATAGCAAGAGTACTGTCACAGATTCCACTCACAGCTATTTGCAAACTTCATTGTTAATGGGAAATATTATTTCAGTTTTGTCAGGTGCATTTGTAGAAGGGCTGCACTGTTGACAAGGTTTTCTGAGTTTGCTGTTGGTTTCCTAGAGCTACTCCGTACATTTTCAAATGAAGTATTTCTTCATAATAAGATATGTCAAATTTCATTTTGCAGTGAATCAAAGAGATTCTGCATTGAAGTGCCTGGGGAGAACTTTAGAAGCTGAAACATGCCTAGAATTAAAACTTGAGGTTAGGCAGTTTGTCCTAAAAGTCAGGTTAAACATCAAAGATTCCCAGCAAATGATAGAGGATACCATCTGTGGAAGATAGTCCATGATAATATCATTTGATTACTCTCTTGTTTTGCTACATTTCAGTGTTCTGGTTTAATAAAGTTCCCCTGAAACACTGGTCAATTTTTTATGTGTATATTTACTTGACTATACGTATTTCTGGAACTCATCAGAGGCACTACCTGAGCCTGAGATCTGGTCTTCTTTCCTACACTTAAGCTGATTTATAGTTGCTTGGAAGCTTCCAAAAAGTCCAGAGTCTAGAGGCAATGATGTTAGTGCTTCAGAAGGTGGCAGTCTGCCTCTGAATGGTAAGTGAAAACATGCTCCAAAGTCAAGGGAACCAGAGAGGTGGTGAACAATACACAGTTCTCAACAATGTAAAGCACTGAAGACTCAGTATTACTCCAGTAAAGCACTTAAACAAGTGACTAGTCACTTCCCAAAAACTGACCCATGCAAGCATACTGGGCTGGACTGAGTCAAAGTCTTTGTACTTTGGAAAGCTCATGCCTCTTTCTGTGATACAGGACACAGAGCTGGGTTGTTTTCATCATTTCTAATAATAGTCTGCATAACTGAGTTTTCCCACAGTGAAGTCAGTTTATCTGTTTATGTATTTTCAACAGTACAATGGTGGGCAGAAAAAGGAAAAAAACAAGTAAATCATCCAGGATGTTATGAACCATTGACCTGTATTTGCAAAAAAAAAAAAAAAATATCAAAAAATCAAGTTTATATGATGGCTTAGGTTTTGAGTACTCAGATTAAAAAAATTAAGATTTTTAGAAAATTACGTACATTTGCATCATGAAGATTGTCCCCTATCGGATGGTTCAAGATGTGTACTGATAAAGACATTCAAAACCAACAGTCGCTTTCAACAATATAACTTCCTTAGTATAGAACAACCTCAGATTAGTCTTTGTGTGTATAGTTGTGTGTGTATAAATATAAATGTATATATATGCTGTTTTCATGATCATGAAAGAAGAACTTTTGTCAGACACTCTATGGATGATTCTGAGTGGATATTCAATACCAATTCCTCTTCTGAAATTATGAAAAAATATATTAAGAGAAAAATAATCTGTACGTATATTTCAAAAATTTTACCATAGCTGTGAAAAGCTATGATGTTTCCGGGAAAAGGAAACCTTTTGCTGAATTTTTCAGTCTGTTAGAGATGAAGGCTAAATGTCTTTAACGGTTTGCTGTTCTATAGACATGAATCAGAAGGAGGTTTCTATCCAGTTTGCTTTATGGTATAGCACTCAAAACATGTTTAGAACATCATTTTTATGATCATGATTACCCAGTCATAGTTTCAAAGCTTTTTCTCCTCCTTTCTCATCCCTTCCCCAAATGACTACTAAAAGTGCATTGCATTGAAATATTTGAATCTTTGCCTTTTCTGGCTCCCTTCTGCACTAGAATCCATCAGTCTTAGGGTACTCATCTTACAAAATAGCAGATAGGAAAAACTAATAAGACACACTCAAGACAGCCTGAGCTCACTATATCCATTCTTTTTCCAGTGAGAAACTTCCTTTTTTTCGTATTTATAAAAACCATGTCTTTGCAGCAAAGATTTCCCTCATCTCAGTTTTTCTTCTGTGTCGCATCTCAGGCCCGGCAGCATTCACTGTATTTCTGTGCAAAGCATATGTTGCTCCTTGAGATCCTTTAAAATAATAAAGATTTTGCAACTATTCTGGTTATTTCAAAGCAGATACATTGGTTTATAAAACTTTTATTTTTTTCTTTAATATTAGAAATATGTGAATAATACAAGAAAAAATATTGTTTATGCAGAGAAAACATCCATAAATAAATGTTGTCTTTGGACAGTACCACTACATTAAAGTGTCATTGCATAAATAGAACAGGATCATATAAACATTAATCTGGTAGTGCAATAATAAGTATTAAATGCCATAGAAAAATTGAATTATCAGAACCTGACCACATCTGTGAAATATTTCAGATACAGAGGAGGTCTGTAATGTGTTTGTTTTGTTAAACTTAGAGCATGGAATAAAAACATTCACTTCTGCATTTTTCTGATTGCATTTTTTATTTCTTTACAAAGGGAGCATCAGTGCATGTGAACAAAACAGTTCCACTCAGTAGGGCACATAGCTCAAAGCATTCTCTCCCATTTTCAGTGACCTGGAAAGCACAAAGGCTGTTGTGCTGAAAAAGAGAAAAAAAAAAAAAAAAAAAAAAAAAAAAAAGAAAAGAAGAAAAAAGAGAAAAAGAAAAAAAAAAGAAAAAAAAAACAGAGAGAAAAAAGGCTTACCAGGATAGCTGTAGACAAAAAGTACCTTCATTATGAACATAAATTTGAAACCTGTCAGTTTCCTTGGAAAAAGCGATTATCAGGGAAAAGGAAGCAGGGTGCTCTATCTCACCATGGTTTCATTTGGGAAATGTTGAGAAACAACAAAGATAAAGAATTTGAAAAGCAACATCTCTGTTACTGTCACAACAAAATGGCAATAAATGAAAGACAAAAAAGCCAGACACTGAAGAAAACGATGGGACAATGCCTCTCATAGAAGAACTCTTATCATGTAGGACACCACTGACTAAAGCCCTATTTTATTTCACGGTCTTTCTTTGTGGAGCATTACACAACATAATGAGACATTATTCTGGTTATACAAAATCATTTGGAATAAATTCCAGAATTATCACACAGCGATTACAATTCAACACAGCCACATTCAAATAATGAAGACAATAGGGCTTCTTTCCACTGCTGTATGCGTGACCTTTTCCGTAGCCACCCTGTAGCTGAAGGATGTGTGTCACCACTTCCTCTTCTCTCCTGTAAAATGACCGTGTCATTCACCTGGCAAGCGCTTAGCCTTCAGGGCAAGACACAGGCACACAAGGGGGTCAGTGTGATGGGTATTCATAGCCTGAATGGGAAGGGAATTTTGGCAGCTATGATGTAAAGTAGAGATAACACTCCAGATGATGGGAAAGATCACTGAACAGGCACTGTATGGGCATGATAAAAGCGTTGCTAACAGCGGTAGTGATTCACATGGAGTTTCCACACACCAGAGAAGGTGGCAGGCAAAATTTAATGGCACTCTCACATTGGGAATGGGACCAGAGCATGAGGAGGACTGCAGGACAACAGTGATTAGTCAAATGGAAGACGAAAATCTATTTCTTCAGTAAAAGGTCCCTCTGACTTAGGTCCCTGATGATTATTTGTTACTGTCTGTTTTTAATGAGATGCCTTGTTGGTGGCCAATGGATAATTCTGAAGCACTTGTCAGCACAAGCTGGACTCAGGATGTTCTGTAGTGGAACAAGTGCAAATTAAGAGGTAAATTTCCAAAAGGGTAAGACTCACAATTCTGGATATACTCTGCAAAATTTGCATCTGTAGTTCAATTATGCATATAAATTTAAATGGTCCTACTTCTAACTACTAGATGGCTAACAGGTTAAATCTTTTACCTGGAGAAAGATATGCAAATCAAGAATACATTTCAAAACATAAAGCATATTTTTTCTTGCAAACTGTGAAAGATGGCCTTGATCTGGCTAAAAATATCTATTTGGGACTACCACTTTCACCGTAAGTTATTATTAATATGCTAAATCCAAGTATCTGTAGAAATTCATATTTATTTCTTCTCATATTATAGTCAATCATAGTATTATGGTGCAGAAAAAAATATCCAGTTGACACTGCCATCCTGTATCTTCCATCTTTGTTCTAGTCTTAGACTTGAGAGCTTGGTAAAATTACTGGCATTAGAGGTAGATAAAAACCAACAGTAAGATCAAATCATAGGAATAAATCACTGCAATACAATAAAGCATACAAGGACTATGGTATTTTTCTATATGTAAACCTGCAATTAACCATGTTTGTTTTTAAAATGGATTATCATGTATAACAACATGATTGATGTCTTCTTTATAATTCCTCCCATGAAGATTATTCAGCAATAGAATCAACTTTAAACTTAGATTAATATTTAATATTTATCATATTAATACAGTCTAATTAATGTATCATTATAATGTAACTAATATAATATTTGTATTTACATCTATATAAATATTTTAAATATAATCAGTATTTTAAATATAACCAATATTTAAAGTTATTAGGAACTATTCCTGCTTTTAAACTGGAGAAAAAGTGGCAGATCTATAAAAATAACATTCCAAAATAAAATTAGCTTTAAATATGAAAAACCTCAGAATTACACTACCAAAAAAAAAAAAAAAGCTATCACTGATATAAGAAAGAGACTGTCTCATTCAGAGGAGTCTTATAAAAATCTGTGACGCAGTTGCATCAAGTAGCTCCTCAATAAAGTGAAATGCTTGTAATGTGGCTTTAAATTCATGTGAAAATCAGAAACATTGTGGAAAAACAGTGCTGGAATGGTGACATCTAATATATAGAAAGGTTTTTCAAAATAACAGCAATCAGTACTTAGGAATATGTTACTGTTATCCTCTGATGTGCCTGTGGGGAAAAAAAAAATGGAAGAGGTAAAACAAATCTTACTTTAAGATGGTGGTTTGCTGAATGAAGAAGCGGGGTCAAAGAAGAAGCATAATTTTTGATTAGCATATTATGTAAAAACGTTGAAACTATGAAGAAAAATTTTTCAAAGTGTCCAGTGTCTATACAAAAATCACATCATGATTGTAACCAAGCTGAAGCCAATTATATAAACCTTATTGCTAATAATCTTATTCGTAATTTTAAAATACAATAACAAATTATTATTATTTTGACACACACACATTCGCAGTTTGAAATAATACACATCAAACTGCAAAAGTGAAATGTATCATATTTAAGATGAACATATGAGGCAAATTCTGTAAATAGAATATATATTTATCAACAAATTTCCCAAGATTTCTGGATGGTTTTACACTCGATAGAATCCAAACTGTGTTGTCTGTGTCATGAAATTCCAAATAATTTGTAACAGATAGTGGCCCCCACTCCTCTGAGCTCTACAAAACTTCTGGATGTGAGTTTATTTCCACATTAAGATTTGTCAAATGAGTTAGCAGAAACCTTAGAATACACAGGAAAGCAGTAATTAAGAAATAGTGTTAGAAAACCAACATCCAGACAGATTCAAAAGATCAAGCATTAGCTGATATTAAAACTTTCCACTGTTGATGTCCATCAGAGTCTCCAGATTATGGATTCTTCTCCAGTTTAAGTCACTTCAGAAAAAGTAACCCTAAGAACAAAAGTTCTCTTCTGGAAAATAATTATTCTGTCTGGAAGTGTTTTGTTGTGTTGGGGTAGAATCTGATAGTAGAATCTGATACCTGAAAAACCTTCAAATGTCCTCTGTATTTCTCTCATTTTCTTCTCCCCTCACTTTTCCTATACCTGTTATATAACTTTTACATTCTTTTCCTTTTTTTCTTCACATTCACTCATTTATTAAGCTTCTCTTTCTGTTTCTTTGTCCTTCACGTGTCATTGTTTAACATCTTCCTTTGCTCTTTTTTTTTTTTTTTCTTCCACAATTTCCCTTTTTTTTTTTTTAATTTTAAATTTTAAACTAATTTTTTAGACTTCATTCCCACAAAGTCTCTTCTCCCTCCCTTCTGGAGGGAACAATAATATGCCCAAGTCTTAGCAGTTTAATGCTAACGAGCCTGCTGTTGATAGCTTTGCAGAAATGGTAGGGTTCCTTGGAAAATGCAGTGACTAAAGAGTAGACGGGTTCCAGTCCTGCACTCAGATCTTTTACTATTCAGCTTTCTGATTTTGGGTAAATTTTTGAGCTTTGTTATCTGGCGTTTGTGTATGTTTCCCTTCTATGCCAACTGGGCAGATCTCATCATTACCTGGAGTTGCCTCATAAGCCAAGCAGAATGAACAGTGAAGTAGTTTGGCATCAAGGATCCTGCCAAGGATGATCTAGAAAACTGTGGAATACTGTGAAGTTTTCTGTGAATGAGTAAACAAGTCCTTAAAGTGTAAGTGTTGTTAGAGCTGTGTGAACAGTCAGGAAAGGCAGTGCTGTGAATAAATACCTGAAGTCAGCTAAACATTCCACGGCGCTTCAGTAAGGTCATTGCTGTGCAAGTTGATCTGAACTGTATTTTATAGTCACTGCAATAGGTCTGTGAATTTTTCACTTGAGAAGTATGTTGGTATTTGTCATGAAAAGGGCACCACGAAATATATCATTTCTGTGTCCTTTGCTTTTTCTAGATTTTCCTCCCCTTAGTTTTCTTCTTTTGTCCTCCTTTTTCAATTTTCTTCTATCCTTTCTTCAGTTTTTCTCATCTTCCTTTCTCTCCATCTGTTCTCTGCAAGATGTTGAAACAAATCTTAATGTGTGCTAATGAGTCTTCCTAGGCACATTTAAAATTTACATAAGGAGGAGCAGAAAGAGGAAGAGTGAGCTGAGGAGAAGAATGAGCATCGCCCAGTGTTATTTCCAGGTTTAGTTCATTTTCATCATCAGCTGCGGTTAAGTCCTGTGGCATTTGTTGTGGCAGGAAGGAAAGGAGGGAGAAATGCAGACAGAATTTACTTTAATGTTTCTTTTTCATAAAGTAATGTTGAAATTCCACAGAACCTCTTTCAGGCTCCCAGCAGAGCTGCTTAGTCACTGTGATATTTTCCAAAACACAGTCATTACCTGTACCTGAAGATTCATTTCTAAATTAAGAAAAAAAAAACAGCAGCACTTTTTTTTCGTGAATGAAACCGAGAGCAGAGCAATAGCAGTCCTGTTCATCACATGCAGCTCTGCTCTTTTGACCCCATCAAAATTCACAACACAATGTAAAAGCCTCAACCCCTTGTACCAGGGGATGAGTCCCATGAGGGTGAGGCTCTGCCACAGCTGGTGTTGAAAGATGAAGAAGCTGAGGAGAGCAAGAGAAACCTGGTGTACAGCAGCTTCTGCTTGTGCATGTGCATGTCATGGGGCTTACAGATTTTATACCAGTTGAGTATGGATGCGTGGGGCACAACAGAAGGAGCTGCCCTTTGAGCCCATGCTGGAGGAAGTGGAGAGCACCAGGGCCCTTGTACAGAGAGGCTCTTCCAAGGACAGATGGCACTGGGAAAGGGAGACTCATTGTTCTGTTATCATGGAAGGGAAACAGCAAGACTGATGATGTGAAAATTGCAACTACCCTCATTCATGCTTCAGTCCTCATCTCTTAAATGAAGACAACACCTCTCTGGAGGGTTCTGAGGAGAAAGCCATTAGGGATTAAGAGCTGTTCAGACATTATAACAGTGGAAGCCATATAAATAACTACAGCCCCAGCTTCAAATGAGAGGGAGATACTGTCTGTGTGTGAATGAAGGAGGATGTCAACCTTCATCCCTCCCTCACCATTGTTTCCCTCCTGCATGAGGATTCTTCTTAAAAGTCCTTGCATCCTTCTTTTTCGTCTCATGTTGTAACAGCATCTTCTACTCTGCTGAACACCAAGATGCCAGCTACTTCCAGTGAAGGGACAGAACAAAAAGGTCCTTTTCTAAAAGCTCAAATCAAGCTATAAATGACTAGGCAAGTTCCTTCTTCTCTGGATTGTGTTTGAAATGTCTTTGATGACCTCTCTACTGAAAGGAAAGTTCTGAAAATATGTGTCAAACTAAAGCTCACCACATCCCAGTCCCACTCCTTATCTTCTCAGCCTCCTGCGAGTTTGGCTGGCAGGCTACGGAGTGAGGCTCACAAGCTCAGGTTGCCCAGGCATGTGGGACAGCCCTGCTGCACAGGCAGCAGTTGTTGGCTGTGAGATGGGGAACCAGGAGCTAGATTTGGCAAGAGGTGGAGCTCCAGATGTGTTTAACAAGCGTCCATCCTGGCTGAGCCTTGTCCCTGCCCACAGGTAGATATCTTTGAACTGCAGCACCTGCTGAGCAGGATTCCCAGCATGCTGGCAGGAATTCACACAAGTTTTGGATAGAAACCTGCTTCAAATGTCTGCCTGTGTTTTGGCTGAGGCTTGCTGAGTTAGTACCCTCATCACAAGACATTTTGTTCTCAACAAATCAGCATTTTGATGGAAAAGCAGCTTTAGCCAAAGAGGTGTCTGTCACTAAAATCCATATTCAGAACTATTCTGTTCTGTGGGCGGGATGGGATTCCTCATAGCTCCTGTCCCCACAGACTGTCCTTCTCAGAAGGATCAGAAAGAAGGTGTGCCACAATATGGGAAGGGATTTAGCCTCCTCTCAACCTTTCACATTGGGATCATTTCTTGTCCTGCACATGTATAAGGATCTGGATTTGCATTTATGCTTACATATTTTCATTATTGTTACCATATACTGTCTGAGCTCTAAGTAATTTATCTATTTTTTTTGTGACAGCACTCCTGAACCTGCTACTTATTCACAGAGACTGAAGCACAAAGCACAGCTCCTGAGACAGGAATAGGTGCTGAACAGAATGCAAATCTCAACACACTACCTGTTATTGAACCATCATATTCATATTCCTGTTTCACAACTTCTACGAGCATGTTTCCTACCCTGAGAGATCAAATGAATAATTGCCAAGAGTGGAATCTTGTGAAGATTTCCTTCCTCAAAGCTGTTTCTGCTTATTTTACTTTGCGACGGAAGGAGAAGACAGGGTCAATCCAATCCTTGGCTTGAATTTTGGAAGGACTGAGTACCAGAACATATGCACTGAAGTACTTCCTTCATGAAGCTGTGTTTCATTGCTTTGTTTGGGTTGAATTGTATAAGTTTTGTATTTACTTTGTTAATAATAGACTCTGTATATGAATGATTCCAGGTTGCTTAAATTATTTCCAGCAGATTAGAATATGTTATTCAGATTGTAGCAGATCCTTGACTTCCTCAAATTATTATAGTAACATCATAGGTAGACACCATATAGACCTTAGAATATCATTCATAATAACTTCTCTCACTTTCACTTTTTGTTAGAAAAAATGACTGGTTTTTGCTTCTGTGCTGTCTGGGGGGATAGTGGTATATAACATTTTTGCTAATGCTGCCAGTTATATAATAGAATGCACTTTGACAAGTAAGTGGTGTATAGAAAAGCTGGGAAAATGTTTTCAAATAGCCCATGTGCATGTAAAATACTGCTTCAACCATAGCTTCAATACATTTTCCCAGAATTCTTTAAGAAGCTTCTCAAAGAATTCCAGTTATCTCCCCTGTTTTATTCATGGCCAAAATATCTCACATGTAGCTTCTTCTTATTTAAGAAGCTGGTGAAGATTTCTATATTAGTACCTAACAGAATTGCCAAAACAGTCATTTCCAGGTTGCTCCTGTCTTTACATTTACGCTATAGAATGGAGTAACTGAGTCTAGGCAGCACAAACTTTTCCTTCCACTTTCATTGTGTTAGGCATATAGAAGAGACACTCTTTTAATACAGAAATCTTGTGCAGTTATCATGTTTTAACATATCCACGTGTTTATTACTGTAGTTAAGAGTCTTGTCAAAGAAGAAAGAATGAAACTCTGAAAGCTAAAATTGAAAACACTGAGACAATTGATGCTTTCTGGTCATCCAAATATAACAAGGAACCATTTTGGTTCTCCTTGGCACCTGTTTAATGAAGAGAAGCCCTGTGCCTTTCATGGAAACAAATCTTCCATCCAGTCAGACACCTTCTAACTTCTAATTACCCATTAAGCTTGTGAAAAATTCCATCCAATTATCCAGCTTCTTGGCTAACTCTTTAAGTGTTTCCTTTTCCTCACAAACCCCTTTATGGTCTTGTATAGATTCTTTCCTCAGCTTATAACCTGAAGGCTTTCTTACATTCAGGAAGGATAGTGGCTGCAGTTGTTGAGAACGGGAAAAATATCTGACTGTTTGGAGCATATGTTTGCCAGCTGAGTGGAACATATGTCACTTTCTCTTTCAACGGATTCACGTAGATTTTGAAGAGCACTACAAATAGTACCAGGCCTTTGAGACCTTGGAAAGGAACAGTTACACATCATCTCCTTTCTATTTCTCCATTGGCTTCACCCGTCTTTGTTGAATTGAAGACCAGCATCCTGTCTTCACTTTTAAGATTCATCTCAGCTTATGTCCCCTCCTAACTCTTCCTGCAAATTTACTCTCAAACTGATAATAAAATCCATCTTAAACTTTTTAAACAAGAAATTTTGTTGCTCATGCTGCCCCCTGAGGCACTCCCAATACATATCTCAAAGCAGCTCTATTAATTCCCTCAGAACCTCTTCCAAACTTTGTTTGACAATATATCCGCAGTAAACTAGATGTTTGTTCAGCAGGAATATGCTCATTCCTCCTTAGCCCGGAATTGCCTTTGTAAAGAGCCTAACACAGTGGGGTCATAGTCAGTGAGTGCACATGATACTGCTCTAGGCACCGCAGTTGCTATATTATGAAGGTAGACACATGAGAAACCGTTCTGTTGCCTAAATAATCTAGCAACATCAGTAATGGTGAAAAGTACCTGAGAAGTAAGCACAGGGCTCCAAGGATGGAGATCCCATAGCTCTCTAGGTGACCTGTTCCAGTGTTTCAACATTTTCATGGTAAAAATTGCGTTCCTTATATCAAATTCAAAGAAGAATTTCCCACATTGTAGCTTGTGACTGTTGCCTCTCATCCTTTCACTGTGAGCCTTTTGAAGAGATTTTAGTTCCTCCTTTTGTGCATTGTCACATTAAATAGGTTTCAGGTTTAGATAAGATCCTCTCAAATCTCTTTTCCAATCTGAACAAACAGTTCTCTCAGCCTCTCCTCATACATCGTATGCTTCAGTCCCTTACCATCTTGGAAGCCTCTCCTGGCCTTGCTCCAATGTGTCCACAAGGGGACAAATGACATGGATTCCAGATGCGGTCTCACAAGTGCCAGGCAGAGAAAGAGGAAAAATCACTTTGCCTGACCTGATGGCTACATTCATGACAGCCACAGCACAGTTGCTGTGGAGACACACCACTGGCTCATGTTCAACTTGCTGTTGACTGAGTCTCTCCCAGTTGATTTTTTTGTTTGTTTCTGGTTTTTTGTTTCCTTTTGGCAAAGCTGTTTTCAGGCCTGTCAACCCCCAGCCTGTACTGCTGCATGTGGTAATTATATCCTGGGTGCAGGACTGCATTTGCTGCAAGATACCGCATTTTATCGTCAACCCTTTGTTCCTACTTTGGAACTGCACTTCTTCACATGGTGAGAGAACCATTATTGCCTCTTCAGTCAGGAAGTGAAAGCAATATCTGATTGCAGCAGTAGATAGATTTACACCTAAATGAAATTGTGCAAGCTTTGTAAAATATCAGCTGATTATCTCAGAAAATCAGTAAATGCATTTCCCAGCCTGGTGAACACAAGAATGGGGTTACCTCAAAATAGATGTTTAGATTATCCAACCTGTAGGAAGAAAGGTTTTTTGGGTGCCCTACAGACTATGGTTGGCTTCTCCTTTCAACCTCCTTCACTCCGTTCTCGTGTAAGTTTTTAGGTGTAAATTAAAGCAGCCAGGAAAGAAAAGCTGATCATAAAAACCACCTAATAAAAAAGCACAAACATACAGATAGAAGAAGGAACAGAAACTGCAGAGTTCCATTGCAGGCATTTTGTGGATAGAATTTGATACAAATTTGATAACAAATCCTGTCAAATTTAGTTGTACTTAACATTACAAATCCTACTCTTGTCTTAGCAGTTATGAGGCATTTGACCACAGCCAAGGTACATGTACTCCTGCTTCCAGTAGGAGGAAGCTATAGTGTCTTTGGACACAAACTGGTGGATCTTAGAAAGTCTTAGAAATATCCTTAGAAAGGAGACTGTGAGCACAAAGTTTGTATGCCTTGTCTCCACCAGACACATTACTCACAATAAGGAACAAAAAATCTCCAATGTGCTACCATGAAGGCATGACCCACATTTTTCTGAAATCAACAGATGTTTTGCTCCATAGCCCTAAGGGACCAAAATGTGGGGACAGAAAGTGCCAAAATAGCATTAGAAGATACTAGGCTTAGATATCTATGCACTGAGAACCATTAATAAATCTAGTAAGACAACCTTCCAGTTTTCCATATAGTTTATCCCTATTATTGTTTATTTATAACTAATTGTCAAAGACTTATGATTGTGATTTCTTTATCTGTTGTCCTGGATTTTAGCCAAAGTCAAAACTTGTAAGCAGAATAGGCCCTGAAATGCACACTTCTGAGTCATTGCTTGTAGATAGAACTTCAGGATGAAAAGGTTTATACAAAACATTCCCACAATGCTTTCCTTAAACAAAAAATAAGAAAAAAAATTTGAAAACACACAAGAGAGTCCCATTTAAAAATTCTAGGCACAAAAGCAGACAATGATGTCAGTGTATGTTTAATTGAGTAAAAAGCATTTTCTTTCATGAAGAGTCATATAATGTCACTCAAAATTTGCTGCTATTCTCATTCCTCAAATAATTAAAGCTGCAGATCAGCTTCCTCTCTCAAATCTAACTCCAGTTCTGCCTTTTTCCAAAGTATTGAACTTAGTACAAACTCAGTAAAGGTCTACTTTTTAAAATCTCAGGCATGAGTAAAAGTTCTGATTGAAAACAGAGGAATAGGACAAGGTTTTAAATACATGTTGGCAATTTTTTGTTTTAATTGAAGAAAAAGATTCTAAAGTTCAGATGGCATGAATCAAAGCACTCGTTCTGGAGAAAAATGACATGACTTAGAAACTAACACAGAAAAATAGATAGAAACTTTTTGACAGACTGTTTAAACTTTTATCCTGTTTTTAAGTGATAATGAATGGGAAAGAGGTGAAGGGGAGGAAGAAGAAGGGAAGAAAGTCTAGGACATCTGGTAGTTTGTCTTGAAGTCATCTGAATTTTAAAGCTCTTAGAACCAAGTTACTGCTGCTTTAAAAATCAAGGCCTTCTTTTCAGTACTTTCACTTGGATTAAAGAAGATTTACTCAGCCCCATTATTCCCCTGATGCAGCAAGTTGAAAACTATTTCAACCACCCAAGCTCCAGGGAAAGGTAAGAAACACAGAACCAAGATGCTTCAAAACTGACACTTTCAAAAAATTCTCTTTTAATTGAATTTGAAACTGCACTTAGAATTTGGCAGAGCTGGAATGGAAGACATCTGAGAGGTACTCATAATTTCCTGATATTGTGGACTACGTTAAGCTGGCCCAGCAAGTCACAAATTACTGTAGCTTTTGTCCCAACTTCTAGCACCAGCAGATGAAATCTGTAAATCCTTGTTCAGGTTGAAAAATGATGTAGAGACTTTCCTTAGAATGATATTCTTTCAGCAGCAGGCACTCCATTCAGTACAGAAAATGAGAGAGCAATCACACTGAAAGGACTCTAGCACTTCAGTTTCCTGAGTTCATCATCAAGGAACACCAACTGTGTTCTTATGTCCCATTTTTTGTTTTGAGCAGCCTCTACAGAATAATGCGACATTTCCAAACACATGCACATATTTGACATGCCATCCAGGAGAAAATATGCGGTACTCGCACACAGATTACTGACATTGACTCAGACACCTAAATGTGTCGAGAGGTTGAGTGCAGAGAGTTCCTAAGCCAAGCTGAAGAGGTGTGTGTCTAAAGCTCTGTTTCTGTCTCCGAAACACACCTATTGTCTGTGCAGCTCTAAAACACGTACCTCTGCAGAGCTTGAAACCACTTCAAGCACACAGGCAACTATCATTACTTTGGGTAGAAACAAAGAACTTTGTGTAGGAAAAAAAGTGGGAAAATGGACAGAAGAGGAGGTAATATTATCTTCTATCACTTATGACTCAGTCTCCAGAAATGCTAGACATATTTTTAAGGATGACTTTAGGCTACAGAATAATAAGCAGAAGTAGCTATTTTGAAGCCAGAGAATGAACTCAGTGGACCCAATGCAGTGGATCCAATGGTGGCTTTGGTCATTATATGTACTACAATCTTTTTTTTCTTTTTTTGGGGGGCCAATATGAGCAAGAGCATCTCCTTGATTAACAGAATTGTTTTGGTTGCAGGGGACCTTTTGAAATCGTACTCATGATCTTAAACTGAACCTGTATATCAAGCCTCTGGGTCTGCAGTTCACAGAACTGTCATTTACGGACTACTTGTGACATTTAACAAACAGACCTGAAAACAAAAGCAATAAACTTAATGAAGTAGGCATTGCCACAGGAATCTTGGGAAGTTGCCGACCTCCTGCTGACCAAGTGTTTCAGGTAGTATTCATATATGTATTTCACTATAGCTTTGTTCTGATGACTGGTCTGTTATAATGGAAGATCTGTAATTGGATTAATGACCATTACAGATTTTCTGTTACCAGCTTTCAATCAGTCTTTTCAGAAATACTTCATTTAGAAGGGGCCTGAATTTCAGCAAGGGAAACTACAGGCATTTTATCCATTGTTAACAATGCATAGTTTCATTTTAGATTTCATGTCAACTCCTGAAGTTTCTTTGGCTAACAATAATAAAAACTGGGACTTAGATAATAGCTTTTGTCTGGGGATATCCATATCACTTATTAAGAGTTGTTCATTTATAACTGGTATAACCCCTGAATATTTTTCTCCATATTATGAAGAAGGGAAATGAGTCACGGCTACAGGACTGAAACAAGGCTCTAAATGACAACAGTATTTTACAATAACAAAAAAAGTCTAGTCATTTCAGCAGGAGCAAATTTACCCTAGACAGAGAAGATGAAAGACAGCAGTTCAACTCCAAGAACAGGATTGAGTTCCAGATAAGGACTGAAATTTAGAGCCACAATTAATTTTCTAAACATGGGCATCTGGCGCCATTTGAACTGGCAGTATGACACAGAAGCTACAAGTTACATGTGCCTTCCTGGTCTATCAGCTGGAAGCCAGGCAAGATACCATCTGCCATCTAAGTTTGCACAAATGACTATGTCTAGGAAACTGAATCAAGCTCTGAGTGTCTACAACTTGTGTCTTTATCTGAAAGTAAGTGTTTCCTCAATAGTCATTGGTGTTCTAGTCAACATAATCAGGGGATAGCAATTCTGATCACCTTGCAGTGGACATCTACTCTCTGAATAATTTTCTACAGGCATAATTTTGTTGCCTAAATATAGGTGTTAATAACATTTTACCCTATTGTAAATTAGCTAGATATTTGAGGCCAAAAGATATAATGTAGGTCCTTCAGGTGGTGCATATCTTTCTGGAGTGGAAGGTGGAGGCCAGCAAGGGTGGCCACAGTGTCTATAATGCTATCAGATGCCTATGTTTCAGTTAAATCATACACCAAGACAACTCTAGATATACATGTCTATGTGTGTCCAGGGGCTCGGTTCAATAGTTAACTAGGTAAATTACATATTTTCAGGTCAGATGATCCTGACAAACAGAATCATAAGGTACTTAAAGACCAACTGATTATGTTTTAGAGCCATTAAGAGTCATATTAAAGATATCATGGGAAAGAAATGTTGCATCAAAAGACCAGAGAAAGGAAAATTTTCCATGAAAAGAAGATAAAAAGGAGGAGGCAAGTGCCACAAGCTATCTGAGTTAACTTCAGTTCTTTCTATACAGTTGAACAAGTCATCATGCCGGCTCTTCATAAGCACCTGCAAGGCAACAAGGAAATGAACACGTATTTGCCAACAACAAATCATGTCTAGCTAATCTAATTTCCTTTCACAGCAGGATGGCAGGTTTCGTGGACAGAGGAGAAAAAATAGATGTCACATATCTTTCCTTTAGAAAGACATTCTGTCTCATGAAATCCTCATAAGCCAGTAAAGAAATGTCAGTTTAAATGATAATACTATACAATAGAAAACTGTACACAGACTGTAATTATTAATAGTTCACTGTCAAGACAGAATGCACAAAGGGATTTTTTTCAGGAGTCCACTATATTGTTGTATTAAATATTTTCATTAAAGAATTGGATGATAGCACAGTGAGTTTACTCATTAAATTTGCTGATGATACTGTACTGGGTGGGACAGTTAAATTTGAGAAATTGACTGGAAAAAAGGGTAACATTCAGAGCAGACCCACAGGAAGTACTACAGTTGTGTGGGAGTATTCAAATGCATAAATAACATATAAAGAAGAAATGGCTGGAGACTACAAAACTGAATAAGAGACCTGTGTCATGTTATTGTGAAATAGTGAACAAGATGAATAGATGGAGAAATGGGTGTATGGCCTCTTAAATACATGAAATCATCTCCCCGCTTAGCTGTGCATTGGATATTGACAAGAACTCAGCTGAAGTATCATATCCAATTTGCAACACCACCATGAAGAAGAATGTGGACCAGCTGCTTAGTCTGGAGGAAAGGAATGAGAATTTTCAGAGGGCTAATATTCCCTCTGAAGAAGAATCAGAAGTGCATTGTGGAGACAAGAAGGTAGAGGGGGTGTGTGTCATCGTTCTTGGCACCGATATAATGCTGCCTGCTGAAAGGAGAATACAAACAACCAGCCTTCCAAGTCCATGGTGACTGGAACAAACTGCGGGCTTAAACTGAAGCATGGGAGCTTTAGAAAAACTTTTTAATGGTCAAATGAGAAGAATGGGAACTAACTGCCTGGGAAAGCTGGAGAGTTTCCAACAGGAAAGGCCTTTAACAGTATATCTGAATCTTAAGTTGATCATGCTTTGGAATCTCTTCAAGGACCTTCCACTAATAACATGGAAAAAAACCAAATCCCAGTAGTTTCAAAAGAGAATAATATAGACATTATTTTCATATAATTTCTTCATGGAAATGTAAGAAATAGAACAAATAAGATTCATGAAAGGAAAACTCCTCTGCTTAACTGAAGATTCTATGATTCTATGATTATGGCAAAAGAAATTGAACAGTGCCAAATGAGCATCTTCTAATGTTCATTCAAGGATTCAAATGTGGTTTTTTAGTTACTGTGTTGAGTCTATAAGACAAACGGAGACACCTGAAGCAAGTGGATGATAGATTTTCTTTAAAATAAAAGAATTCTTACACTATTATTTAGAATGTGTATTTAGTTTTTTAGAAAATATAGCTACTTCATAGTTGATTGTCTTCAGTATTTATTACAGTAAGTGAAGGTAGATTGGGTTTCTTTTCTAAAGGTTTGATCCAAAGCTTTCAAGCAGATGGAAGCCTTTCCTGCTAGCTAGCTTTTGAAAATCTGAACTCTAGTTACTGATCTCTGTATTATTATTGTTTGTCACATTACAATAGGAATCAGATGTTCTGACCAAAATAGAATAAATGTAGAAATATCTACTCTGACAGTAAAAAGAAGAAAGCAAAATGTGATGCCTACACAAAGAGTTTATTGTTCTTTTATCATTATACCAGTTACCTATTTTACCCAAATTATTAATCAATATATTCAAAACAAATTGACTGTTTGCAGACCAAAGATGACCAAACTACAAAGTATATTAGGTACAAAGTTATGAAAAATCCTTTAAATGTTAAAAACGCTCAAAGATTGAAGTCTTTGAGACCAAATTGGTGTTTTTCTCTCTGTTCTGATGTATAGCACTCAACACAATCCATACAAACTGTGCACTGCATACAGTTAATCACAAGACTGAAAATTAGCAAATTAAAACATAATAAAATAATATCAACAAGCAGCAGCAGCAAATAAGTCCATCTCCACAGCAGGATATTGCAAATGTTTCAGAGAATAAAGAACATTTCAATTATAGTCCATATGTGTAATATTATCGTGCTGTGCTAGCCAGATTGAAATTAGCTTCCCATTTTTCATCTCCTTCTGCACAACCTACACAAAATTGTCTAATCCACTAGGAGTTCTGCATGTCACTGTAGAAGTCTGTGAACTTTCCATCCAAAGAAGCCTGCATTTAACTCAGAAGCACAATTTATATATTTCAATCTTCCTTCTCCTCCACTGATTTTGCACTGTTCAAAGAGATAAATTTTGGCCAGGACCACAGCTTACCAGTGTATAGAAGTAACATACAGCAGAACGCTACAGTATCTGAGTTTTTCCAAGAATGAATAATTCTATTTAGTTTCTGTTAAGCTTTTTTATTGCACCAAAGTTTCAGAGTTTTCAGAGAACGTATTTTGCTATTCTAGTTATTTTTCTTTTTATACCTGCATAGCTGCACAGTTTTTGGCTGTCATGGTTTCAGTTGAGATAGAGTTAACTTTCTTACTAGCAGCTGGTATAGTGCTATGTTTTGGATTTAAGATGGGAATAATGTGATAGCACACTGGTGGTTTTGGTTGTTGCTTAGCAATCAGGACATTTTCTGCTCCTCACACAACCTCACCAGCAAGTAGGCTGGGAGGGCATAAGAAACTGGGCGGTGACACAGCCAAGTAAGCTGACCCCAACTGACCAAAGAGATATTTCATGCCATGTGATGTCATGCTTACTATATAAAGCTGGGGGAAGAAGAAGGAAGGTCTTTTTTTTGGAGTTATGGCGTTTGTCTTCCCAAGTAACCATTATGTGTGATGGAGCCCTGCTTTCCTGGAGCTGGCTGAACATCTGCCTGATGATGGGAAGCAGCAAATGAATTTCTTGTTTTGCTTTGCTTGTGTCTTCTGCTTTTCCTTAATTTACTAAACTGTCTTTATCTCAACCAATGAGTTTTCTCACTTTTACTCTTCTGACTCTCTCACCCATCCCAATTTAGGCAAAGTGATAGATTGGCTGTGCAGTCCTAGTTACCAGCTGGGGTTAAAACACAACAGTCTACTGAAAAACCAATATTCTTCATTTTCTTTGCTTAAGCATATTAATAGCCTGGTGTGCAACCTTCAATTTTGGTTTGTTTTGATGAAGGAAGTTCCCCAAATGTCTAGAGAAAAATAAGGAAATACCCCTTATAAGTACTACTACTACTACTACTAAGAATGTGAGAGGAAGCTGGATTACATTTTAGAGGCAGGGATAGTTGTAGTGCATCATTCACAGTTTGAGGAAAGCAGCTTTAATGTTCACTCAGCCTTGTTTGCGGAATTTCTGCTTAGTTTGTAGAAATAACGAGGGGGGAAAATGGCAAACTCATTATACTCTCCTTTTGGTTAGGTTTTCCACTGGCTAGCTTGCAACACTTACTCGCTGTACGCTTCCTAATTTTGAACATATACTTTTTTCCCATGCATGATTCCCCGAGACAAATAGTGGTTGAGTTTGAAAATATGGAGCTGGATTAGTTAAACTGTGCCATTTGATGAAATTTAAACAATTAAGCTATTCTGAATTCTGAAACACCCAAATGCATGTCTTGAAAGACTTCATTGAAATATCTCACCAGTTTCCCCCAAACTATGTATAAACTATGTCTAATTTTTGCTGATGCCACAAAATTTCCTGGTAAAGACATATTGCAGAAATGCTGTTTTAATGCTTAAACCTACATCTTTTTGGACTAGATTCCCATTCTTACTTAAGTTACTCCGTATCTGTAATATCACTGGCTAAAATGTATGGGTAGTTCAAATTTATAAGTGCCAATTAATAGCAGTATCTTTTTGCTCCCAACACACTTGCTGCAAGTGATTTCCTGGCATTGATATGCAGCACATATGCTTCTTCTAAGAATAACTAAGAAAAAATCTGCCTAGAAATTATCTACCCCTGGCTCTATAAAGCACTGTTCATCTATACTACCAAAAATGACAGCTGGTTCTAGCCTATTTACAAAAAAAACCCCAAGCCCGCTATTTTCATTACTGTTGCTGTCATCATGCAGACACTTAAAAGAATGTAAATGCTATCAAAGAACCAGTTTAGCATAACCATCCCTGTAATGCAATATTATAATCTTATATAATTTTATGTAAACTACATGATGAAACCGTATAACAAAACTAGTACTTATATCCATTGTGACTTTATAAATAAGTACCTTGTAGTCATCTCTTGCATGCATGTTTTACAACAAAACCGCCATCTGGCATCTATCACAAAATACTGTCACATATTTTTGGATCCATTGTGATATGCAGGTGTCTACCCACAATTAAATTGGCTTCCACGTTTTGGGCCCACACTGTGGGCCTTGTTAAAAATTTGCTACCTTATCTAAAGCATCCAATTTTCCACCAGTTAACTTCTCTAACAAGTACATTTCTGACTCTGGAGCTGCATATGCACCAATCATTGTCGTACCAGCTTGTTTCCAGCCAGCAAGTAAAAAAATGTGTAGTTAGGTAAGGCAGAAAATGAAACAGCCTGTGGAAACCCCAGTTTATTTTTCTCCTCTGGCTAAGGTACACAAAAACCCACTTGAATTCCAGCTTTGTACTTCCAAAGGAATGAGGCTGAGAAACATGTCTATTGCTTTCTCCCATTTGTACCTCAAATAAAGAAGTGTTCATTGGGCCAGGGAGACAGAAAACAGAAAACTTGACATAATGGAGTGCCCATGTCAGATGTAGGCATCTTAGATTTGAGTCTCTACTCCAGTGATAATTAGTTGTGCAAAAGGAAACCACTTCTATAAGAACAATAAAGAGAATTTTATTTTATATGTACTCTATTGTTCAGGAGATTTTCTGAAGAGGCAAATTCTAATCTGTACCCCAAAGCAGGCAAATGAGGATGTGAGCACATGTTTCTGCCTCTCTACATAAAAATGCAGAGAAGCAGACAAACAAGGCATAAGAAAGGAGCCCGTAAACCCTTCTGTCTGCGTTCAGCATGAAATGGAACTGACGTGGCTTAGAAGACAGACTTCTTCCTCTTGGCTGTTTAGGGTGAAAGCATGGATGTGGCTAGTCTACAAGGCAATTCAGATCACCTTACAGAGGTTCTAAAGCACCCTCTTTCCTCTTGCTGTATAACCCTAAATTAAGCACGTAAAGTAATACTGCCCTTAGCTGGGCAGTATTAGGCAGTATGACAACTTTGGAGAGCAAAGCAGCAAAACCACAGGCAATGTGCTTTTGCTTTACAGGAGAATAATTGTATTGATATCTCACCGTTTTTTCTAAATCTAAAGTATATACTGTGATGTTCTCATGAACAACTCCTTCCCTCAAATTAATCTCTGTTGTGGTACATCTCATTTTGGAAAGCCACCTGAGAAACATACTTTTGCATACGTTCTCTTCACAGAATCACAGAATCGCCTAGGTTGGAATGCACTTCTAAGATCATCTAGTCTAACCACGAACCTAACTCTGACAAAGAAAAAACCAACCAAAAAAAACCCCCAACACTAAACCATATTCCCGAGCACGATGTCAACTCAGCTTTTGAATATCTCCAGGGATGGTGCCTCAACCACTTCCCTGGGCAGCCCGTTCCAAAGCTTGATAACCCCTTCAGTGAAGAAATTTTTCCTAATATCCAACCTGAACCTCCCCTGGCACAACTTGAATTCTTGATATGAATTACCTTACTATTCCTATTAATCATATTAATAATATGAATTATTCTTGATATGGATTATCTCGAAGCCAACAATATGATGGCAAATACAAAGCAGAGAGGATCTATTTCTTTTTGTGAAGAATTACATGGATTATTGGTAGGAAGAATGTTAGCATAAAAGTTGGGACCTAATTTAAACATTTAAAAGATATAAATAAACATTTAAGTCATCATCCTAGGTTCCCTTTATAGCTAGGAGAATGGAACAGAGCTCTCCAGAGTAGCTCCTATGTTGAGTGCTCAGGGAAAGATTCAATTGTCTACTGTCACTTTTGGTACTTCAGGTTACCAGGTTGCATATCACAGGGACAGAGGTGTCCTGTCTATTCTGCATCCCATCTGCCAAGCACATGCAGATACTTGGGTCTGAAGAGGCCCAAGATACCTATTTGGGGAAAGCTGATTCTTACTTTTTGCTGACAATGAGATGAATTGCCTGATAAAGACATCTATTTCTCTCCATTGATTATAAAGAGAATCTATGGTAATCCATTTTAAGCTAGATAGATACCTAACTTTCAGATGCCTAAGTGACGGCAGAAGAATCTCAACTTCATGAACCTTTGACATGAAATAATGAAATCAAATAAGCATAAAGAAATGCTGTACTGTGTTTTTATATGCACTACTAGAAGAAAGTATTATAATAATGGGGCTTTTTTATTTCACTGAAGATGTGTCTGCTGCATTTTGAGAGGTCATAACCATCTCTTTTCCCAACAGCTCCTACAATCATTTTCAAAATAATTTTCAAAATGCTAATATGGTGTTTTATAATATATTTTGACACGTCCCAGTGGTGGCTGTAAATGAAGTTTGGGTTTTTTTTCCCTTATCTCCAGTTAAAATATAGAAGACTAGGGTACTGTTACACTTTTTCTATTTGAAAGGCACAGAATAACACAATAATTTATTCAACAATTGCAAGCAACAGCCTTAGATTCATGGATTTTTCAATTTATTTCACTAGGTGACAAAAAAATACTATTCTGTGTTAACTTTGCTTTTTTCAGTCTCAAGGTTACATGTTTCTTAACCTTGGATTGTATCTCAGCAGTATTGACTGCTTTAGTGAATATTTCATTGCCACTTGCATAGATATTCTGTTCATTATAGCACAGTCTCACACTATAGGCAGGTCAAAGAAACATATATTATATATGCACAGATATTGAGAAATGAAGTTGTCAGCATCATTCAGTATGTCACATAAATATTTCTCTTAAGAATTATCTTCTGCTCGGTGGAGTTTTGTATTTGTATTCATAAGTACATCTCCCTTCTGATAAAAAAACAAGATTATATAAATTCTGTTTTTCCCCCAGTGCCTGCAAAACATTCTAATACTGTGCTGCTCTTTGCAGTTTCCCTATCATGTGCTTTCGTTACTGTTTTCTGAGTCTCACCAAGGTTTATTCCATATTTTAAATTACTTTTTACCAGTCTGATGAACAAACCTAAGCTTGCTGCATACTTTCTGTGGTCTGCTTCTGTTCATTCAATCTCTGCAGAATTGTAACTTTAATTAAAGTGAATATAAAAAAAGGAAGTCAATGGCCTATGTTCTGGTTGTGTTGATTTCAGGATTTATACAGTGTTAATTTTGTTAGAGGAAACTAACTTTTAAGTGACTGTTCTAACTCCACATTGCTAAGTATTTAATTCATAGTAATTGGTATAAAAACATCTGATGTTTTCCATACACACTGTGGTTAGACGAGAGAGCAAGGATATAACCCCAGTCGTTCAATCAGTCGTCCCCAAAACACCTTAAAGTTTTCTGCTCTCTTTAGATGGCCAGATGGATTGGATTTGACTCAAATAAAGATTCCTGGGAGTTCCTTACCTGTTAGAAACAATGCTTTTGATGGCATTCTGCGGTCTTCTCTCTTATGTCAGAAGAATGACGACAATTCGGGTCAACTTATCAGAATATTCCTGTATTTTTATCCTTTTCAAAAGATTAAGGTATTGTAAAACTAATTGTTCAAACCTCTGCCCACATCTCATAGAAGAAAACCACCCAAAGGAAAGCAAGTGTGTGAACTAGGTAGCAGTTGTCTTATTTAGCCACCATTCTTGGCAATCCTTAATGTATTTTCCTCCATTATTTTAGATAAAGTGAGCATGTCTCAGCATATTTGGATTTGTTTAAGTTTCAGCCCACATTGCTTAAATCAGGCAATGTGAATCTGTAACAATCTCCTCCTTTTTGCCTGTGTATTTTCTAGAGAATAAAATTTCAGGAATAGCTTTCTGACCACATTAATCACAAACACCTTGTTTTCAAATGCTATGCATTTTGGATAGGGAGAGGAAACTATACATTGGGTATATGTCCTAGTATAAATGCTTGTCTCTTCATGCCAGTTAATTTTTGACCATTTCAGAAGTCGATGCCTCGATTGGTAAAGATATCATTCCTTGTTCTTCCCATATGACTCTTTTCTTTGCTGTTTGCTTACTTTCTTGGAGGAATTACTTCTCCCCAGTCTTTTAGGAACTTGGAAAGATGAAAAATTAATGCCCTTGGGAAACCTTTTTAATGCAAGACTTCCATTCCTTGCTGGTTTTGCAGCCTGTGATTTCAGGCAAGGCTAATTCCTGCAGGTGGCTGTATCACATGGTTTGTTCATATCTTTTAGAAATAGAAAAAGGGCCTTGCAGTTCCTGCATCAGGCATATTAATACAGAATTTAAGTTAAAAGTCTAGTTATATTGCTGTAGCAACAGGACCTGCACATTGGAGGGCTAAACAGTTCCCAGACTGTCCTAGGCAGGCTCACTCCTGGCTGTTGAATGAGGATGCTTTAAAATTAAATACACTACAGCTCAAATAAAGGGAAAGAAAACAAAAGAGCCTGACTGGGAAAAGATGGCAAACTGAGTCTGGGAAGCTGTGCCTCAGGACCCATTGTCACAAAACAACCTAGTGTCACACACTACCACATGCAGGCATGTGAACAAGAATGCTTCAACTTACAATTCCATTAACACACTCTTCCATTGAAATAACTTTCTTTTTGTTATCTGTGAAATACAGTGAGATTATAGTGGCCAAGTCGATGCCCCCAACTGCTCATGCCACCAGCTGTTTCAGAGCACTTCCATCAGACAAGGCTGCATTACTGGGGATACGCAAGAGGCACAGGTACAGATCTACCAGCTACTGACTGAGTATTAATTACCATTACTTAGTAAATGACTGCTAGATAATCTAGGCAGCATAAAGGGCAACGCTGGAAAAATTCCAGTGTGGGAGATTGATAGATTTTAATTCGGTTACTATTGTGTTTTGTTCAAATGGTGCTTGCTTGGAGCGTAGGTATATGCTTCCTCTGAGAACAACAAGTTTTGTCTCTAATAGGTAAATCTGACAGTATAATTTTTAGACCCTCAGAGTGAAATACTTACTTGTATGCTGAGGTACTTGGCTTTCTTTACAGAACAGGAATCAGGCACCTTAGAAAAGGATGTAAACAGCAGGGAGCCTTTAAAGCATTGCATGGTATTTGTAGCAGTGTGCTTGAAAACCCTTTTCTCTCTAGAGCTTAAGTTCTCTGGAGAAAAGCAATGCTTGAAGGAAGCTAGATTTGGGATTTAGACGACAAAAATATGTGCTATTTCAATAGCACATTTGTAGCATTATTCTTTCAAAAGAGCTTAGGCAACCTAACTTTTTTGTTGAAGGTGGCAACATCCAACATTTATGATAACCTTGTGGTTGGACCTAGGAAAGCTGAGCCTGATTTCCTCCTCCTTTCTTCTGAAAGACTGCCTTAGCCACCAGGGGTTCTCAGATATTCAAATAAGAGGCGTGCAATTCTGGCATTAGAAAGATTAATGCATAAATGGCCCCACATGCATTGCTCTAGTTAGAAGCACCTTTTGGGAGTGCCAGGACATCACTGTGGCTGTGAGTGTCTGACCTCAGTCAATATCAGATAACCTCAGCTCATTTACTTGAAAACAGGGATCAATCTTAATTTTGTCATGTGGCTTATATCAGGAAGTAAAAAATTGCACCAAAACCCCTCAAGTTTATCCCAATAACAAAATCCACATGAAAAAAAAAGTCATGGGACAGAAAAAAACTGAGCAAAACCTTCTTGCTCAGTCATCATTATGCTGTATCTCCTCCCACTCTGTTTTGATGATAGGCTTTGTAAGTAGAGGTCTTTAGTTTTTAACTGTGAAGCAGCTAGCATGCTGCTGGTGTCATAAGATAAATGATTAATAATCATCATCATGAGAGAGAGCAAAAGGGCAAGCGATGGCCCCAGATCAGTGCTGAATCCTATTTTTGGCTGACATTAGCAAGTTACAAGTCTGACAGGTTTAATAAACTGGTACTGATATTTACTATTTTTTTTTCAACTTTGTTTCAGCTGAATACAGAAGGATATGAATTTTAACAAAAAATATGCAGCAATAGCACAAAGATCTCAGTGCCAGGAGGCATTATTGGAATCCACATGTTTAGAAGGAATCAAAGTAGGATTAGACATGAAAATTGGTAGTGATAACAGGCAATTCTTTGCTAGAAAAAATGGGTCATAAGACTCTACGATTCAGGACTGTTTTGAAGTATCTATAAAGAGCAACCAACAAGAAGTTGTATGGCCCTGAACTTTATTTTTCCCTTCTGCCTGAATGTAGGTAGGACTTTTCTCAAGCTACACTTTTCTTTTCCTGATAATTTAATCCATCAAAAATATGATCTCTAGGCACTGTGTCATTTTAATGATAACACTGTGGTATCTAGAAGTCCAGACTGCAAGGAGTTGTACAAAGAGTACAAGAAAGATATAAAGACACAGAAGGAAGAGACTGAATAGTCAAAAGCCAAAAGAGATACTGGTCACATCTTGGCTCCTTGGCCCCTGAAAGTCACTTCAGTCAGAGTGCCCTGAGTGTCACTGAATCAACACCACCGACCTGGAGGAGATCCTGGGGTGCTCTTCTTGAATCCTCACAGCATGTGACATAGACATATGTTGCATTAGTTAAATTTTAATCACAATACCTGCCAGGACCAAAGGAACACACTCTGTGAAGATCTAAGATTTAACTGACAACCTAGCTAACATTAATGAGCAAACAGCAGTGTACAACTTTTCACACCCAAATTGGTATGTTAAACAATCTATATCTACCCAGGGCATTCCATTAATTTTCTCTGTATCAGTATAAATCAACAGTATACAGTTCCAGGTATGTGACTGCATGTTCCTTGACAAAAACATCTGTCCAAACATCTGGAAGTACAGAAGTCCCAAGAAAATAAAAAAAATGAAAACCAGAAAAGTTGTTGGTAGTTAATAAGAAATTGAAAAAACCTCAACTATTCAAATCAATACTTTTTATTCTAACATAATCTGCATTATTGAATATCAATATGGAGTTGCAGAAAAGGACCCAATGTCCTTCTTAAGTATAAATAAGGATTTTTTTATTCTAAAGCACCATAGATAACCAGAATCTTCTTAAGCACTTCTCTAAACACTTTGAAAACTCATCTTAAGACACTTATTTTATTAACCTAACTCACTCAACTTCAAGCACATAGAATCATAGAATTGTCTAGGTTGGAAGGGACCTTTAAATCACAATATGCAGCAGCATATCTCTCTAGATATATATGTAGGTATGTAAATGAATCCTCAGCTTGCACGGACTCAATGGAGACTCTCCTGTAATATCCCCATCCTCGAGGCTGATGGAGAAGAGAGCGGTCAGAAGAAAAGATGATGGATCAGGAAATTTTCAGAAGAGCACAAGGGGTCAGACAGTGGGCTAAAGTTAGAGCAGGCCTCATACCACTTTGGATAATATTTTTACATTTGGTCCAATGATAGAAACTTTCATTGATTACAGGATCTTCCGGCTTTTTAGTCTTCTCTTTTCTGGAATAATGAACATTTATGTAAGTCTCAGAATGATGATGAATATATTCATTTCTGTTATCTGAATTGGCTGAAAAAAGCATCTTTGACTAGCCTGCTGGGCTGGACAATGAAGTCTCTGTGAGGATCATTAGGGGCCAGGTAAATGGAGGCTTTTTCTGAGCTGTCTGCCAAATTGGAACCTTTTTCATTAAAATTGATAAAACTAAGAATGTGGTATTTTTTTCAACCAAAACCTCTAAAGGAGAATGTACTTTTCAGCCATGCTTTTAATGTATGGTATAGTTCAGAGATGGATTTGAATCAGTGCAAAGGACAGACTGTAGTTGGTTTGAGATGGGTGAACAAAGGGAAGAAGCAGCCTCTGGGACTTGTCTGCCTTCACATCATGTATAACGCACTGTATTATGGCTTACACTTATGATTATTAACACAATTGCAGAATTCAACTAGGCAGAATGTTCCCTGGGACTTCCTCTGGGACTCAGCCCTTATCATGTTCTTCATATTCTTGCCTTCAGAGCACTTTTGTGGTTTTAAGGGACAGTGTCAGCTTGCCCTTATGCCCTATATGCATTTCTGTTTTGCCCAAATGGAGAATGAAAGACTTAAATAACAAGAAAAATGAATGGCTGAATAATTCCAGTGCCACACTCTTCAAACCATTTTGTTGTCTGAGAGAAATTCCCTCCAATCTAAATATTTTTACACCTCCCAAAATCTGAGGAGGTTCTGCAGGTGCTGCTAGCTGATAACTTTTTATAGAAATCTAACTAAAGGTGTTATTTCACACCAACAAAATCCAGTTTAGCTTAGAACAGTCTAGATATAGAAAGAAAATGTTCCCATAAGAAGAATGTGTGGGCTGGCCAAGACATGATCTTTATTTATGGACTCTCCATTTCTCATCCGAGTCATAGAGGAAGAAACTATAGTATAATGATGGCATAGCAATTTGGAATAGCAGTAACATAGCAATCTATGTTTACTTTTCACATATCTGTGTGTGATTGATACATGCAGTTCTTACATCAAGCATGTGCATGTCGATGATTAATAATGTTTAATCAAATGGGGATCACTGACACATGAGGTTTGTGTTTCATGGTACTCATTAAAAACACATTTCTTTTGTAGTGATAATTTTGAACCCATCACCATTTATAATTGCAATTAATTGAGGTACAAATAATAATGTTTTAATGAATTTCTAGCAGCCCAATTGCATCAGTAATTCAAACAGTTAGACAACTGAAAGCATATCCTTTGTGATTGCACTAACCATAAATCTGTCAGCTTCAGCATCATAATTGATTCCAGCATTTGTACTCTTTTTCCAGCATCAACCTGGATCCTCTTTTTCTTTGCTTGATTTTCTATTTTGTTACATAGTGTGCTACATTCTGACAATACCCTTGAAAATCCCATACTGCAAAAATATTTCCTCTTTTTTTTTTACACAGAGCCAGTCAGTCCTCTGCCAGAAGAAAACCTGGGTTCCCTGGTGTGGTGCTGGAACTAGACTGAAGCTGGGTCATGCTTTAACAGCTGAGTGAGTGCATGTGTGACTGGGTGTGTGGGTGGGTATGTCATTCTCTGCCTACGCTGTTGAAGGTCATTTCTCACTGCCTGAAAAAAGGCAAACTTTTATATTAACCATTGTATAGGGCCAATTTTTCATCTAGACAGTTAAAAATCCATGAAACAGTGGCAATTTACTCCAGAAAAGAACAAATAATGATATCTTCTGAAATTAAGATTATTTTACCTAGAAATTTATCTCTCTTTTATTTTATTTTTTATTTATAATTTTGAAAGAATCATGTTGGAAATAACTTTTTAAACTGAACCTCCTGGTGGTGATCTAGACAAGGTAAAAAAAGGAGTATTTACCAATATTAGAATTTGATTTCTTAATATTACAGTCTATTTCTTGTGCAATGAGCATATATTTCAAGCAATGAAGTCTCTTGTATCAATATTACTTACCTCAATAAATATGAAAGTTTATCTATTAAAAAAGGTTGATGAGATGAAGCAGCAACTTAGATATATCTGCAAAGACACTCTCTTTCTTGTGGCAGAGACGTTGGGAAGATCTATTTTTGTATTCCACAGTAAAGAGGATTTCTGATTCTGATTCTTTTGCGGGAAAATGCTTCTTTTAGCCACAAACATCAAAAGGATTTTTTTTTGGGGGGAGTGCACGGAGCCAAAGCTACTACCAGATGTGAGCAAAGTGACAATATTGCAGTGATGAGACTGAAGTTGGAGCAAAGACTTACACAATAGTGCGAAATTACTGACAGGAAGGAAAAAAAAGGCTTCCTAAGAGCTGGAAGTAGCTATGTCCTCACCCTGATTTGACCGATTAGCCTCCCGTTTGCCACATACAGGTGATGTATAATCATATTTGTCCTATTGGTTCAGCTCTGTTCATAGACAGTCTTTCGCCCAATACGATTGATGTCTGAATAAAGACTTCTTGATGAAGACTTCTTTTACTGTGTGGCATCTAATACATTTGTACTGTTTCTGTGGCACTATATGAAGCGCAATGTATTAATGCAAATTGAAAACAAGAGAGATGGTTGTATTCTGTCTTTGCACCTTCTAACTCACCTTTCTCATAGGTTTATCATCCAGACAATATCCACTGCAGAACATTTCCCTGATATGGTCTTCACATGCTCTTGCTCTCTCTTTCTCTTGTAGTATTGATTTTTGTTCCTCTCCTGGAAGCACAGCTCGACAGGTCATTCTTCCAAATCCCAGGGCTGCAGCACTGAGGCTATTTTTTATCAGTGGTCAGAGAACGTGAGTTACAGCTTCTGACTGGACAGAGCTCTCTTAAAGGGTCTTTTGAAGCAATGTACCAAGCTCTCAAAACGCAGTAGAACCTGTGCAATGATTTCTAAAAGAACAGTTGCAGCAAATTAGTCACAAATTCCTTAGTTCATACAGAAGTTTCCACCTGGGAAGAAGGTTTGGAAACCTAATATTTATTATAATTTATTAATAATGATTTGTTCATATTGCAATTATTATTTTTAGAGCCTGCAGTTTATCATATCATATAATATATTATCGTATAATATATTATATATATAAGTAGCTTCATAACCCATTATATATTAATATCTTGTTTATTTTAAAATATAATAATAATAATAAAATACAGTACGAGTCTCAGGTAACATGGGTCTTGGGCCTCTGTTATTTTTGGAGACTCTTGAGTTCAAATTTGAAATCATTATTGTCCATTCACAGAACTACCTGCTCTAGGTATTTCTTTTACAGTCATCCTTTAGTTATTTCATAAAAATAGAAGCACTCATTTGTTTTTGAAGGAACCCCTACCAATATCAGTGGCCCTCTTAACCAGAAGAGAGATTAACATCTACCTATCTTCTATGGTTTTCAGTTTCCAGAGAAACAGCATTTAAAGTATGAAGTACTCCATCATGTACTGCTGAGCTGAGGCAGGAGAATATGAACCTGTCAACTTACAATCCACTCTGATCTCCAGCCTTTCCAGAAGTCAGCTTATTATTTGCTGATTCTGCATGCTTGATTGAAATTCAGCTTCTACAACTTTTACAGCCTTATGCAGACCCCGGCATTATGTAGAAGGTTGAAGAACAATACATGAATGAATAAGCTCCAGAGTATAGTAATGAGGATGCAGAGGTACAAATTTTATTAATCTTAAACTTGTCAAGAAATTTAGCTGCACATAGCAATAAATGATATAGTCTTGTTAAGCAGTGTGATTCATTGGATTACAAAATCCGAGATTCAGAAAGAAATCTATCTATTTTAGAGCTATCAAACCAATTACAGCTGCAACTGCAATATTTTAAGGGGGCCTAGAGCTTGATTTATTTTACCATTTTTATACTTTAAAAGAAATTGCTTGTATAGTCACATGTTGTACTGCTGAAAGTGTATATATTTCACAACCAAAAAGAAACTCTTTGTTTTCTTTGCCTGATGACATTAAAATGAGTGCTCCTTAGTGAGAGATTACCCGCTGATTTTCTGCCACTTCTTTCAATTCTAAACAAGGCAATTACTTTTCCTTAAGAAGAAATAAAAGTTTATTTATGGTCTTTAGAGCAATGTTATTCTCCTTAGCAGCATACTGAGTGATAGCCTGAAAGATTTCATTCTTTTGGCTATTTGTGAAAAAGGTGATCTTGAAGCAGATCTCTGAATACATCTTTGAGGCTTTGAAAGCTTAACACCTCTGAAGGTGCACAAACAAGAATTCAGAGTATTTAATATGAACAAATTCTTGGCAAGACCTTATATAACACAAGCACTGTATGTAAATCCATTGAAGGATGAAATGGAACTAGTTAGATGCAAGTCAAAGCACTTTGGTAAGCCACAGCTAATCAAATACAAATAAAAATGGATGCTGAATTTTTAAACAAGATTCTATTGACTAGATTGGGATCATTCCATCTTATTCAGGAGCAACATTTTATGCAAGATGAGGAAACATCAGGTGCATTCATCATTCTTCATTTTTTTAAAAATTTACTTCTTTTTCTTTCTTATTGCTGAATTAAAGTGATATAATATTACAAACTGGAAAACATCAATTACACTGAAATAGGTTTTAAATATAGTGTTGAATATGAAATGATGACTTTTTATTAAATATCAGACTGGAGGCAGCCATCAAGTAAATGGAAACGCACTGCAGAACAGGGTTCAGCCATTATTGCCTTGTGATTGGGTTGTCATTAAGTTTCATCATCCTTCTTGCTAAATCCTCTATTTGACAACCCTCTTTTGGGGGAAGACGAAAGCAAGAACGATTTGCTATATAGAAGTTAACCTGTTTTTCAGACAGCTCTTCAGTCTTTGAACGTTCTGCTCACAGAAGTACCTTCTCCAACACGCTCTCTAGGACACAAAAAGGTTCGTTCTAAACCTGTAAGTTCTCTGCACAGGATAGACAATGTCAGTTTAAATAGAGGGTTGGCCTGCACATTCTTTGGAAGTAAAACTATTTCTTACTGTGTTTGCCTAATACCGAACATATTAGAAGCCAGTGATTTGCCTTAGTCAATGCACATGTGGACTGGGCAATTCATAGAACTCGATAAACCATCTTGCAATCCAGATGAAAAAAACTTATTTGTCCAAAAGAGTGTATGGTCCAATTTGTAAGTACTTCATAATTCTGGTTGATAAAATAAAGCTGTTTGTTAGAAAATAAATGCAAAAATGCCAGTGGGGAATAAGAGTCATTCCTAGACTGTGCCATCAGTTGGGCAATATGGTTCAGTAGTTTCCACAACTCATTCTACTTCACTTCTACTTCTTTTTTAGAGTACTGTTTGGACATGTGGGGGGGGGGGGGGGGTTCTCCATCAAAACTAAGATGATAAAGGAGGTTGGCTTGGCCTGCGAGTGCAAATGGAAATCACTCTTATACTTAGCTCCTCGGAGGTAGTCCTAGATGCTGAATGTTGTATATGAACTTTCAGACAAAGGATAACATGACACTTGGTAAGTGCTTAGCAATGTGGCTCTTCCCTCATAAATCAGGACCTGAAAGGCATATCTCAGTTGAAAGAGAAACAGTTCTCTTCTTCAGAGAAGTGTCTTTTGGATAACTGTTAAATGTCTGTGATGTGCTCAGCAGCCACCAGAACAGATGCTACACAAATGCTTAGAACTATGCATCTTGAAGTATGGCAGTATGAAACAAAAATACAGTCAGGCCTCCAAGCCCTATTTATAAAACCTAGGTCAGGCTTGGTCTTTTGGACTCACTGAATAGGTCACAAAAGACAAGAGTCAGCAGTCAACAAAAGGCACTGGAGGTTCCTGAGATCCTAGAAAATCTCAAACACAACTTTAAATGTAATTGTAAAACCTTTGCTGTTATAGAGGTGTGAAATAAGATGACATACATGTAAGATATTTATTTTGTCACCTCGTCTTCTACCTGCCACTTACCAGCCAACCCAAGATTACCATTACCCAGATGAGCTGATACCTCTTGTATTCTTTTGTATTCTGAACAGCTGATAAACATCTTGGGCATAAGAAGTGTTTGATCATTATGAATTGATATGCCATTAATTGTAATATACTGATGAAAGGAATTCATTTTACGTTCATGCAGCTGTCGTGTACTGCCAGGGGTGTTATGTTCTAATTTAGTGCTAGTCAACAGACATAATAAAGGTGTTACTCAAACATAATAAAGGTGTTACTCATCAAATCTTGAGCATGCTATATTTGTGCATCCTATACTGCAACCAAAGCACAGGGTAGATGTAAATAGCTTTACATTGACATTAATATGCTATAATTTCATGACATCTTTAATGTCTATGCATCATGAAGATAAACTGGTAGAGCAGAATAATTGATTAAATTGCATTTTATTTTTAACAGAAACTGAATTCGGTATTAGACTTCCACCTAATTTGAATCCACTTGATTAATATTATAGAATTAAAGCTGCTCCAAGATGAATTGGTTTCATATCTTTAGTTTCTTCATACTTCTAATATCTGTGAATTACATATTACTGCTTAGATATCCTGCCATCTTTTCAAACTGCAGTACGTACAAACAAGTATTGTTTAGCTCTTCTTTAATAAAATAGCGAAGCAAAGAAGAACACAATAAATGAAAAACATGTTACACAATTCTCAAAGTCCTATATTTTGACCCCATCACAAAAGATGGCCTCTGTGGCATTCCCTTCAAGCACTGAATTAAAATTATTTTATATCCAGGTAAAAATATATGAATTCTGGAGCGAGGTAATCCCTGAAGCATGCTGCCTCCATTCTAAACCTCTGATTCAGGTTGTGACTGAGCACATGGCAGAAGAGCCATTCAAGAGCTGACAGTCCTCATGTGACTTGCGAAGTGGAGGTGTGATGGAACTCAAGAAATTAAAATTAATTAAGACACAGACTGAAGTCACATTTAATACTGAATCTTCAGCTCCAAAGTGAATACCAGATAACCTTCGGCATGGCTTATGCCTATTATAGACACTATATTCTATATAAATTCAATGTACTGCTAGTACTACCTATGAAAAATATTTTTTTGGTCATGAATTGTGAATCTTGAACGGAAAACAACTATAGATCATTGGTCTGAAATGTAAAAATGGTTCATGCAAAAAATGTTGGACATTTCTGGCATAGAAAAATGAAGTATCTTGCATAAATTAATTGGATTTGTTAATTTTTATGGAATAAATGCCTGAGGGAAGGACATTAACACAGTTATGCTATTGTGCAGCACTAAATATTTAAATGTAGCTTGAGTATATACTACTCAAGGGATACAAAGTGTATCCCTTGAGTAGTTCATAGGCAATAGCCCCTAGTTTAGTCAAAAAGCAAAATACACTAGAAAATTAATATGAAAGTTTGGAAATGAATTCTTGAGAGCACACAGCTCAAAAAAGAACAAAGCCAAAATGTACATTATTTTAAAGTTAGACAAGTGTTCATAAATCTTGATCAAACCCTGCTCCATTGGGTAGAGGGAGCACTCAGATGAAGACCCAAGTTGTGTAAACCCAACCAAAACTTGGAGGAATATAATTCTCAACATCCATCAGAGCAATCAAAAAGCCTTTTTCTCCAGCACTGTCCAAGTGGTAAAGTACCTGTTGAAACTCATCAGGTACTTCTTTGCAGAACATGAAGGTTTCTGGCAAGAACCAGTGTGCAAACTGCCCATCCTGGACAGCCAGGCACCAGCTGCAGGCTGCCGTGATGCCCTGCCTGCCCGGGACAGCCTTGTCCAGGTGTGCTCATGGCTAACTCACATCCTGGACAGTGAACCCAGGCAATGCACAGGAGTCACGATATCTTTCACCAAAAGCCTAGCTGAGGATCACACTCTGGGCTCTTCCTGTGATAAATCTTGCCAGAGCTGTAAACTGAAGAGCTGGGGTTTGTTTCCATCTCAGCCTGCAGATGAAGTTAGAGGAGAGCACTTTCCAAACCTGTTCACAGATTGCTGCTTGAACAACTGAGCTGTTGGCTAACGTACGTGGTGAGTGCTCTCCTTTTAGCTCTGTTACTATACAGCTAAAAATGCAAGTATCCTTCAGCCAAATACAAGCAAGCAAATAACAGTAGGACTCTATAACCTAAGAGATAAAACACTTTGCTGTGTGAGATCATGACCTTGTTCCTGTCACTGTTTGCCTGTGTGGTACACAGCAACTCAAAATTAGATAGAAAGTAACCATTCCATTATCTCCAGTTCAACTTGAGGGTTGTTTTTTTTTTTTTAAAATAAAACAAAACAAACCAAAACAAACCAAAACAAAAAAAACAAGCAAGGCATAGATAGATTTGCATGAGATTGCTGAGACCAGGATCCTTTGGGCAGAAGAAATTCTGAACCCTCTCCTAACATAAGTAATGATCTATCATAACATCAGACACTTCCACATTCCTTTTCTGAAAGAGTTTATTTTCAGTGATTTCTTCCTGAGATAGCAGAGGTGGTTTCAAATAGTGCAGTCTGAATGCAAAACAAAAGGCCAGTGCCCTCTGACCAGTGAAGATGGGAAAAAGCCATCCTAATTAATTTTGTTATTCGTTTGCCTAAAAGCAGCTGGGAATTTAATTAGTTCTGTAACTTGTTAGTTTTGATGGATATCTGCCCTCTGCCACGGAGCAGCTGTTATCTCACCTCCAGCTGCTTCTTGCAGATCAGCGGCTCCCAATTTTTTTGGAGCCAGCCTCCCTGCTGCCTGCCTTGCCTTGCCCCCTCTGACCGAGCGCTGCTTCCTCACCAGCTTTTCCCAGAGCTGGATGCTGCTCCCTTCATCCCTGCAGCCTCCTTGCTTCTCCCAGTGCTGCAACCCTGCTGCAGCCTTGCTTTGCCATGCTCAGGTCATCTGCTGGTGTTCTGGTCTACCCCCAGCTGGCTCTTCCTCCCTCTTCTCTGATATTTAATGCCATGAGTTTAACACAGAAGTCTGTGCCAACAAGCCCAGCAGAGCTTATGGGACTTGGTGGGGGTCAATCCTGCTTTTCACTGTGACTCATCTCCACTGTAACCCTCCCTCACGGATCAACAGCCCTAAACCTGCTGCTTCAAGAGGGACACGATAGAGCTAGAATGCTTCATGGTATCAGCTCAAGCAAAGTGATTTCCTTCATTAAAAGAATGCAGGGAAAAAAGTACATTTATATATATATGTAAAAACTAAAATAATTTGAGAAAATGAACTTCTGGTCAACCTGAAACAGAAAATATTAGCTGTATCTCATTGAAATGAACATAAAAGGGTGGGGCAAAATGTTTCAATTAAATGCTTAATTCAGCCTAAAGCAAAGTTTTCATTTCTTTTTTTTGCTGTGTAAACCTTTCAAATATATTTGGCTAAATGAAAAACAAAATTTATTTAAATGATTCTATATTTATATTTTCAAAAGTGTTTGATATTTCTTTTCAGGATCTATCAAAGCTGTTCATATACTAATCATTTTAGTACTCTCTATAGCACATTTTTCAGAAAATAAACCATTCATGATAATGACTTTGCCCAACTATATCATTAACCATGTTTCCTCCTTCCTTTTCTCCTGCTGGACATGTAAAATAGATGGTCTTGGAAACAAACCTTATTGTGTTCCAAATGAATGCCCACTAAACTGGGATATTGCTTGGAGTTTGCATAAGAAATGTCTTGTGTCTGTCTGCATAAGAAAGGGGAAAAAACCTATAACAAAAGGGTTGTACTAATTTTGTATTTATATTTATTTAAGATTTAAAAAAGCAAGGGATTTAACATACTGCAAACAAGCCTGTGCTTTCTCATCTAGCTCTGTATATCGTAATTATTATAGTTATTTGTTATTATGAATAACATTAAATTTGGGATCAATTTGGCTATATGCTCAAAATTTTCATCTAACACTGTTGGGCATAGCAAAAGTTTCTGAAGAATAAAAGAGAACCTTCTCTTAGGACTGCTCCTTAGGACTATTTCTAGTATGAACACCATATTACTCCCTGTTGCTCAACTGTTTTCTTTCCTGAATTTTTTAATGATCCAAAATTTGCCCTTGTCATCCACAGCACAGAAAAAAGCATTTTAAGATGTTTTACTGGAGTGACTCTCTGCTCACAAAGTCATTTTTCACAGATTATATCAGACCACATACTAATAACATATGCATACTCACTACCAGCTTGTCTGGGACAAATGATAATTTTGACACTCTCTAATACATCACTTTCACTGTGTTTAAGGATTTATTATACTGGAAATGTTCATGGGCACTGTAGGGGAATCAGATCTCACAGACTTTCAGTAGTTTTCTGAAATCTTTTCCTTAATCAACATTTCTGTTGCTTAGCTGTTAGAGGGATTCTCAAAGTTAAATATAAAGCAATGCCAACCTGTTATATCTGGTCTTTTTACTTTACGTTTTTGCTGAATCTCTTTTTAGGCTAGAGTGCGTTTTCATATCTTGCCTTCAAAAAAGTGAAATCCATGAGGATCTAAATGTTGCTAATATGGCCCCCTGTGACCAAATATAAGATTTTTGGGGTAATGAGATACTGACTTCAGGTGGCAAAGATGTTGCTATCAGCCATTTGAACATTTCACATTTAGCCTCAGCAAATTTTTATAGTGCTCCAACTAAATACTTGCTGTTCAAACTAATTTATTAGTCTCAGTAAGTGACTCATGTTGGTGAGATTTTAAAGTTATTGCAAACTACATCAGTAGAAATGCAACATTAATTTTTCCCTGTGTTTTTGATGCTTTGTACAAAAAAAATGTACAAATTTAGGACATAATGTTTGAGGTTGGATCAAACCTCTGTGAAAATGGTCTGTTGGCATCTTTTTACAGAATACAAAGCTCTTCAGTGCTTTTGGAAAAATAGCTCTGTGTGGGTACTGTTTGAGAAGGGACACACACAGCACAGTCAGAGGGGCTGGAAAAAGGTGGACAGAAACGAGGAGCTACATCCACAAAGCACAACACAATGGAATGTGGAGACTATGCTGCTCTTCAACTCCAGAAAAGTAGCCATGCCAAACTGCTTTGAGTATCTCACTCTCCCCTTTAGTTACCCGTACTTAGTTATTGAGCACAGAATTATGCCATGATGGTCTACTATAAAAGACTGGGAAACCTCAGTACAGTCTGACCGAATACTAACATATGACTCACAGGGAAATCTGGAAGAAGGGCTCTCAGCTTGAGTGCCCATTGAAAATATTTCTGTTGTGAATAGAGAACCTGCCTTTGTTTGACTGATTTCCCCAAAGCTTAAGAACATTAAAAAAGAGATTTATTTTTTTTCCACTCATAAATCCATAGAATTGTGTCAGAGGTACCTGAATTATTCTTTTTTTTCCTTTCCCTTTACCTTTTCCTTTTTCTTTCCCTTTTCCTATTATTTTTTCTTTTTTCTTTTTAAATTTACAAATACTAAAATAACCTCCAGATTCCTAAATTTCAACTTCTTACTGGCCTGAAATGGACCAGCAATATTTCTCCTTATAGCCTTCAAAATCAGCTTTTGCTAAGTAAAAAGTGTTCTGGACACTGAAAAAGTAGGCCTTGGTCTGAAATTTGTTCTCAGACAAAATGTCAAGCATAGTCACGGATCAGAAATCTGTCATTAAATCTTACAGACTGCAAAAGCTTCTGAGTAGGCTTAATGTTCTTCACCAAAACAGTTACACAGAAGTCAAGTTTGCAAGTGTCAAAGTCTTATAACCGAATGCTATGGCTCTAGTAAGAGGTAAAAAATTCCCACGAAACCTAACATAAGCCAGTGGTACAAAGTGCAAACATAGTTACATAGGTGTGTAACAATTTCAAAGCTAAAACTATGAAATGCAGCAGTCTAAAACATTTCCAAAATTATTCCACATCTGCAAGATACCTTTTCTTACTCTTATTTAGTTCTCTCTACCTCTTCTGGTACTTGTTTCTGATCTCAAATGTAGGTGGCAATAAAAGAAAAGCACTTTCTGCTTATATAGAGAGTGAAAAAATCTGGGGGGGCATTTTTACTTGTCCCATTTAAAGAGAAACCTTTGGGACATCATTCACAATCTCCACACGTCAACGTAAAATGACAGCAAAGAATTGGCAAGCTCTATAGCTGTAATTGAAAACTAAAGTTCTCCCATATTTAGATTCCTTTAGGCATCTTGTGACTACCTTCACCACATTAAACCATCTCTCAGTTCTATGTATTAAAGCTTTATCTTTTTCCTTCTGGACTTAAAATATGACAAATACAGAGCTCAGATACTTTAATGATTTATGAAATAAAGAGATTAAAAATGGAATTTTTCTGTCAAATTCTTTCCACATTTCTCTTGTAGGTATGTTTTTTTAAAAAAACAAACAGACTCATCACTAACAAAAATAGGTTTCAGATAACAAAGTGAATATTCAACTTAAAATTAAAGCCAGACATCCTATACTACTAATTAAAGAAACATTAGCAAAGGCACAGAATTTTTTTTTGTTACTCTAAGTAAAACACCATTAACATGGTGTACGCTCTATCTTTTATATTTTCCTATCATTTTTGTTTTACTGATATGGTCTTAATTCAAGAATATCTCTAGAAGAGAAGCATGAGATTCAAAGTTTGTCTCTTGTGATGCAAAAGGAGACTTGTTTATGCCATGGTAAAGCGATGCTGACCAGGCTATAGGCTGCATTTGCACTGCAAGAGGTTTCCATACAACTAGTCAACTTTTCCCAAGAAAAAATGAGGAAAAACTGGTCAGCAGCAAAATCAGATCAGCCAGGTAGATGGCTTCTTTTACAGTTGTTCACAGATCAACAAAAGAGTCTGTTCTTCTCCCAAGAGTTAGGAAGATACTGTTCTCAGCAAGTGTCTTGCTTCTCCTTTTCTGGTGGGCAGCTGTAACCGCCACACAACCTGTTCTTCCTCTCCCTGACTCCACAAATTCCCATTTGGCAAAAGCTGTACTTCTCTGCCAAACACAGAGGTTGCTACTGAGACGGTGGGGGGAATACAGGCCAAGGAGGGTCTTCAGAATGGTATCTTCCCTTTGCAGATATCAAAGTTGTACCATGGAGAATTACTACAACATGAATATAACACTGGTATAGTGATTTTTTTGGGGGATGTCCTCCAAAGAAGCCTAGAAAATTGCAAACCTGAAAAACTATGCTGCAAAATTTCAAGTTTCTCACCTCTTAATCACCTCTGTCTCATCCTTTCTTTGACCAAGTGCAATAATAAAGATGACCAAAAGAAAGAAGTCAGATGCAGTCAATCCTGAAAAATAGATGCCTTGCAGTGGAATTTAGTAACATCTGTTAACAGTGAGTTAATCTTTTTTGGGGATGTGACTGTTCCTCCTGTATTTTCTATTATTATTTTTTTGTATATCCTGGGATCTGCCTACATGTTAATATCATTCCTGTTCTTTAAAATATAGCTGTGTTTTTGTAGCAGGAACTTTTACACACTTAGTCCTAAAAGTTTACATGTGCATGTCCATCATAAAACTAGATTACCCAGAATACTTGATACTACTGAATTCCAACAATTTTATAAGAATAAATATACTTCTTTAAAAAAATAATTTGATATATCTATTCTTAGAATTCAGAAGTTTAAACTGTAGTTATCGTATCCCAGTGGTAGACAGAACTAAGAGTGTCTTTCATGCTTTGAAGTAATGCATTTCTTCCATTAACATATGTACGTATATGAGTTATCTGAAGGCTTCCTGAGTTTGCAGTGTTTCATTCACTGAAAGGTGGAACGCTTTGTACTTGCAAAAACATACTCTCAAACCCCCTCCAAGTTAACATAATATTTATCTGAGCATATAGAAAGATTGGTGCTGGAAATGTTGTAAGGTTAGAGGACACTTTTTAGGTGAACTTCGTGATAATGTAGTTTTTTTCCATTAACGGCAGCAGGCTTCACTTCACTCTATAGAACTTCCTTTTGTATGTATGTATAAGTGACATTCTATATCATAGCCTAGTGTAACATAGTGCTTAATGTGAATTAAGACCTCATATATCCAGCTGGAAAAGCAAGACATACATAAACTGTGAATGCCAACACTTAATATGTACTGTTGCTGAAACTGTAACGAGAGGCACAATTTCATGTGTGACACAGTGACAGTTTTGGAAGCTAAGAAATACAATGGCATATAGTGAAAAATAACCACCTTCCTAAGGAAACAACAGAGAACATGGTTGTCTTAACTGATGGTAAAATTTCAGTGTAATGACAGCAACTTCCCTGTGGGTATCCCTGAGTTTCATTGGGAACACTAGCAAATCGTTACTTTTTTGTTTTATTTTCATTCTTTGTCTACAGACAGTTTCTACAAGAAATGCCTCCTGTAGAAACAACATCTACTTGCTAACAGATCAACAATGTTCCTTAAAATCATCATTCTGATAATCTGAAAGAGTTTAGAAGAGTTATTTTTTCCCTAAATTAGTGTGTTAATCTCAAATAAACTACACAGGGACAACTGGGTAACAGAAAGGGCATTAAAACCCTCAGGAAAATAGCAACCAATTAATGTCTAAAATTTTGAATACTCAATGTATATTTAAGCTGTGAGAGTGAGCGTGAGGTCTCTCACTTTTTCCTTTACCTTCTCTTCTTTCAAATCCTAATGCAAACTACTCTATGTATGACCACTAATATGTGCGTCCTGCCATTAATTTAATTAGAGTGGGGTAGGAATCTTTTCTTTCTTTTAATAAATGAGATGTATCAAGGAATGAGTCCCTCTAGAAATAAATATTTCTAACTGTTCGTACGATAAATGTGTCTTGTTTGACATAAGCGTGCTGGCTTTTTGTTTCACATTTAAGGTCACAAATGAAATGAAAAGTGAATGTTAACAGTGATGTCACTGGGTATCACTGCATGATTCTGCATTAATTTTGAATTTTTGTTTCTGACAATCACAGCAGAGCTTCAGAAGGCCATGTAGATTTGACAGGATCGTTTTGACTATAAGATATAAGCCAGTTCTACTATGGAAATTTAAAAGACATTCTACACATTGCAGTCTGACTTCTATGTTATTTAACATGTCAAAGGGCTAAAAGAAGAATGTCAAGCTTGACACTGAAATGTGTACTATGCCTGACATAAAGAATGTCCTCCCTGTAATGACAGAAACTGATTCATAATCAAACTTCAGGGAACTAGCTAGTGTACCAGACTGGCCCTTCCTGGAGCTTTAACTTCTAAAGCAACCAACTGAAGAAAAGAAAGCCTTTCACTGAAACAAAACGTACAGAAAAAGTATATATTTGTTAATTCCTTTATATATCAAGTATTCTGATACCTGATATTAAAAGCACTGCTGAGAGTTATAAAACAGTTCTGAAAAGTTTAGATTTAGATGTGGCATTTATATTCAAGTTACATGAGATATGTATTGAATTTAATGAAATGTTTGACAATCAGCATTCATCAGTAGCTGACAGTAAAATTCATGCTATATGAGATTGCAATGGAGCATTTGTTCATACGGAATGAATACTGACTGCACTGTGTTAGTTAGCCAGGAAAAGAACATCATCATATATTAGCATCAAAAATTGTGACGTTAGGGACTAGAAGACTATAACTATTGCAATCATGAAAGCTACTCTGGCGAACAAAAATTACATGAAGTAGCCAGAAAGCATTAGATTGGCACATATACTGTTGTTATTGAGGCATATTTAGACCCCTTGCAGTTCTATAGAAATACAGAGACTTGTGTGCTATTACAATATGTATTGTTAATGACTGCTGATGTAAGCAATTTTTATTTGTTATCTCTAAATTGCCAGCAGAGTGTTCAGTCTTCTGTGCAACACAGGAAAGAAAAAAAGCGCTTTTACCACCACCTAACCCTAAGGACAATGCTGGGGTTACAGTCAGAGCAAAAGACAAGTTGCCCAGGGAATTTGTGGATGCCCCATCCCAGGAAGTGTTCAAGGCCAGGCTGGATGGGGCTTTGAGCAACCTGGTCTGGTGGGAGGTGTCCCTGCCCATGGCAGGGCTGTTGGAACTCGATCATCTTTAAGATCCCTTCCAACCTAAACCATTCTATAGTTCTATGACTTTATGATAAATTAGGATTCTGCTGAACTGATATCCATTAAAGCCTTTCTCTCTGCACTGAATAGATGAAGACTCTGGGAGGCTAAGCTTTTAGTTTAGGTATCTCAAACATCTAACATGAGTGTAATTACATCCTTAGAAGCTTGTCTTGGTATTACCACAGACTACATGACAGCAATATATTCAGCATGTGAGGATGTGCTCAGAAGATGGAAGTTAAACTCCATGGGGAATCCCGGGAAGCAGTGAAGCACTGTAGTTTACAGCAGAACAATCAATTGTCACCCAGCAGCATCACATGGTCTGTCATACAGCAATGCATACAATTGAGACTATCATGGAATTTTGGTAACGGCTATGGGGGGGAAGGAGGACTTGTGCTAACTCTTTGCGCATGCATTTCATCAGTTTGGAGGCTAACCCAATGCCTTCTGATGACAAATAGTTCTGTATCAAATCTCATTAGTATAAAACCCAGAGGAATTTTTTCACTGATCAGTAGCTAGAGATGGCCCAAGTCAGGCTATAGTCTAGCTTTAATAATTCACAAGGTTACAGATTAGCTACTAAAAGGTGCCAGTGATACCATCAGGCCTCAGCATGCTCAGATGTGATGCTGTCCCCCATAGCCATGGCAGACATTGTTCCCGAAAGGAAGACTGATGAGTGACGAGGGAAGTTAAAGAATGACTCTTGATGAGAAAGAACTAGTTTCAAGTTTTAAAACACTGTAAATCTAGCCAATTGATTTTCTGACCCTTTGAAATTATTTTCTGGCTAGCATCACTCATATGTGGAGATTTGAGAGAAAGCAATACCCTTCATCAAACAAAAATTGCAGAATTTATTTGAAATGGGCTGACTGTGGTGACTAAAGCTAGAATTTGGCAAATACCGACATATTTGTTTTCCCTAAATCTAGTTATATTTAAATCTATTTTCAGCAGCTAGAGACAGCAAACTTAAACATTTATGCTAGTCTAAAGCATTATCAATGCATAAGCCTTTTGAAGGTTTTCTGCATACTGATTGTTTACAGTATGGTTAGTTACAGCGTATCACCTTAATGTTTATTGCTATATACACAGCAAGAATTGTTTCCATGTCAGACTTTTCCCCTCTCTTGTTTTAGCGGAGATATTCACTGCCTTCTACCAGTCCACCTCTTTAATAGTCATTGCCAAGGAACCTGCAGTACCACCCATTAATACTGACCTTTTCTACACATTTGAGAATCCGAGACTCAGGATGAGTAGACACCTGATTTAGATGAAGATGACTGACTGGAGGTCTTTAGAAGTGACCACCTCTCTCTTAATTCATTTTAGTTTCAGTTTATCTTACAAACAGCCAGAGTGGCTCCTTCAGAAATACTGGATGACATCACTGTGTCAGATGCCAATAATACTGGCAATGTAACAACTACCTTGGTGCATTAACTTGGTCCAGGAATCCCTTCTCCACTTGGAACACATGTTCTTGGTGAGTTTGCTGTTGGTGCTTGAGCCCCTCATTGAACATGGGTTGGTGCTGCCCTTCTATAATCCCTGTCTGACAGCAGCCTGAATCTTGCCCTCTGCCAGATGAGTGCAGGAACAGGTAGAAAAGGACAGAGGCAGCTGCCCTTTTCCAATTCATCTTTCAGCAACAAGAACAAAAAAATCCTACCTGTTTGAGAAAAATCTTTCCAGTGCTTGGCAGCCTGTATGGAAAATCAAAAGCCACTTTTAACAGTGCTTACCAGTATGAAGAGAAGAATAATATTTTAATACATATAAGTCAAACTCTCTTCATCCTTCAATAAAAGGCATTTAAAAGTAGGCAATGAATTCGACCCACTGTGGCCCACAGTATGTGATGGAACACACCTACACTCCTCTTTTGTTTATTTCAGACTCTAGTATAAGCCACTTCTGCAAGAGAAAATTGTTCAGTAATCTCAAGGGCTAAGCTAAATGGATTTTTTAAACCAAAGTATTAGTAGTTCAAATGTGTACCATTTAAGAAATTATATTATTATATTAATTCTGAGCAACTATGCTTATTTTGGCTGTCACCTTTCTTGTAAGACTTTCCTTTAATCAATAAGGAATTTTAAAGAGGAGAAAAAATTGATAATTAAAAAAAAAAGTCATACATACTCAGTGGGAGTCCTTAAGCGAGATGTAATGGTTCATTTTAATATTTAAGATTACTTACTAAATATATATGTTAACCTAGACTACAAACATTGCACAATTTTAACCCTAGAAAATCCTCTGTAAAAAAGCCCAACAGCTGAACTGAAGGTAGTGAAATAATTAAATTGTTAACAAAAAGATGACATGTGAATATGGGGCATTTTCTTTCTTGCAGAGGAAGAAAATAATTGTTCAGTAAGAACTTAAAAAAAATCAGGAATAAATATTCATGGGTTATAGATGGTGAATAGTAAACTCATTGGCAGTTTGAGAACTTACTATGTTTATGTTTGAGTCTCCCAGGTATGCTTTTTGAAAGAATACCAGAAATAAAGCTAGTTAGGTAAATCCAACTCAGTTCTTCAACACTGGGTTCCTTCAGGTAGTTTTGCTATGCAGCTATTACCAACAGAGGTGAGTGTATTTCCCTGATTAACATAAGAGCTCTTTATGTAGTGGGACACAGAAGTGGGTAAAAGCAAGGCATCAGCTGGCTAAGAGACGAGAAAAATGGAGTATCCATTCAAGTGTGTGCATCATCTCCTCATCCATGTGAGGCATATGGCCAGCGGTTTCAGCACCGGTGGTAGGTTAGTCTCTTGAAATCAGTGGCAGCTCTAAAGCTCTATAGCAGACTGAGACCTCAAGAGAAAATTCTGCAGGGCAGACAAACAGGCATGTAATATAATAGTTTTACAGAACAATACTGTGCAAAATAAAAAAAAAGTGTAGGTCGTTATCAAAATAATATTAAGAAGATGATAACATTTAGTCATTATATGCTGGAAAGCAAAAATGTTCATTACTTGCAAAGGACCTTGTAACTTTCTCCAGTGCTCCCTCCTTTGTACTTAGCCCCAGTTCCCCCATGCCCATCTCAGCAAACCTGGGGATAGTGAGAGATATCCCCACAGAGAGCTACGGAACAAGTGCAGATTCAAGAGGACTCTGTTGAACATTTAAACCTTAAAAAATAGTTAAAAAGCTATGTATGAAACTTGTTAAAAGTTGCACCAGGTATCCTGAGGCAGACAACTGCTTGAAAGTAGCACTAGTTATTCTGTTGCCTTGACAGGGAGGTTTCTCCCTGGTCCATCCCTTTGAAGGTGCCACTGACCCACCATTTCTCCTTGAGCCTTCTTTTTTTCTGCAGAAAGCATTTTTTCACAACAAAAATAACATTTTCAAAATTGTTCACAGGATACAAGTGTCTAAATTACCTTTCAGAATTAACACCTTCAGTTCTCCAATAAAATACTATAAACTGAGGAAAGTAAGAATGCAAGACATTTTGAAAAAGATTACATCCTCTGACCTTCTCTTTTCAACCTGTTGCCTTTTCTTGTATTATACTTGGTCAATACTTCTTCTTTACCTGCATAGACACCTATAAGTTACTTAGTAGCAGATACATATGAAGTGTGAATGACAGTCCTATCTATTGGCTTAATTTACAGGAAACTCAATTTTTGATTAATATCATTAATACCTGGCAATCTAGAGTGGTTCAGTTAGTATATCAAGATATAAGAAATATCATGAAATGTTTGGTATTATTTCCTGGATTATACCATTTTACTAGACCACCAATTTTCATTTTGCTTCCTACTGAAAACCTTTGAATTTAAACTTCTGTGTGTGTTGGACTTCAGCTCCGAAGTTGTTTTCCCTTGGCTTGTTTATGCTCAAGAACAAATCAGTAAAACGTAAAATTGAGATCCAATTCTGAATGTAAAAGTCAGATAATCTGCATGAATTGCCTGAACTTTCACACTCAGCTGTAGCATGTAGCACAAAAAATTTGGCCTCAGAGCCTTTATTTATAGGAACATATTTCTACAGAAACAGTATAAGACAAAATTCTAGATAACCAAGTACAAACAAGTACACCAGTACAAGTGACAATATCATGTAACACCTTTTCCAAATATATCAGTTTTGATTCTAGGTCTTTTGACTCCCTACCTCCACTGAAAAATATTCAGTCATCTCATTATTTTAACTTCTTGGAATTATTTTTTTTTTTTAATTTTTAAAAACACAAGTTCTTGTGGTAACATAGTCCATTAGCTTTCTCTCATGGAACAGGCTCTTTCCTCTCCTTATTGTTGTTTGTGAGATATTTATACAAAGCAATAATTTGCCCTCTTCACTATCATTTTACACTTAGCTGTTGCTTAAAAAGAGAATTAAGGTATTGTTTGGTAGATGGTAACAGCATCAACTAAAAATGCACCTGTCACTTAAGGTTGCATTTCCTTTTCATCTGTGACTGGACAAATTTATCATACATGTGCTGCCCCTGACCTAAACAATAAACAACTGGAAGGAAGGAGTCTTAAATTGGCCAGACTCAGGAAAAATATATATTGGCATTTTACTGTAATTGATTGTGCTACTGAAATTAGAATTCTAGAAATCAGAATTTAAGCCTTCATTTATCAGACAAAAAGCTAGCGAGATGGAAAGGAAATAAGTAATTACTTCAGCAACTCATCTGTCAAACCTTTCACAATTCTTCAACAAGGTTTTACTGAATGGAGACTCCAATGCACAGCAAAGAGTAATTGCAACATGAAAAAGTGATGCTCATTTTGGTGGACCTGCATTTAACAGAACTGTGGTTTTTAAGCTGTCATTCCCTATTTAGTTTTCTCCTTTATCCTGTATTGTCCTAAAGCATCTAATCAAAACAGACTTAGACACTGCATGAATTAGAAATCACTCTAAAACCAGTGAGATTATCACCAGCAATCAACGCTGTAATATAATGACAGCTTGGCAAATTTCTGACCTGCATTTATTTTAAGTAATTTGAAACTCTAACTGGGAAACAAAAATCAAAGGAAACTGCGGTAAAAGATACAGGAGCATCTTAAAAATAATTCTTCAAAGGACCGTCAAATTTAACTAAGGTATTTTTGAAATATTTAATATTTGATTAAACAGAATCAGAATTCATGCTAATCACAAATTTACTTCTGAACTAGTAATACTACTTGAGTAGAAGACATCGCAATGTTAATTTTACAGATTACAGGCTAAAGATTCAGTAAGGAACTTTGCCCTTCAGACAAGATCAGATGGGATCAGAGCACCCAAGTCCCAGATTGTGACTTATAAATCCAATCACTGTTATGGAACTTCATATTACTCTGCTTGCCCCAAGTGGCCCTATTCAATGCCTGAGACCAGAATTCTTATCAGTATTATTGGAACATGCTCATTACACACCGATGAGATCAGGCTTCTTATAAAACACACATTTGCTTACATTCTTTTGAAAAGACCTCTAGGTTCTTTCAAACAAGAGAGTAATGCCTCCTATGCCAAAAGAACTAGAAACAGAAATTCCTTTTAACAATGAATAGTGACCCCCATTTCAGAAAAAGGATGCTCAAGGCCTATATGTGGACAGAGGTCATCAGATGCCATAAAAAAGACAGTTGTAGTCATTCCCCCGATGCTTTATGTCTAGGAAAGATCCTAGACATACGTGGTCTTTCAGATTGGATAACAAGGTTGCTTCCTATCTGTGTCCCCACAGGAGGGAACCTAACTCAGGTTTCTGCTCCAGGTATTAGAGTTTAAACAGTAGACACTGAAGCTGCTAATTGGTGGGCTTCAAAGTCCTTTACTGGATTAAGCTACAGGTAGCTAAGCATTAATGTATAATTATTTGGATATTACCACAAAACTATTACAATTAAAGCTAGTAAGTTGATGTGCTGTATACATTGACCTCTTGAACCTAGCATCATCTTGAGAAGGGCTATAAAAAATTCTTCTCAGTGGCACCCTAATTTATAGTAACATTTAAATGCACAGTTACCATGCATGAATGCTTTGTCATTCTCCTGAATTAATATAAGGCAGATCAAAGGATGTGCTAGCAAATAGATTCAAATATTGGTGGGCTTGAAACTAAAAATTTTCAAATGACATTGACTCAGTGATGTCCTGAAGCAATGCAATGCATTACAGAGAAAGGGTACAAATATGGCCAGAACTAATTTTTACCAATCAACAATTAAAGTGTAGCTCACTGTCTCAAGTACTAGACATTCCCTATGTCTCATTAGTATACAAGGCCTCACCAGTTGGCCGTTACTTACTATCAAGAAGCTTTTCAACTATGAAAAATAAAACAGATTTTTAATATCCATCGTTACAATGATAGCTGAAAAATTCAGAGCTCTTTGAATTATTTTTTTTTTATATATAAAGCAATGAAAGTGATAGATGTAAGGCCCCCAGCAGATGGCCTGGATCTTGACTATACAGCCTAAGATCAGAAGAGCATTTATGCTCCTGTCCTTTCCAACATTTTTATTTCAACATTTCACAGAGGTCAGACTTTGGGGAAACCAATGTGTCTCTCTCTGAGGTCTCAGACAGGTTGCCTTTTGAAAATCAATCTTATCCCTTCCTTCTTTTGCTGATTCCCAAACCATATGCTCACTACAGTCACACATCTCTCCATAACAATGTATGCAATGAAAAGCTATAGTTTAAGCCTACTTTTCTAGAGCTGACAAAGACATAGACTGTATGATCTACCTGCAGACCACATGAAGTGCCAAAAGGGAAACCCTGGCCAGATTGAAATGAAGTAACAATGTCTGTGGGTTTTCTTTCCCTTCTCTGTAGTGTTGCAGAGGTGTACTACAGAAGGCTTTCCCTGTGGTGCCAGCGGGCTAGTCTGGCTCTTGGAATAGCACAGAAATATTATTTCATCTTTACGGTTTTGGAGACAAAAGAGTGATACACAAATACCGAATAGCATAATAGACTTTGCAAGTGTATTTCTTGGGGCAGAGGACAACTAAAGAGTTATATGCTAAACATATAAATCATGGATTTAGACAACTTTGTATTTTTGATCATAGGCATGGTAAGTCTTAAGGCATGATATATATATATAGGTTATCCTGAACAAAGCACTGAATCCCCACATATAAGAGCCAAAGAAATTACTTTCTTGGACTTTGAATCACTTTGTAACAATATCTCAAGTTAAAATTTCAATTTGTTGTATCTTTTTAATAGGTATTTGTTAATTTTATTTTAACCATAAAAATGTTGTGCAACAGTTGCATAAAGAATATTCTTTGATTTTATGTGAGAGAAGGTTCCAAAATCTTCATCATAGGTCAAAGATTTATTCTATTGTGGCAACTGTTTTTTGTTTGACCTGAAAATACACTGGCAAGCTGATAACTTGGGGAAAAAAAAAAAAAAAAAGGTAGTTTTGAAATAAATAAATAAATCAATAAGAATTTGTCATAAAAAAACATTTTCATTCTGGTACATGAGTGTTAATAATTTCTACATCTAATAACCCAAATTAATACACCGTCTTCTTTTTCAGGCTTCAAATAATAATTTCTTTAAATATAATATTCCTTTTTTGTAATGCCCTGTAACATGTCAGGAGCCTACTCCTATTTTGGTAGAAAAAAACAAATTATTTCTCTGCATGGTAAATGTGTAAAACAATACATCTATTAGCTCTTTGTAGGAAGTCGCTGACCTATTATGTAAACTGTCTCCATAAGATAAATCTAAGCCTTCAGCTTTACCAGTTTCCAACAAAAAATGATAAGGAATGTGCTATGCTGAGGTCATTCCTGAAATATGCAGTGTTTTACTGAGTGATTTGGAGCCAGATCTGTGTGCAGAAGAGACAGAACTTTCCTTAGTTGTAAGAATATGTAGCTCAGCCTGAGACCTCTCATGCTCCAGGACACAGAGCTCTCCAGGAGGCTCCTCAGTAGCGTCTCTCTGGTCTGTGCCTGTCTTCACAACTCCTACTTCAGGCTGACAGTGCAGCATCTCATTTGCTCTGCCCTTCCTAGGAGTTTTGTTTGTGTATATGATGTGAGGGCACACAGGTCTCTGTAGCTGAGCTGTAATCCTCTCCTACATTAGTGATAACCTAGAAACTCCAGCAGTTTCTCTTACCAATAAAAGAGGGGTTTTATCCAACAGTCTTATTATTATTCCTGGCTCTAATGAGCTCATGGCTGAGAGTTCATCACGTTTTCCCCAGGGAAGCTCTTCTGCTGTAGGAATAGATATTTGTATCTTTTTCATTGTCCAGTGAGATTTTTCTAAACTTTTCCTTACCAGTATTGCTAAGATCTGATCAGATAATCATAATAAGCAAAACTCTACTGTAAAAGCATTATTCTTAATGTGCCTGGTCCATCAAAACTTCAGAAATATGGAGGTAAAACAAATTGCACTGAGTCATTTTCCATCAGGGAAAAGAAAAGAGGATTTCACTATGCTCAAGGACTGACAATCCTTCTGGCAGCTCTTTCAGAGAAATAAAAAAGTCATTGAGGAAAGTATTTACATACTGTATGTTATATAAAGTACTTATATCAAGAGGGTTTTCTTTGAAAACGGAAAAGATTAATCCTCAAGGAAATTTAATTCTATTATAGAGAAAACATTTTATTTAGTTCTTAATTTTGGAAATAATGATAGAGGTAATTAAGGTAACAATTCCATGCAATTTATTTCCAAGTAAAATTAAGATGTTTACTCTCCAAGCTAATTTTCTTTGAGAGAGAAACAGTGTTGAGTGCTTCCTCCTACAGAACAACAGTTTAATATGAGTTGGATCTAATAGAAGACCTGGGTGCATGGAACTTCCACCTTCTAAAGGGCTGCAGAGATAATTATTTCCTGTAAAGAACGCAACAAATTCTGATGCTGTTGAGTTGTTCAAAGCCCTAAATTACACATACACTGTGGTGGGATTCACAGACAACATATTTCCCCCCAGACTTACCCACATGGCCCGCTCCATTACTTGTTTTCCAAGTATTCAAAATGTGAATCCAGTGGAAGGACAGAGCCTTAGGATCTGCTGCCCATGACAGCAGCTAGTAAACACGCTACTGCAACCATAAGTATGTAGGAAACATACACTTGAGACATTGCTCCAAATCTGACTGTGCTCCTCAAAACAATTTTCCTCTGGTCCAGCTGACCACCCACATAGGCTACTGGATTTTGCTTTTCCCTTAAGGAATTTATTAGGTGCTTAATTCCTCTACCCTTTACTTGACTCTCTCTATCAGCTATTGGAGCAGGCTCTATGCTCAGCATCACTTTATGAAACTCCTTGTTAGGCACCTAATTTGCTCCTTGTTTTTTGTGGGGAACTTGGGTCCCTCACTTGGACTTGAAGTTACTTCATGAAAGGGGAATATGTACACTTTAAGGAAAAATCCTATAAAAAATGAATGGTTTTCTATTTTTTAAAAAGTTTAGCCTCTTTCATACACCAACAATTTGTCTATGCTTTTTCAGAGTAGTGAGGGGCAAGCAGAAGTTTGAGAAAATATGAATTGTGATAAATTGCTCCTTTTGTTCTCAAGACCCAAAGCAAACAACAAGTGGTGTAATTAAGAGCAAAACATGGGTCATCACATCTAAGAAAGCTTCAGTTTTTTTCCTGAAGCAGCTGCAGAAAAGCACTAACATCAGTTCTCTGTAGGCAGAACCGAAATGTGACAAATTAACTATTACAGCTTTGTCCATGTCATTGTTTTCTTTTCTTGGGCCTGGTTTTCTCCCATAACCCATATGGGTTATTTCTTGGATTTATTATATATATATGACAGGAATGCCTTTATATATCAAATCTGCCATATGCTATAATTTCTTGGATGCATGGAAAGATAGATAGTAATTTTTAAAATGCTCCATTTAATTAATAGAAATTAGTGAAACTTTAAACATATGAATAACATGTATATTTAGAATACTTTGCATTTAAAAATAAGTACTGCTGAATAGTTGTTACTGAGGGACAATTAGTTGGTCACAGGTGATTCCTGTGTGCAATTTGAGCCCAGCTATTTAGAAATGAATGTAACTTTTTTGTCAGAGAATAAAACCCTCTCCATATTTCTTCCATTCACATCCAGCTCTTTTCCAACCAACTTTGACTTTCAGACATGTCCTTTCCTCACAACTTTTTAAGGATCTTTTGTCTGCAGTGCCCAAAGATTTAAGCGGAGAACAGCATTTCCCACCTGGAACAAGTTTTTGGAGAAATAGTAAGGGTAAAAAATTCTTCAGGCAATCACAGGAGAGGGTAATTGCAGCAGGAGGCAGAGCATCTCTCAGACATAAAAGGAAAGGGAGTGTCATAATCCCTATTACAGCTCCATAGTGACAGGAGAAGGGACGGGCTTCAGCTGGGGGAATAGCACCAAACTCTGGGGAAAATGGCACAAACCTCCCTCACTGGGCACTTCTATCAGTCACATTTTACTTTTGTGAGGAGACTTTTCAAGCAGAATACAGCTGATTCAAGAGTACAGTGCAGTTCTTTATTGGCGCATACACATGATATATATCTAGGATTAATGAGTTACTGAACAAGGTATTAATATTCTCACCAACCTTAAAGAGACATTCAATGCGTCTTTGCTGGCCAGGCAGTCATCAGTCACATCAGATAGGGCTGGTTTCCATTGCTCCTTCAAATGGGCTGAGCATCAGGGTTGCTGAGTTTTGATCTAATTTTCTGCTTTATTCCTGGGATGTTATACACTTTAAAGCACTGTTTTCCCCATTGGCTCCCTTCCTGATAACTAGTGCAATATCAAAAATTTTACTTTTATGTGTTTCTTCCCTTATCTTGCACAGTTTAGCTCACACCTTCAAGATAATTTTCTCAGTAAAACCTAGCCAAGGCTACAGAGCTCTGCTGCACCAACTTAGGCCTTGCAACACAGACAGCTGAATCCCTCCACTGTCAAATTATCCTACTTTTTTCAAGTTATCCCTACCCTTTTCCCCCTACATTATAGCTAGTTAATGTTCCTAGTGGGGTAGCAGGGTTTTCTTCTCACCTGATATTCAAACCCTGTTGATTCAAAGGCAAAATTTGCCAGGGGTGAGGAAGGGGAGGAAACAGAAAAGAGTGTCTTTGAAAGGTCACAGCTGGTGCGGTTTCTCTTTGTTTTGCACACAAGTTGTGTGAAGTTTGCATCCAAGAGCCCAGGTAATGAATCCTTGCAAATGACTGGTTTCAGCATATTTTGAAGTAGGCCAGGAAGAAAAATCACTGGGTCAAGTGACCTGGACAGCTTTGTCCTACTTCAACACAAGGAGAACTGCTTCTGTCCAAAGTGGTTAGGGTTTTGGTTTTGCCCAATTGAAGGGAGTTCTGCCTCCCTGACAGTGCTCACAAAGCCTTTCAAGACTGACCCGGGCAGCCAGCCCCTGCCAGGTTAAACCCAACACTCTCTCAGAGAAATGAGAAAACATCTTGAACAAAAAGTGGTGCAGAATAAAAGAAAGGGGGTAAAGAAAAGAAGAAGGTCATCTTTCATGTTCCATCACTCTTTCACTCAACCATTCAGTATAACAGCAATTTTATAAATGACTCCCCCTGAGAACAAAGTCAAGTCTGTCAGATCAACAAAAAGTTAATCTTCCTTAAAATGTTTCACTGAGGGTTATATTTATTCCATAACTTCTTCAAGAAAATGCATCATCCAAATTCTCATTTAAATCCTCAAAATGGGGCTTCAGTGATACGTAGATGTAAATAGAAACAGAAACTAAGAGCTATTACATCTTTTGTCAATTTTTATCTCATTAATTCTCTTTCTTTCATACACAGTAAGAGTGTTCACGTTTCACTTTTGATATAATCTCAGCTTTCTTTTCCAGGCTGACAAGTTTTTGATGACATAAAGGAAGAGCATGAAGTATTTTGTAAGGTCTCTCTGGTACCTAATTCACTCTTTATTCACTAAGAAAAACCAATATTGAAAACTGCCTTTTGCCTCTAGTGCAGTTTTAACACTGATCCATCTAAAGAAACTAAAATTCCCTTCCCAAAATCTCATATAGAACCTTTTATTTTGAAGAACCTGCAGCACTTACACTTGTAAAGATGTAATCTTCTGTTTTCAATTCATGTGTAGTTTTCCTTGAATTCTGAAAGTAAGTTTTTTATGCTGTAAATAAGGATTGGAAAAATAAATTAAAAAAATGGTGACAGTGTCAAGGTTTAAAATACATATTTTCTAATAATTTTTGCACAGATTATTAAAGAAATACAAGCTTTAGCACAATCAATTTTTCCAATGACTTCTCCTAGGATAGCTTCTTCAATATAAATTTGGAATAATTTGGGTTATTCTCTTGAAATATTGTTCCTGAATATATACCTTCCAATAATAAAGAAATAGGATTAGTTTAATCTTAAAGAGATGTTATTATAATTCAGCATATGCCACTGTGTTGTTTGTGAGTGCCAGTTTGAGCTCAAGTGCTGTTCCCTTAAGTCATTTAACTCTCTTTTCCTGTTTTCTGCCTCATTCATCTTGCACTAAGAGGGCAAGTCAGAACTATCACAGGCTGATATTAAAAAGTATTAACAGCTGAAAATATCTGACTGCGGGGTAAGCATCCTACCCCCAAGATAAAGCCTATTTTCACCCTGCAAGGAGCTGAAGGTTGAAGAGAACAGGTGATTTAGAAAATGCAGGATTTGAAAAACATGGTTAGGTTGGTTAACTCTCAACAGACAGCAGCTCACATAGATATGTGCAAGACGATGACTGATAACAAGAGAGCAAACATTGTAAGCACAGTAGAAACCAGCTCACCCTGGGTCAGCCGCTCACAAATTTAACCAGTTGAGATATGCTGATATTACATCTATACGCCTACCGGCATATCCAAGCTTGCAAGCCTAAAATTACATCATGTGTATCTCTGTGAGCTGAAATCATAAAGGGAAAAATAGATCAGATAAAACAGACCTACAGATTGTTGTAGCAAAAAGGCCCTTTCTAACTGAGGAACAATAGAAAGCTGGTTGGTTTCAAAGTGTGTCTATTCCAAAATCCCCTACAGCAACTGAGATGCTTAGAGAAATGGGTCAGAAGAGAGCAGACACGTGATGGTGATGCTATCCCAAAATATTTCCTCAGATTGAAAACTCTGTGGCTTGGAGACTTTCTGAAGAAAGAAGCAAACTGATGGTACAGGAAAGAGAAATGGATAAAGACACAGGAGAACCCGTATACACACATGAAGAAGACCCTGGACTTTTGTGAAAGGGAGAGCTCTCAGGAGAGGGTTCAGGCAAGAAGAGTAGCATGTTGTAAGAGTGAGCTTGATCCGTGGCTGTTCCTAAGCAAGGACCCGGTCATGAACCTGTAGTGTGTCTGGGCCCATGTATTAGGTTTATATGGCAAAGTTTTGGCAGCAGGGGAGAGCTGCAGGGGTGGCTTCTTTAAGAAGAGATCAGGAGCTGCCCCCATGTCAGACACAGACAGTTTCAGCCAGTTCCAAGACAGACCCACCACTGGCCAAAGCTGAGCCAATTGGTGAAATTGGTAGCACCTCTTTGATAACATATCTAAGAAAGGGTAAAAATGCCGCACAGTAGCTGAGAGAGGAATAAAAAAAATGTGAGAGAAACAGCCCTGCAGACATCCAGGTCATAGAACCCATAATCACATGGGGTTGGAAGGGAGCTCCGGAGATCATCTAGTCCAACTTCCCCACCAAAGCAGGTCCACCTAGAGCAGGTTGCACGTGAACATGTCCAGGCCGGTTTTGAATGTCTCCAGAGAAGGAGACTTCACCACCTCTCTGGGCAGCCTGTTCCAGTGCTCTGCCACCCTCGAAGTAAAGGCCTTCCTCCTCATGTTTAGGTGGAACTTCTTATATTCAAGTTTGTGCCCATTTCCTCTTGTCCTATCCCTGGGCACCACTGAAAAAAGACTGGCCAGTCCTCTTGACATGCACCCTTTAAGTATTTATAAGCAGATAAGAATCCCCCTCAGTCTTCTCTGGACTAAAAAGATCCAAATTCCTTAGCCTTTCCTCATAAGGGAGATGCTCCAGGCCCCTAATCATCTTTGTATCCCTCTGCTGTACCCTCTCTGGCAGTTGTCTGTCCTTCTTGAGTCGGGGAGACCAGAACTGGACATAAGTCAGTGAAGGAGTCAAGGAGGTGGAGCAGGCGGACATGCCCTGAAGGAAGTTGCAGCCTGTGGAGAGAAGCCCGTACCAGAGCATGGTCCTGGAAGAAGCTGCAGTCCATAGGTGACCCACGCTGTAGCAACCTGTTCCTGAAGTACCCCATGGAGAGGACCTATGCTGGAGTAGTTCCTGAAGAACTGTAGCCTGTGGGAAGGACCCCTGCTAGAGCAGTTTGTGATGGACTGTATCTCATGGGAGGAATCACACTCTGGAGCTGGACAGCATGAGGAGAAAGGAGCATGATAGATGAAGTGTTATGAACTGAGCATAATGCCCATTCCCCATCCTTTCTGTGCCGCTCGGGTAGGGAGGAGAATGTAAAAGAGTTGAGAATGAAGTCGAGCCTGGGAAGAAGGGGATAGAGGGAAGGTATTTTTAGGGGTTTTTTTCCCCCTTTTTCACTATTCTACTCTGTCGTTAATTGGCAATAAACTAAATTAATCTTCACCAAGCTGAGTCTTTTTTGCCCATGATGGTAATTGGTGAGTGATCTCCTTGTCCATATCTGAACCCATAAGTTTTTAACTTATTTTCTGCCCCATCTGACTGAGGAGGAGGAGTGAGAGAGCAGCTGGGTAGGTGTCTGGCAGTTGGCTAAGGTTAACCTACTGCAACCATTCACTCTCCAAACAGCACATTCATCATCCCAGAAGCAGTGTTTTGGGGCCAAAGCTAAGCCAATGGACTTTGTGGCATTAGGATTCTTACTAGACGGGGCCCAAACATTGCCTGTTGCAAAAGCAGCTGGAATGAGAGCAGACTTGATTGGATGACCTTTGTGTGGTCTCCCATGGCCACATGCATCCTGCAGGCAACATTGTAGAGAGTGGGTCACTGAGCACACTGGGCTTTAGATACTACCATAAAGATCAACTACAATCTCCGTAGACAACTTCTGGGAGACTACCAACAAATAAGAAATAATTACATGCGAGATTATGTCACAGGGAACAGGCAGTCTCCTACCATCTGCTTTCACCTTTGGGATTCTTCTGCCAGAAAATTTTATTTTCAGTTTCTTTCTTTGCTTGAGGGCTTTCAGATCCACATCTCAAAGGAATGACTTTTACCCACCTGTTTATAGAGGCATCTAAGGGCATAAGAAAGTGCTCTCAGCTCTACCTCTCAACGTTGTTTCACAGAGCATGAGAACAAACCAAGGTCCCAGTCACAGAATCATAGAATCATGTAGGTTGGAATGGACCATTAAGATCACTGAGTCCAGCCATAAACCTAAATATCTGAACCCATAAGTTTTTAACTTATTTTCTGCCCCATCTGACTGAGGAGGAGGAGTGAGAGAGCAGCTGGGTAGGTGTCTGGCAGTTGGCTAAGGTTAACCTACTGCAACCATTCACTCTCCAAACAGCACATTCATCATCCCAGAAGCAGTGTTTTGGGGCCAAAGCTAAGCCAATGGACTTTGTGGCATTAGGATTCTTACTAGACGGGGCCCAAACATTGCCTGTTGCAAAAGCAGCTGGAATGAGAGCAGACTTGATTGGATGACCTTTGTGTGGTCTCCCATGGCCACATGCATCCTGCAGGCAACATTGTAGAGAGTGGGTCACTGAGCACACTGGGCTTTAGATACTACCATAAAGATCAACTACAATCTCCGTAGACAACTTCTGGGAGACTACCAACAAATAAGAAATAATTACATGCGAGATTATGTCACAGGGAACAGGCAGTCTCCTACCATCTGCTTTCACCTTTGGGATTCTTCTGCCAGAAAATTTTATTTTCAGTTTCTTTCTTTGCTTGAGGGCTTTCAGATCCACATCTCAAAGGAATGACTTTTACCCACCTGTTTATAGAGGCATCTAAGGGCATAAGAAAGTGCTCTCAGCTCTACCTCTCAACGTTGTTTCACAGAGCATGAGAACAAACCAAGGTCCCAGTCACAGAATCATAGAATCATGTAGGTTGGAATGGACCATTAAGATCACTGAGTCCAGCCATAAACCTAACACTGCCAAAAACACCAAAAACAGCAATCTTCAAGCATTAAGAATTTTGTCCAGTCCTTGGAACATGGAATTTAAGAGTTTCAAGCATCTTAAGATAATTTTATTTTCCTTTTCTAACTTAAGGATCCTGAATCCTTTTCTGTCTGACAGCAAGATCTCAGCTGGAAAACCAGATATTATCTTCTCCCTCAACAAAACACACAAAAAACTGGCAGCTGACGCATACTCCACTCCAGACCACTGGGAGTCCAACCTCTTCAGCAAAGGAGAAAACTGCAGAAGACGTATGTGATGGGAACTGCTGCTATTCTTGGAAAAAAAAGGACCCCTCAAAGCCCAGCCCTGTGATAAAAAAAAAAAATCTGCTGCTGTAATTTCCAATTTGGTAAAGCTCCAGTGAGAATTGCACAACACATCCACAGGGGCACAGAAACAAACCTGACTTCAGAGACAGGTGCAAGTCTGGCACTGCATTGCTCTGTGCTATGGAAACTCAACTGAAGCCTCTTATCAGTCCTGGTTTGTGTTTTGTGGCAGATGAGGGAGAAGCTGGGAGCTGCAGCAGTGTTCACAGAACCATGTCTGCGCTGGTGATACACTGTATTTACCACATTGGCAAGCATAGTACATGTTCCAATATGATCAGCTATACAAGTATTTGCTCTTGATTTAGTATTGATAGTAGAGTATGAACTATATAATCATGTGCACATGTGGAAACTTCCTCGCAGGTTTTGCCATCCATGTGATATATTTCACTGTTTCTGAAGTCACATAGAACACATAGAAACCTAAACATATACAAATGAAATTAACAGTATTTTCATTAAAGTTTAGGGCTTCCCATCTTACTAAAACCAAAAATTTTCTCTACCTGAATTTTTGTCACAAGAACTAACACCTAACTTTCCTATGAATCACCATTACATCATGTTTTTTAAGAGAAATGTATTTGCAAGCATAATGGCAGTTGCTGAAAGGTTTGAATTCCAAATGACACTCGATATGGCAGCTTTGCACATATAAGTACAGTCACTAAATCTACTTTACAGTTAGAGCTCAACAGCAGTGGAGAAAGATGATAGCTGTTTGAGAGAAGAATGAAGTGCTCTACCCATAGCAACGTCCTCAGCTGACTCTCTTCAATACAGGTTGTCAGTACTGGAACCATGGCAGCCTAAACTATAGATATGATCTTTCAAACTGTTATTCTGAAAAATATAACACCAAAAAACTAATCTTTAAAGTTACATGCTACCTTGCAAAGACTAAGTTGACCCATATTTCACACACACAGGTTTGTGTTGCATAGCATTTAAGCGTGGGAAAAGTCCTATGTAAAGAAAACTGACTTTTGGGAAAACTCATTGGAACTCCAGGGGACAAAGACAGTGAGGTTCTGCACTGCCAGGATTATAACCTAAGGATCACCTTACACACTTATTTTTTCTGTCGTTCTATAATATTGTACCAGCAATATAACTCGAATTACTAATTATTTTTTTTTTAATTTGTCTGGTAAATTGTGAAATTATAGATAAGCTTCTAAATGCTATGCACCAGTATCCTTCAATGATGTACATAATTTTACTAGGTGAAGTTGACCTATTAATAGTTGTCCACTGCATTTCAATTGAGGGGCATCTGGATGATGAGAGAGAGATTTTATACAGTCTCCGTGCACAGATAGTAGGATTGTGGCATGGTGGCTAGAATTTTAATGCAGTGATTTAGCATCATTCAGCTGGTTGCCATTCCATGGTGAGTGCTGTAATAAACCCAGCCTGGCAAAGAGTGGGAAGGAAAGCTCATTTTCCTGTGACGTCTTTTTCACAAAATGATTTATTTTAATGCTTATATTTGTTGTCACTGTAAGCCTTAGAAATCCGTTGATGGCCAAATCCCTATGAGGTCAGTCATTTGAGATCTGAAGATAATTTTCTACGATGCCAAGCTTATATTTACTCCAGAGATGATATCATTAGTGATGTCATGACATAAAGCATTTAAGACTGCTGCAACTAGTTAAATGTGTCTTTGGTGGATGCTCTGAGATAAACAGAGAGACTGACCCAAAGAAGCAGAGCTCACACACACGTCTTCTACAGACGTCTGTTAGATTTTTAGCAACCAGGCAGGAAGAGAGAAATTTCTGTCATTTATTAAATAAAAAGGATAATGTAATTTTTGCTAAATGTCAGACATACCTCAGGAAACAATCCTCTTATGGAGTCTATCCTTTCTTTGGTATGTTTATTCACCTCTCAAGTGACTAATCTGATTTGCTTTTTCATTAGATCTTCCCAATCTAACCTTGTTGATTGATATTAGAGCTGATTTAAGAAATTAAAAAGTGAGAGAAAATATAAGAAGTCAAAAACAATCAAGGAAACTGCATCACATTTCATAATTTATTACTTTTGACAAATGACAATTCCACTAATTTAGAAACAAATCTTTGATTATATTATATCGAGTTTTATTGATCCAGAATAATTCTTTATAGCATAACAGAAAATGACCAACATGAACATTTGATAAAACTATTAATCACAACATAAGGCTTCCACATAGGACTTGATAGTAACAAAAGATCTCATTTTGCTGTTGCTTGCTCTTTCTCCTGAGACCAAATTCTAATCCCAGGTAAATTGCAACTATCTGCTATGGAGGGACTCTATCTTGTCAGCAGAAACATTCCCCATTCACATTCCTGAGCACGAAAATGGAATTTGGCCCATTTTGGTTAAAATGCAATTACAGTGCAACAGAGCAACAGGCAGATTTAAATAAGGTGCATCCATCTCATGTACATTGCTATGTGCATCCTCTAGAACCCCAAGGTTCCCTCCATATATATTTTATTCTGTGTCTGTCTCCAACTAAAAGAGGTTTGAGCACCTGTATGGCTTAAGCAACTGCGTGTCTTTTCATACTTATTGACAGCTTCTCAGTGACATTTAAGAGTAAGTAGTGACACTGAAACCCATAGAGCTTGCCTTGACTTTAAGTGTAGCCGACTCTAGCTTCTTTGTCTGAAACCAGCTTCTGAAAGCATCCTGCAACATTTAATAATGAGATGTCTTGCTATTCACTAATGACCACTGCAAATTTTTTAAAAATCCAGTTTAAGTCTAATTATTTTGACAATTATTCCTTTCTTTAGCAAGAAAACAAAAGAATATTTGAAATAGAGCTGGGTGCTATATTTCCATTTGTATCTAATTTTAAAGTATTTTTTCTAACTGTCTTTATTGACATGTTATGTTATCAATTTTTTGCCTCTCACAAATGTCACTGTAGCAAATGAATTGTCAGCTTGTCACACTGAATTAGAAAGTTCCTTCCTGTGTTCCCCACCTTGGACATAGCATCATGGTAGCAATGCACAGTCTGAATATTTTGTGTCCCTTTCTAAAACGGGAATTCCCACCACTGTGAGCCCAAAGCCAAGGTCCACATCCCCCGGAAGAACTGAGTCTTCACATGCCTTTTTTTTTGGGTACTGCAATACATTAGCTTTGCCTCTGCTCATTTCCAGAAAGAGTCCCCTTCTTCTAGTGCCTGACCGTTACAGCCTTCAGAGCCTCATTGCCCACCACAGGGGAAGTCCCATCGATATCTCATTGTCACCACTGCCCAGCGCTGGTTCTGGCTCTGCCTGGGTTGTGCCCAAGGGGTCCTGGTCCTGGCCACCATTCCCATCACCCTCCGAAGCGCCACGACAGACAAAGCACCAGGCTGATTGCTGTGTGTAGCAGGTGGCTCTGTTAACCTGGAGCTGGAGGGATGAGTTGGGTGGGTGGGTAGAGGCTGCCATGATTGTGTGACAGATAGAGGCCCCCGGGGGCTGAGATCAAAGGTTAAATGGCTTTTTGCTGCCATCTCTTGATAAACCAGAGGAAAAGGCAGCAGAAGCTGATACAGTGTCTGGGCAACACCTACTAGGCTGGGGCAGGCATTTAGCACTTGCTGATGAGGATGAATTTACCTTCTGGGTGGACAGAGCACTAACGAGTTATCACGAGTGTTTGACGGATGAGCACTGGAAGAGAGGTTCATTACAAATAAACTTCATCTTCGCTCTCCTGACTCAGGGCTGGGAGGGAAAAGTGGTTTCTGCCTTTGAGGGAATGAGTAACCTCCTAATGGCACAGTCTCTGTGTACTAGAGAGAGCTTTCTACTGTAAAGTTAAGCTTGAAATGCAGGCTTTGTCACCATAAGAGAAGGTAGGTGTGGACGCTGGGGTGGCACAGGATCAGTGGTGGCAGAGGTCAATAGGGACTCCAAGTTCCTGCCAAATCTCAGTGATGAGGACATTTCTGTGGCTAGACTATTCAATCAGCAACCCACAGTTTCATGTGTCCCATGTCTTCCCTCTGGTACCTGCACAGCTCCATTTTGTTGGCTAAATCTGCTGTGTTCACATGCATCAATCACCTGCAGTAGTGAATACCCACCACTGCAGATCAAGCAGATCTATAGACTAGGCCGCAGATTCAATAAAATTTAAGTAAGAACACTTCCCTTTCCTTTTTCTTTTTGAAATTTAATGTGAAAAAAACAGAAATTAAAATAATTAAAATTTAATTAATTTAAAAATAAAAAGTAGGTACATTCTCAATTAAAGACTCCTGGAAACTTTGGCCCATGAATACTGTTCTCATGAGGTCCAAGGCTACCGTAATTTCTGCTTAGCTATTGTTAAAGCCCTGCTTCCCCAGGATAGGGGAAAACTGAAAGCAGATTAAATTCAAATCAGCAGAGGACTTACTGAAAAATTCATTTAAACAGGCATTGCATAAAATGCTGCAGTGGTCCCCAAACAGAACCAGGATCCCTAAATAAAGCTCAAAACCCTGCAACGCCTGCACATTCCTCCTTGCTCTCTTCTCTGCTCCTCTGCCACCACCCAAATTAAGATATTGCCAGATACTTTGGTACTCTCCTGTGTGAAGTGGGATTGAGGAGGAAACTGAATGAATCCTCATTAGATGGCGGGTTCTGAATTATGTAAGCACTGCATAAAACAGAGTTTTCTTGGGAAGTTTTCCAGTGAGACCTTGAGAGAGATGGTGTGCCTCCATCATTAGGCGGCATCTGAGTAAAGGGGGATTGAAGTTTCAGTCTAAGAGACCTTCATACTATCTAAATCCTTTAGAGATGCAAGCTTTTTTATTGGATCTGACCCTGAGAGAGAAGGAGAGCTAAGTGGCAGGAGAGATTAGAAATAAATTAGCAGGACACCAAAGGGATTAAGATTGTGATAAACCTAAACTTGTGAAAAATCAATAGAGGAATTTCTGCTTTTTACTTCAGCTATTTGTCCTTAACTTTTATCTGGAAATAATTTCCTGTAACTGACAAGTGCTTGGAAATTTTAAAATCTTTTTGTCATTTTTATTAAGGTAACCATCAACAGAATTAAAACTAAATTATAATAACAAGAATCAATACTCTCCCAAGTTGCAAAATATGAAATATGTATCTTCACCAAGACGCAGAAAGCAAATATGTACTTTTCATTTCATTAGATTGATGTTCATATTCAATATGTGGCACACTGGCAAATTGAGAAAGCAATGCAACACTATTGTTTCTGGTCCAAACCCATTAACATAAAAAACCACAGCCATAGTTTGAAACAAAACCACTAAAATATCTATTACACTGCTGCTGGTGGTGTAGGCGTATTCCTGACTGCTAATTGAACAACTTCTGCAATAAAACACGGAAATTACCTTGTTAAGACTATGAAGGTCATTGAGGATCTCCTTTTTAACAGAATTTTGTACCCTATCTGGTATAATAATGTTATTTATTTTAATGGATAAGAGAAAGTTTCATTCCCTTTCTTTCAAAAATGGCTGATGAAAATAAGGTAAAGAGTAATGCACACTTTTTAAAGGAGAAGGCTGGAAAAGCCAAGCAGTTCCCCTCTCTTCCCTTAGTCACACATTTTATATGAAGTCAGTCAGTTTTAATTATGTTAGAAAATTACCTCTCTTTCCCAGTTTTAAATTTTGTATGTTATGTCCATAATATTTCAGTGTTGTGGCCTCAGCTGTACTGCCTTTGAATTGTCCTAGACCATCTAGTAAGACTCTTGGTTGCACAGCAGAAAATTAGACCAGTGGCTTTCTAGTATGAATTGCTTAATCCCTGCAGGACACTTGGAGGAAAGAATCCTTTTGAACAGGGACATGATTCCTGTACATGTATTTAGAGCCATACTCTGATGCCCTGCTATATCCTCTAGGAAATTCTAATTGTGTTTAGCTGTCATCTTAAGTTCTTATGTGATTTAATGATATGGGATAAGAAGATTATTCTGATAGGATATTAAGGGGAAATATCAATTTGATTTAATCCCATGTTTCTGCATTGGCATCCTCAAATGACCTGTGCTGCTGAGCCACTGTACTTCCTAACAATAACTAAGCTTTCTGTCATTATTCCTATAAAAATTCCAACTGGAAACACCAGTCCAAGTGTTGTATTTTAATTTACTCAGCTGTGGTCTGAGACAGACAAGCAGATAAGTGCACAAATACAAGAGGTTTCATTAAGAAAGAGACAAAAATCTCACTAAGGGATTAAAGATAAAAATGTTTTTTGGCAGTGTTCTGGACAACTGTCCAACCTCATGACCACAAGTAATCATAACTGAACTTCTCAGACTGATGACCAGAAAGTACATGCTTTCTTAGGTATGAATTATATTGTCTATGCATTATAAAATTCTGCTAAACTACTATTAAGCTGCTCCCTATTTTCTTCAATAGTCAACGAGAAAACAAAAGTCCTGTTCAATCTTGGGAAGTTACAAGGTGGAAAAGAAACCAAATAATGGAAGAACAAACTATCTCCTGCCTTCTGCTCCTAATTGTCTTGACAGCCTCAGAAAGATTTCTTTATTGTAGGCCAAAATAATTTGCATGTCAAAAATGTAAACTCTTTTTTTCTTGACTTTTGTCCATGTTATGCTATTAGATGATGCTATAGAATTTCATAGGTTTATAATCATGTTTACTGGATCAGATTAAAGCACCGTCTGGTGCCTTCTCTGACAGCAATTTGCCTTCTCTCCCCATGTGCATCCCCAAACAACAGTTTCAGTTTAGCATAGACTATAAAACGAAGGCAGTGATATTTCCTTCAAAGTATGTTTAGAGTTCTGCAAATCTATGAGTTGAGATATTACTGCCTATTAATTCAAGAGGCAACTAGCTGGTGAAGACAAAAATACTTCATTAATTAAGGTTAATATGTGAAGTGGTAGCAGGCTTAGATGCCAATTCAAACATGTTGTTGTCTATTTTTAGCACTTATGTGCTAGTATATTCCAATGTTGTCATGTTACATGATAGCACGTTACAATGCAAAACAGTCATACAGCTTTGTAAAATCCTAATCTTATGGCAAATTTTAAAGGACAATGATTGGATTTTTCTTTTTAGTACAGATAACCTCTGCACTCACCAAATACATCATAGCAATCTAAACATAGAATCATAGAATGGTTTGGGTTGGAAGGGACCTTAAAGATCATCTAGTTCCAACCTCAAGTTCACTTAACTTCAGTAAATGGAAATATACTTTCTTGTTTCTGTGCTTTGAGATTTCTCTTCAAATAGCAGAGGAGGTCCAGCATAAAAATGGAAGGCAGGTTCATGAAACTTGTAAAAACATGGATGAGAGAGAGGAGAGATAGACTTTCCTTCCAGGATGCATCCAACATAGACTGGAGTTCCTGCAGCAGTAATGGCCAGAGTAGACAGAGCTGTTCTGAGGACTTTTACATTATTAGTCTGATAATGTCACATTTAAAGACACGTTAGAGAATGCTAATATAGGCAATACTTTGATATAGTAGAAAATTCTGAAAGACAAGCTGTTTTTCAGCAGGTTTTTCTGTATTGAGCCAGGTTCTTTGCCTGCTAGGGGACTCTATGATCAGAATGGGAACTATGAAGCCACTGAGACTTGAAGAGGCCTCTGTTGAATGTGATTGTCCACCAGGAGCTTATGGAACTCAGTGGGACATGGGCTAACTTTTCCTGGATCCAAAATACAAAAAAATAAGGAGTATGTAGCCCTGAACATTTTAACTCTGTGAAGTACAGTAGGGATACATTTACAAAAATTAAATAATCAAGCTTTTAGCAATGTGATATAAACTAATGTCCAATATCCTGTGAAATTTTAAATCTTTGGGACAAAAGTACATTGAAAACACAATCAAATATTTTGCCAGTACATGTTTTAGCAGAAGGTACAATTGCATAATGATGAATAATGCATTAACATTTAAAAGATACAATAAATAAATGCAGGTATGACTGCAATTATTCTGCTACCCCAAAAAAATCTCAATATGAAGAGTTCACCAAACAGCAAAACTTTGAGGAATATACAGAATTGTGGAATTCTCTAGTCAGAAAACAATTCTTCCATCCTAATTTTGCTGATTTTAAGAACTTTTCACCAAATGTGTATTTATTAAGTAACTATCAAGATATCCTACTAAAGATTAAGCTGATGTATGAGTCACCCTAATCTTAGTATTGCCTATTGATGATGCATGTTGTGATGGCTTCTTCACTGTTCTGTTCTTTCTCTCTTTCTTGTCTAGGCCTTAATTTATTTCGTGTATGTATGGTCCCTTAGAAATCCCCTATTAATTCCGGTGAAACGTTTCCACCCCAGCCCAGAGCAGACCCCAGTATAACACAGGAGCCAAAGCAAAGAAATCTGCATATGGGTTTTCATGCTCAATGCATTAAAAACAACATAAGGCCTGCAATTAAGATTTGATTCAATGTGATGTTACATTGGAATCTGAATGTGATCACACAGAAAATTCAGAAAATTTCATCCTTTAAATTAAAAAAAATGTATCAGAAGTTTGTAAATTAATGCCTACAGATGCAAGGTAATGCACAATTAAGTAATGTAATCTAACATATGTCCTACATACTTTGGTACAGTGGGGGGCAGCCATAGTATTAGAGCACCAATCTACGTATTGCAGACCATATGTCACATTTGTAGACCACTTGGAAGCTGCAGCTGGTGCAAAATCAAGTTCCTATTTGCTTAACAGATCTGGCAGTGGGAGAATACCTTATGTTACTGTTATTTTTACGATATAGTCCCACAGTAGAAATTCACTCTGTTGATGCTGATTGCTAAACCTGTGTGTGTTTTTGGTCCTTGTTACCTGAGAAGCTCCTTTTTCTTCATGGTGACTCTCTTGCAATTCATCTTATGTCTTCAGTATTGTCTCTGTTTTTCTTTATATCTTTCCTCTTTTAATTTTAGGACAATTATGGTGCTAAAAGCTTTCCTCACCTTGCTGCTATTCACTTTCATTCTTCATAGCAGTGTTTCAAATCTCTCTTCTCATCCCAGCAAATTTTTAATTAAAAAAAATAACTAAATTTTTCCAGGAAATGTTTCTCCAAGACCTGCTTTCTAGAATGCCACTAATTACTGGAAGATTAGGAAATACTGATGATTTATGCTTCTCAGTTATTAAGAGCTAGGTCTGAAAAAGTGTCACGCCTTATTTAAACAAATTGCTATATTCTACATCACTCTCTAAAGCCAAGAAAAAAAAAAAAAGTCTTATTTTAGATCTTGATCTTCTCTATAATTCCATTTATTTGTGTATATATATAATTTTTTTGTCCTATGGGGTTATTTTTTTTCATTTTTCACTAGGTGATATGTGACAGGCTTTCCCAATATACCGCCAAACACAGTACACCAAAACTTCCTAATATGTCCAGGTCAGTAATTAATTTCTCCTAGCATTCTCCATCAGAGTATGCCCTGTGATCGATCAATCTTATTATGATACAGTATCAGAGCCATACAGGCTTGATTAATTACCCAGTTTTTCAAGGGTGTCATTTGCTACTAGAGAGAAAGAAATGTTTCCTCCCCCAGCAAATCCCTCTAGCATACACAAAGCACTTAGTTATTTCAGTTTTAGAGGAAGAATGATGGGGTAGGGAGGTGACCATGGTACATACACCTAACAGTACTTGTCCATCTTTCCTAAAGACGCTAAGCTCCATCCTTAGCTCGTGCAACTCCACGGAATGTTTATATCTGTGTAGTTCATATCTGCTGACCTGCATCAAATGAATGTCTGGTTCATTCTTTAGTTTTCCTCCCCTGATTCTGAGGCACATCTTTTCAAAGTGAGGATTCTTTTTCTTCAGAAAAATGGGATGATGCTGAAAAACCTGTCAGAATTGCATCTAACAACAATTTTTCATAGAAAATTAGTTTCAGAAAGCTGCCAGTTTTTCACCCTCTCTAATAACCAACCTACATAATCACATAATGATAAGAAAAACACCAACACATTTTGACTGTCTGAGATGAAGTGGGGAACTCAGCTTCTCCTGATGTCCTTCTTTCTCATATTCAAAACTATCCCATTAACATTTGGGATAAACACATGGAAGAAACTTTAGTAAGTTTAGGAAGTTAGCTTAGGAAAAAAACTTTTCTTTTACCTGTGATATCATTGTCATACCCCTGACAAAGAAATCTACAGGTTATGCATTTATGCAAGTGTGCAATGTTCTTACCAGGGCTGGTCTGTAAAAGTACTGAACTCAGTTGGTAACACCCCTCTCAGGACCAAAGCCCTCTTGTCAAGATGGAGATGCAAGCCCAGCACTGATTTTTCTGTCCATCCATGGTCGCAGGTGCAGCAAAGGCCTTACACACTTATATAATTTTAAGCATTTGCTTAAGGTCCTCCTGTTTCTAGAAAGCATTGAAACTTTCACACTTTGCTGAATCAGACTGCTGGTTAGGTGCCAGCTTTCGGCTGAGATGTTAAATTGAAACCCCTTCTGCTTGATTTTTTTGACCAGCAGCTGGGAAAGAACAGCCCATGTCATTAAAAAAAAAAAAAATAAAAATAAAAAAATTAAGAAGGATGTTCTTGCCATGGTGGCCTGTTTCTCTGATTTGGGGAATTTTTTTTGGCAATAGTTCTGACATGAAAGTATATGAAGGGGTCTTTGTTGAGTGCATAAGTTACTGTTCTGCCCGTGTCTTTGCAGAAAGTAATTAGTTTTGAAGGTTTTCAGAAGCTTAAAGAAAAAAAAAAATTTAAAAAATCACATGATGTTGTATTACATCATTTTACAAATGCATCATTCTTTTGTTTCCTTTAACATGTGGCTTTCAGCTTTCAAGAAAAGCACTCTCTGTGATTGACACCACAATTGTATGTCTGCCTTTTTAGCTAGAGAAAGATTCAGCTGTGTGCAGGATGACTTTCACCACCCCATTTAACACATTCTTACACTTTTTTGAAGCTAGAAACAGCCAGGGAGGCCGCATTCTAGTCCTTGGTGGAATTTCACCCCAGGCATTCACAGCTGCTGCTACCTTCAAGCCTGATAGGTTGTTGCATCATCATGTAAGGTCTTGCACATAGGAAAACAAAGCTTAGGAGTGCAGCACAGGCTGGGATCTACCTGGCTGGGGAGCAGCTCTGTGGAAAGGGATCTGTAGGTCCTGGTGGGCAACAAGCTCAGTATGAGTGAACAGTGTGCTGCTGCAGCAAAGAAAGCCAACAAGAGGCTGAGTTACATCTACAACGGCATCACCAGCAGAGAAAAATAAGTCATTATCCCACTCAACTCAGTGCTTGTCAGGTCATACCTGGAATACTGTGGTCAGTTTTTGTCCCCACTATACAAAAAAGATGTGGACAGACTGGAGAGGGTCCAGAGAAGGGCCACAAAGATAATCAGAGGACTGGGAAGCCTGCCATATGAGGAAAGGCTGAGAGAACTGGGTTTGCTCAGCCTTGAGGAAGGAAGGCTTAGGGATGATCTTATCACCAGGTTCAGTATTTAAAGGGTGGTCACAAAGAAGCTGGAGACTCCGTTTTTACCAGGCATCACATGAAAAAGAGGAGGGATACTGGGTACAAGTTACTCTTCTGGAGATTCTGATTGGACACAAGGAAAAATTTTCCCTATGAGATGATCAGCCATTGGAATAATTGTAGAATTATAGAATGGTTTGGGTTGGAGGGGACCTTAAAGATCATCTTGTTCCAACCCCCCTGCCATGGACAGGGACACCTCCCAGCAGACCAGGTTGCTCACAGCCCCATCCAGCCTGGCTTTTAATGCTTCCAGGGATGGGGCATCCACAGCTTCTCTGGGCAACCTGTTCCAGTGCCTCACCACCCTCACTGTCAAGAATTTCTTCCTAGTAACTAACCCAAATCTCCCCTCTTTCTGTTTAAAAACGTTACCCCTCGTCCTATTGCTACAGTCCCTCACAAGGAGTCCTCCCCCCTCGCTCCTGTGGGCCCCCTTTAGGTCCCGGAAGGTCATTATAAGGCCTCCCGGAAGCCTTCTCCCCGTTTCCGCCCGGAAACGGCGGATTCGCCATCCGTGGACACTTTTAATATCAGCTGGACAGGGAGCTGGGCCATCCTGCCTGGACCGTGCTGCTTTTGCCAAGAGGGGCTGGACCGGATGATCCCTGAAGTCTCCTCCCGCCTGCTCATTCTGTGATCCACGGCAGTTCCGCACAGCAGCGTGCGAGCGGGAGGTGGGGGCATCCCGAGCCCCGAGGGGCGGCGAGGAGCCGCCGGTGGGGGGGGAGGCGGGGGAGTCTCCAGGGAAGCCCGGCTGCCCCCCGGCGGCTCCAGCCGGCGCCACCGCGCTGCTCCCGGCACCGGCCCCGGCCCCGTGCCCGCTCCCGTCTCTGACGCTGTCTTCCGGCGCCCTCTGCAGGAGCCGGCGCGGAGGAGCACCCGCGGAGCCTGCAGCGCGCCGGGCAGCGTCCCCTCGGCAGGCGGGCGCTGGCTGCGGGTGCGGTACCTTGAGAATCTGGTCACTCTTAGTGACTCCACGGCAGATGCTCAGCTGCCACGTAACCCTGCCGGGAATCTGCAGCGGTCGGGCAAGTGGGGTGTTTTTTTCACAGACTGAAAAAAAAAAAGAGGAACTTATAGAGGGCTCTAAAAGTTTTAGAAGTGTTTCCCCAAGCACCCACGGAATTGGTGAGGCTGAAGGCATTTAGTCATTCAACTGTTTAATAAATGTCTCCCACTTCACATTTCTTTCTGTTGCCCCTTCCCTGGAAGTGTTCAAGGCCAGGCTGGATGGGGTCTTGAGCAACCTGCTGTAGTGGGAGGTGTCCCTGCCCATGGCAGGGGGGTTGGAACTCGATGATCTTTGAGATCCCTTCCAACCCAAACCATTCTGTGATTCTATGTTTCTGTTGTCAGAATACATTTCCTCCTGCCTTGATTTCAGCTGGAATGGAGGTGACTTTCTTACTAGCAGCTGTTGTAGTGCTATGGTTTGGGGTTTGGGATGGGAAACACTGTTGATAGCACACTAATGGGTTTGGTTGTCAAGGCCTTTTCTGCTCTGTATACCACCCTGCCACTGCACAGGCTGGGAGTGCACAAAAAGTTGGGAGGAGTTGCAGCTGGGACAGCTGACTCCAACTGACCAAAGGGATATTTCATGCCACATGATGTCATGCTCAGTATTTAAAGCTGGGGAAAGAGGAAGGAAGGGGCAAGACATTTGGAGTGATGGTGTTTGTTGTCCCAGGTAACAGGTACACATGATGGAGCCCTGGTTTCCTGGAGATGGCTGAACACCTGCCTGATGATGGGAAGCAGCAAATGAATTCCTTGTTTTGCTTTGCTTGTGTGCACAGCTTTTGCTCTACACGTTACATTGTAAAGACAAAGCTCAATCCATGAGACTTTCCTCATATTACTCTTCTGTTTCCCTCTCTCATCCCAACTGGGGAGAGTGAACAAGCAGCTGCAGGGTCCTAGTTGCCAGCTGGGGTTAAACCATGACACCTCTTTATTGGAAAGGCTCTATCTCTGTGCTTTCTTAGAAAGAATCAAGCATGAATTGTACAGAAAGTACAGCTTAATTTGTAAGGAATAGACCACATCTGTCTGTGACGGTGGAGTCCTACTTAGGGTCATAACATAAACTTAGGGTTTGCATTGTAAAGCTGGTTTTTGCCCTGTTTGTACTAATGGCAGGCACTATACTGTTATTATGGTATTGCTGCAGCTGTGAACGACAGTGATGCCAAGTATACTGAAATTAAATGTGCCAGTAGCACTACCATATCTGAAACACTCTGTGGACTGCTCTGTCCCTCTTTGCCTAACCCTTTCCTGTTCTTACATCTTTGACTCTCCATTTCTTATCTTAGAGTCAGGTGGTTGTATCTAGAGCCGTTATGGTTTGGATCAGGTTGCCTGACAACAAGACAGTAGATGCTCTCCCCCATCTGTCACTCCAAAGAGAGGTAGAAGAGTGGTAAGGAGATTTATGAGTTTAGAAAAAACTAAACTACTTTAACTAAATATTAATAATAAAATAAAAAAGGAAACAAATGCAATATATACAAATACATCCAAAACCATATCAAGGTCCCAAGGAGATGTCACTGAAAAGCAGCGAGGAAGTTCCAGACTGGACTTAGTGACCAATGGGAACTAGATTCTGGAACGCACTGATGGGGATTAACAGTAGATAAACTGACAGGGTCCTCCTCAGATATCAGTCAGTAAAGAAAGAGAGCCATTGAAGAACAGCCCTTAAAGAGAAGTCAACCTGACCTTACTGCTCTCTCAGCTTTTATACTGAGCATGGTGGATGGGTGGAATACCCTATTGGTCAGTTTGGGTCACCTGACCATCCACTCCTCCACACAGGTGCATCCCGGCGGAAACAACCAAGTCAGCTGACCTGGTTGCTGGAGCAAGAAGTATAAGTAAGAGCAACAGAAATTTAGCTTTGTTCCACCCCAAACCAGGACAAGAGGGTGTTCCTAATAACAGGAAGACAGTGTGGGATGAAGAAAGATTACTTTCCCTTTCTGGTGAAACTTTTCTTTAGTAAATGCTGGATCAGGTGTGGGGTCAAGGGACATCACGGAATCCCACAGGGTAGAGAATGAGATCCTGGCATCTTATATTGTGGAGGAGTTAGTAATGGGAGAGATACCCACATTAGCCCCCTTGAAATCCTTTTGACTCCTATCTAAAGGCATGCCACTACTGGAAGGTGCATACAGGAAATTATACAGCAGTATTACACAACCAGTGTTACACAACGCTAGTTGGGATGACTTCAGGCAGAGAGGGCCCTTGGCCCATGATTGGAGCCTAACATAACTAACATAACACCAGTGGAGCTTCTTGCTGTGACTTCTCTATCTGTACATCTGCAGAACGGCTTTATCTGTGTTATTGATAGCCTGCACTCACAGCTATCGCTCCTCTCCAGTTAGTGTAGAGAAATTTATTAACCCAGAGCACAGTACATAATGCAGACCTGTTTATCATGGATGGAAGACTGAATCCAGACAATTCTACTTTTGTGAGCACCAGAGACACTTCCTCCCAATACACAGCAAGCTCCTACTTGCTTAGAGCATATATCAAGTAGATGTACAAGACAAAAGCCTATTTTGCTTGTGAAGCTTTGCCTTAGAGGAGTATTAGATTGCTCAGCATCCACCATTTGTTAGGCCACTTGTGTTTACGGAATTCATTTGAACTGCACTGGTTTGCTCTGGCACATTCACTGTGTAGTGCTTGAACAGGCAGGAGAGAAGGCTTTGGGGGTGGGAGAGGAAAACTAAAGACAGTGAGACAGCAAACTGACCTTCCTGTATGCTCGTTTCTTCTGCTTTCCTGCACTCCACTGACAGCCAGTCCCACATGATGCATGGTGATTGCTGAAACCTGCTACCTGCTGTGTGTGTCTGCTACTTTCCAAAGGCTGATTGTAGCTGAGAAATGGATGACCCTTGCTCTCACACATCCACACACAATACGAATAATATTTCTTGGGCAGGAACAAGATGGGGCTTTTTTTCTTCTTCTTTACTCCACATGGGGAAGGCACTGCCTATTATTGACTAACCTCAGTTGTGGACTCTGGGCTAGTTTGATACAGCATGTAGCATTTTGTGGTCTGTCACATCTGTTATTATGCTGCTTGTGTTGATGTGATTGCCCAACATGGAAATGCCTGTGAGCAGGATGCATGCAATCATAGAAGCATGCCAAGTGATACCTTCATTGGCTCCACATTTACCTCCTGTGATATGATGTATTTTGTTGGCGGTTGGAATAGTCCCTGCTGTGAAGCTCATGTGCTCTTTCTCCAGCGCTCGTGTTCCCTTTCTGTTATACGCCCTCAGCAGATGTGAGGAAGAATAAGAAGACATATGATGCAGATGTCTTACAGAGGGCATGAACTCAGCATGTTTCACAGGCTGCCCAGGTAAAATATGAGCTGTCACTAGGTGTTACTAATCATGTTGTGGGGCAAGACATTTAATAAATTGTGAAAGACACACACTTATGAACTGCAAACAGACTAGGAATAATGAATTAGAGTCTACTTGCAGCAACAAATATGTTTAAGTTTCCCCCTCACCTTTGAGATGTTTGTTCCTCATCTCCTGCAAGTGTTTGTTGGTCCTTGCTTTTGCCCCTTCAGTGGTGTGACTGCACCATCCACCAAGTCTATGCATGCATCTTTCTCAAAAAATGATGCTGTATTTTTTTGAAAAACATATAATTTCCCAGGTCACACAAGCAGTGTAATTGGCACAAATAAGGTGTGTGTGTAATAACCTCTTGGAGAAGAACCAGAAATAATTGTCACTGAGTGGGAAATTGGCAAAGACACATCTTAAATCAGATATGCTGCAACCGGAATAGTAATATGGAAAGATTCTTATACTGTGGTAATACCTGAAACATCTTGTGTGTTAACAAAACATAACCCTGTAAGAGACACGCATAATCCCATCCAGAACATAGCCTAAGGAGCAAAAAAGATGGTGGGAAAAGAGATACTGTTTGCAATTAATCAAGCAATTAATGAAATCTGATGACTTATTAGATGCAGAATTATTTTAGTGCTACCTTAAATTGTTGCAGTTTAACACCAGCCAGCAACTAGGACCACACAGCTGCTCACTCATTTCTCCCTCCCTAGTGGGATGGGGAGAAGAATTGGAAAAGGTAATGAAAAGTTGGAGTTGAGATAAAAACAATAATAATAAGTAAAGCAAAAGCCATGCATGCAAAGCAAATCAAGGAATTCATTCACTGCTCCCCATGGACAGGCAGGTGTTCAGCCATCTCCAGGAAAGCAGGACTCCATCATGTGTAACAGTTACTTGGGACGACAAACGCCATCACTCTGAACATCTCAGCACTTCCTTCCTCTTCCCCCAGCTTTATATACTGAGCATTATGTCATATGACATGGAATAGCCCTTTGATCAGTTGGCATCAGCTGTCCCGACTGTGTCTTCTCTGAATTTTTTGTGCCCTCCCAGCGTACTCACTGGCAGGGTGGTACGAGGAGCAGAAAAGGCCTTGACTGCTTACCAACAACTGAAGCCATCAGTGTACCATCAACACCACTCCCATCCCAAATCCAAAACATAGCACTATACCAACTGCCAGGAAGAAAGTCAGCTCCATCCCAGCCAAAATCATGACATAAATGTATTTAAAGGATACATTACATATCATCTTCTCACCTACCCTCTTTTCTTCATCACCATTCACAGAAATTCTTAACCAATATTCCAAAAAACTGAAAAGATTCACAGTTTTCCTTTCAAACTGAAAGTATCTAAGTTTAGGGGAACATTGTAACATTATCAACACAGAGTTGGGAAAATATAGAAATTACATAATTGTTCCATGTTCCTCAGTTCCTAATAAGTTTTAGTTACATGGTCAAGTGAAGAAGACGTATCAAAAAGTTGTTCAAGTTTAAAATCTGGGGCTTTTAAATATTTTGAGGCAAGTTAACTTTTGGGCTTACAAAATGATGAACATTTCATCAAAGAAGCATATATTTGCATAAAGGAAATAATATATAAATAGACCGCTCGTAAAATGTGACCTGCAATGTTTCAAAACACACAAGGAGCAATCCGCTGCTCTCTGATCTCGGCATTAGCCACGGCATTTTCACAAGTCGTAAGAGCTATTTTTGCCTTGCCGTAAGAGAAGGAGCCATCTAATTCAGGCCACAGGAGGCCCCCACAGAGCAGGCAAAAAAGCAAACTTGCACAGCCTCCCTGGATTTCATATTAATAGATGTACAGAATGTCTGCTCGGTGGTCTTAGCATGCAGAGGAGACACAGCTGACAAGATGAATAGCGCATTAGCAGTTCTGTCAAGGAGGAGACACAGTGTCTATACTTCGGGTGCTGATAAACAACAAAGCTCAGTAAAATAGAGATAGCCACTTTAGTTATTAGAACATTAAGTACAGTACCTTTCACACTTTCAGACAATTTCTATAGTAATAAAAGTCACTGTGACAATACAGTACCATTGTTGCAAATTTCATCTATTCCTCTCTTGTTTATAAGCTCCACTGTAATAATACTTTGCCCATCAGAATTCATTGAAATGCATTTCATTATCCCAATCAGCCCCCTGAGTCACTGCTTTATTGTATTACATTTCCTTCCTACTGTATTTGAACTTTCTTCTAATACTAAAGCTGATTCCAAGCCCATTACAACCAGTTGCAAATTAGCTTTTATTCTGCTCTGACTGCTGAAGTGTGTTTTAATAAATTCATGCCAATAATTTTATAACCTAATATTCATGCACTTTATCTTTTAATTACTCTACCCTAAATTAATCTAGTTATATTTCTGATTTATTTCATGCTTTTTCCTGGTCCTATGGTGGTCTAGCATCTTTCCCATTCTCAGGAATACGGGCAATTGTAGTATTATGTTCACCCTGATTTTAAGGTTAGAAATTAGTATTATGTACCAATGTTTTATAAGGGGAAAAGAATAAATTGTTTTTTATGGGCAGTTTTCTCGGGAACACACTTTTGAAATAACCTGGAAAAGCTCTGTAAGTGTGAGATATAGATATATATACACAAGTAGAAAACATACTCATGAACAATTTGTTAAGAGCAAGAAGGAAGGTCTAGCTCCCTGATTAGCACCAGCTAATGTGCTACATGCACTTGGGGAAGTTAACTGCACAGTCCCTCTTCCTCATCATTCCAGTGGATAGCAGCATGCAGATACTCACTGAATCTCCCCAGCTCAGGATTCTGTTTGCAGTACCTATACACATTTCACAGATATGAAGTACACTCATAAAAGAACTATGCCTTCAAAGCAGTGAGTGGCAGGGCCAGAGAATATATAGAACTGCTTCAGCAATGCAATTAGAATCATTTAAATTCTACACTTTTCAGTAGTGGTTTTTCTTCTAGAAAAATTCGTTTGTGTTAAGATATTCTTTGTTGATTAAAGTCCTGTCTTGGATCAGAAAGCTAAGAAATGTAACATTAGGTTGTTCTGCAAATTTCTATTTAATGCTAGTGTATGAAGAAGTATAGATATCTCTTCATCTAGACAGAGAAGAGATCCATTAAAAAAGAAACAAGACAAGGGAAGTCAGCAAGTCCCATCTTTCATCTGACTGACACTTTCCACTGTGAAAGATTTTGGGGAATATTTTCTTTGAGAAGTTCCCACACCTCTGAGGCTGTCAGCAATGCTGAGACTTACTTGACAGCGATATGCTGCTAGGTTGGGGAGTACACATTCTTTATCTCACAAAATTCTCTATATGTTTGCTAAGATAGAAGTTGTTAACGATCATTTTTTTCCTGTCTTTGCCTACGTTTTCCAGGTCAACTTTTGTAGCATGTTAAAAGTAATGAAACAGACCTTGCTACTGAAGTTGCAGCAGCAACACACAGAGTGAGTACACAAGGGTGTTAAAAGTGGGAACAGAGTCAGGGCCCACATTTGGGTTCTTGATCCTTTTTTCTCTTTTTTCTTTTTTTTTTTTTCTTTTTCTCTGAGTCATTCAAATGGCTAGAAGTTGTTAAATGGGAGGACAAAAATATGTATAATTTATGGGGCTAATACCACTACCTCCACAAATACATTCCTCTGTGCCAATAGCTTACATCTAAGACTCAAGCATGCAAGGGCATAGAGAATGTGCTGAACTTTCACACGCTGGTATCTTGCCTGAAATTTCATTTATGGGGGAATCTTAGTTCACTCTCCTTTAAGCAGCAGATTTTTTGCCTGCCTGGTCTCAGAACAAAAGCTTTAGCTGGAGGTAAAACTTTCCTCCCAGCATGTGATGCTAAGGGCACTGCTGCCATGTCCTGGCTCCATGGAGAGGACTTGCCTGACTTGCCTGTACTTAGTAGTATCCCACATGTTTCTAGTACAGTATGAACTGCTGCTACAACTTAAGTGTTGAGAGAAAGCTGATTCAGAAAAGTGTCTGTGAAGATGAGTTCTGTAGGAATTACTTGGTATGTGATACAGTTAAAGTAGTTCTGCAGTCACAGTCTTACTCTAAACTATAAGAAAGAGACTAAGATAAAGAGAGCAGGTTGGGAAGAACAGGTCTAACAACTCCAGAAGAGAGGACAGACTCTGAAGAAAGAAAGATGTAAGAGATGTATTCTAAAACAATGAGAAAAAAAGAAAGAAAATATATTTCTGGAGTAGACTAGTTGGAGAGAGCCAACAAAATGGAAGAAAAAAGAAAAACATGAAACCAAATTTTGTTAAAGCATGAATTAATTGTTAGCATAATTTGATATGTTTATATTTCACTGCTTTTACATTTGCATTTCAGACAACAGGAAAATTGACATTTTTTTCTGAGACCTGCTTTTATTGCTTCCTTCAAGATCATTCAAATCTCTGAGTCCACACATACTTTTCTATTTTCATCTTTTACCTTTGCATAACCTTGTCATTCTCCAGACTACCTTTATGGAATCAAGACTAGTCACTAGTATTAGAACAACAAGTTATTCTGTTCCTTAGACAGTATTGCTGTCTATGCAGTGAAAGATTCAAAGGTGTTTGTTCATACTGGAAATAATTTTCCTATTAATTCCAAATTGTCAAATAATTTCCTTCTTCACTGACTTACCATATACCTGCATGTACCAATGGGCTGCTCTTCAGATGAAAAGACTCCCTTCTTCCTTAATGTTTTTTGTTACCTTTTATTTTTCACTGTAAATCCTCCTAGCTCAGGTTGACAGCATCTTTTAAGGTTGACCTTTTCCACTAGGTGGCACATGGGGCCACATGAGTTGCAGGAGATACACAGGTTGCTGTGCCATGATGTAAAATGCATGTAATGATTAAAAAAGAAATATTCCATTTAAGAGCAATACATTCCTTAACTACTGCTAACTGGAGCAACTCCATCGGCTTCACCAGTATGTGCTGATCTCTAACAGCCAAAACTTAATATGTATTGCATATAAAATTGTTTTCTAAGCTGTGTTATTTCCCACCTTGGAAGTGGATAATTTCTGTGTTTAATACAAAAAATGTCCCATCTATTATATCTTAATACTTCATTCTTCAGAGGTCCTTAGAGACCGTTGGTAAAAAGGTTTGAGCATCAGATAGAATTGGACTTGGTTACAATATCAAAATGCTAGTAAACGAGTGTGTGGGCACAATGCAATGGATAAAAATATGCAAATGACTCCACTGAAAAGGAATAAAAATGAAACACATTATTAATTCTTTGGAGATATGATATCTCTTTAAAATTGTCTTGAATTATGGTGCTTGCTTTTAATTCCTCCAACCTCTTCAGTGTTAATTACTGAAGCTTATACTTGATCTAAGAATTTCTGAGCCAGAATTTGTATATAGTTCTTTGCTGCCAGAGGACTGGTTGCCCAACAGCCTTTGACTGCCCATCTGCTGTTGGAAGAGACAGGCATTCACTCCTGTCTGTTAGATTAATTTTAAAAAGTTGCTTGACCTGGAGGGTGAGAACCTCGGAGGTAAAACTTTTGGGTGAATCTCAAGCCCGTTATTTATCTGGGAGCTACAGAAATCACCCCCGTAAAGACTCCCTTGTTGCTCTAATGGTTCAGATTACATTTGGCTTATACCAAATATAGCGACTTCTGCCTTTCATTCTTGTCTCAGGCCACAGTGGAATTGCTGATAGCTGGGAAGCCATCCAGCTCACCAAACAAAGTCCATGACTACATTCCACAGGGTCCATGACACTTACCCAGGTCCTCCCATCTGACATTTTCCCCATATGGAAAGTCTTTACAGAGATTTACACTTACAAGCTTTTATGCAACTGATGCAATCACATAACATTTGTTGCTGTAGAGTGATTTCCAGCTCTTTTTTTTGTCCTGAGATGAACTCCACGCAGTCTCTAAAAATAGACTTTCCATCTTTTTTTTTTTGTTATTACATTGACCATTGCACTGTTTATGACTTCTGCAGTTATCAAGACTCTAGAATAACCACTATCAAAAACTGGCACAAACCAAACCATCCTGGTACTATCTTTATTCTTTGGCTGTTTGCCCAGGCTAAGGAAAACCTAGAGTAAGTAAATGTGACTTTTATCTAAGCTACAAATCTGAGCTACAGAGGAGGTGACAATTCCCATGGCAAGGACTTTCCATGAGAAATGTTCGGTTATTTTCTCCCCAGAAGAAAAGAGCTGACAGAAGTGGTCAAGAAGATATTTGGTTTCAAATACTATGCAGAAACAAAGATGAACAGCACAGAGATTGAACGTTCATGCCAGCCATTTCCAAAAGCAAGAACTGCTTTAGATAAGTTGGATCTAGAATTCATCTGGAGAACAAACTGTTTCAATTGTCCACCTTTGTGGTATGAAAGTCAAAGTCAGTAGTTCTGCCCTAGGAACATGATATGAAACACATGAACATGGTATGGTCATCTCTAGTACTCTCCACTCTCTAGCATCGGTGGCTGGTGTGCCTTGTCTGACCCTCAACCTCATGTTCCAAAAATTGGCCACATCAACCATTGCTTAGCTTTTCTTGCCTAAAGACTCCAGGTGGTCATCAACGGCTGAATGGGATGAACCTGAAGAACTTCAATATCAGCAATGCTCTTCTTCATCATGAAAAAAAAGTCAACCCGGAAGCTGCCTGACCAGGAGTGAAAATATCTGCTGGGTAGCATGTGAATCCCATCTGTCTGCATCTTTTCTGGGTATTACCCAGAAAAAAGTTGCAAATTACTTTTGAATTTACTTATCATACACACTTTGGGGTTTCAACTGAGCTAACCCTTCACTCAATGCTGTTACTGGGTGTTATGGTTGCAAAACCTGAGCTTTCTCTGCTCAGAAGGTGTCTGTCTGAAAAGGCAGTCTGGAGGAGATGATCTGAAAAGAGAGAATTGGAGTAATCAAACCCAGAGGCTCTGTGTTTTCTAACACACATTGTGGTGGGAGCACCTCAATTTCAGCCTCCACAGCTCTGGGCATTAACCCCTGCATCACGGGTTTAATCAGAGCTGGAAGTGCCAATAGTCATTTGCCTAGAGAGAGATGTACCTTTTCATTGAATTGCACAAGCATTGGCATACAACTGTGTTTTCTGTCCCTCCCAGCAGAAGTAAAATAAGCCACTAAAAATCAATTCCTGCCACTACTGCTAGACTCCGCAAATTAATTAGCTGCAGTTTATAATCACCTGCATAAACACTGCCAAAAAAGCTAATGAAATTGGCATGACCACCTGATCACACTTCAGCAGCAAGGTATTTCAACAAAACAAGCACACTTAGTCCCTACACTTGGCATGGTAGAACATAGTAGAGCTTTTTAAAAATGATCCTGGCAATCAGATAAAATCATACCTTTGGAGTTGGAACAGTTCTTCCTGTTCCCTAGAGGTTAAAAGGAACAAAGAAATTGATAGGCATAAAAGACAGATAAATTAAGAATATCAGCCTAGACATAAACAACTGCAGCTTCTGACATTCATTTAGTAGTCATATTAATTATCAGTAGAGTAGTACATAAAAAATAACATATAAGAGCCACTTTAAATGGTCAAACACTGCTTACTCAGCATATCCTGAATCTTGTTTTGTGAGCATGAATGAAATGTGCACCAGGGTTTTATTTTTATCCCTGACTGCTCAGTCACCATTTCAGTGGAGTAAGACCAACTGCACTGTCATTGATCTGGAGAGTACTGGTTAGTACTTTCAGGATTTTATTCTTCCTGTAAAATTGCTTTTAAACAAAAATGGTTAGATAGGAACATGTATATTTGGGTAAACCTCTTCTGAAATACAGGCAAGTTTTCCATCTAAAACCTGCCTTGTTTCCTAGAAGTTTGTTTTGGAGATCATTAAAGATTAGAGAAAAGCTAGTGAATATTTTGCCTAAGGAGACCAAGGTTGGATGAGCTTCATAGACAGAAATGATATTCCTACATGTCCAAGGACCCTCATTTACCATCTCTACAACAGGAGCCCAGGGCTTCTCAAGTCCTCAATGTGCAGCAAGAGCCCAAAACCCCAGGGAGACAGAGAAGCAGCAAAAATGCTCAGAAATTTTGGGCAATCCCTTTTGTCAGTGTTTCTTTCTCTGGTTGTTCCCAGTTTACATATTCTGACAGATCTGTAACCGTCATGGTAGCCAGCTGCTGTATATTCTTCAAGGGGGGTAGGCGGTGGGGTGGGAAATCAATGTCACAAAAGACGCATGGTTTACTATTTTCTACTTTTTTGGGTAGAGTTCCAATAGGTCAGGTTTTGCAAGACAGCTTTCAAAATTTTGAAATGTCCTTCAAAACAGATGTACAAAACTGTATCACCAGCGATTTAGAATTCTGTCAGATTTTTTTAACTCCTTTTGAAGCTGATAGAAAATGTGCTAAGAAAGGTAATGTATTCCATTTTTCATTTTGGTTCTTGCTGGCTTCATAACTCCATTAAAACTGTAAGAGCATTGTTCTACAGCTTAAAGTACTTTGTTTATAAATAGTGAAAGTGTGTTATGATTTGTTGCAAAGGTCCTTTACATAACCATGACATCCTAAATATATCCGGGCTAAGGAAGTCCTCATTTATTAAGCTTTTTGTTGCTATTCACCAGACAGTGAATATTTGCCTGTAATTTCCTCTCAGTCTGAGGAGTGCTGTTGAGTCCTGAGAGGTTCCCCTGAAGATACTATCCTCAGGTGCTTAGGGTGTGAAGTCCCCCTTCAGTTTTGTATGGCAGTTGTTGCCTGTCATAGAGGGAGGTGCAAATTTATGTTGCTTGTCTGCTTCAAGAATCTCATATTAGCAAGTACAGCAAACTGAAACCGCAGGAAATGTAAACAGCAATAGGGCAAATGCAAAGCCATATTCTCCTATTTGGCTTCTCATAAATATGAGGTCATTTTCACTTGCTTGCTTGTTAGGTTTCCTGAGTGCTTTTTCATGTTGTTGAACTTGAGAGTTTGCAAGGACTTTTCTTGACATGTTTCTTCAGTATTAACCTGATTTCCATTTCTCTCTCTCCCTCTCCCCCTCCATATTTGTTTTTTTCAGTGAATTGGGCATGAATAACAAAAATAGAACTACAATGGTGACTATAATGTGTATGCATTTTGGTAGAAATTTCATCTCAAACTAAACAGCAAACAAGCATGAGTTCTATTATTATTTATACCAATGAGGCAGAGAGGACCAATTAAGCCATCTCCCTGAGTTCCCAGCAGAGTTACTGGAAAGAGATTGAGAGCAGGAGCCTAGTTTAACTGCTCTCCATGCCCCCTGAAGGAATCTATTTCTTTCCATTGCAAAGGAGTTAAAGATTGACATTGTGAATGCCTCAGTTTTACCTTATCTGTTGCAGCTTCAGAGTGCTGGAACTGGTCCAGCCCAGTGGGAACCCCACAGGCTCCTCCAAATATCACCCACATCCAAGCAGGCGAGCAAAGAACTGAGCAACTCTTCCACCTGTTAAAACATATGGACAGTATAGCAGGGATTCCCAGCTGGCCAAACCTGACCCTTTCTAAGCTGCTTTGCACAGGCAGACCAATCTGGTGGGCTCAGAGACACCAGAAAAGGACAGTCATTCTTTTACCCTTTCCTACATTTTTCCATGGCTCCTGGAATTTCACAACCTAGGATCTGGGATTCCTAATGGTGATTTTCAAGCTTATTTCAAAGAAAATTAAGCCTTCTGAGAGTAAGTATTGTTATGATAAATTATTTTTGTGGTACTATAAGTTGTTCACATTTAAAAATATATTTCCTTATATTATAAACATATTACTACATCATAAAAGAGTGTTCAGTGGCCCTGAAGAGCAGTTGATCATATGGGTTTCAAAACATCACTTGAAAAGAGTGCAGAAACATTTCAAGGTATGTTTTCAGTTTGTTTAGCAAGCAATTGCTTACGCCATTAGAAAACTTCTGCCACAGTATCAGAGGATGCCAGGCAAACAGTTGGATGGCTTAATCTGAAGGAGCAGTAGCAGTTGTATGGCAATAACAGTATTTATGGCAATAGCAATATGCTATACTGCATATATACTGCAATATATACTGCACTCTGGACATTTTACTACTTATCTGCAGCAGTGCTGTCAGGAAACCCAGGAGCACTGAATCTAGTGATGTGCAAACGATGCAGTTTTTCTCACATGGTCAATAATAAAGTACCTAGAGATAAAATTCCCACCCAAGTAAGAGAAGATATACCACTGCCAGAACTGTAGATCTGATAACTCATGGCAATTTATATTCTTATCTTCAGCAAGAAGACCATAGCTGTCTCTACTCCCAAATAATTTATTTAAATACCTACAAATTCCGAGTGGACAGTTAAACTTGCAAATAACTCCATAATCCTCTCTGTATTTATTAATAACAACCTATCTGTATTTATTTATATAGAGACATATGTATGTACATTTAATTAGCTAGAATTCTGCTCAGGACTAAAGAGAGAGACTGAGCGAGGCACCATTTTGAGTCACATCTTCTATGAGATGATGTAATCCTGCAGAGCAATTGGGGCAGCTCTCAGATATGGGGCAAAATTCTTGAGGGACATCTGGTTTAGGTTTTGAACAGGGCAGTTACCTTCAGCCCTTCAGGATCTCCCCTGGGTTTACACACTGTCTACAGGGGTAAATCACACTGTGTATCTGCTGTGCCGCTAGCGGAGGACAGGTCCTAACAACTAATTTCAAACTACATCCTCCAGAAATCTAATACTTTAGACTTCTTGCTTAGCTTTGTCAAAGAGATCCTGTCACTTCCTTTGTCATATAAATCTAACTGAGGTCTCCAGTGTTTACATACTACTAAGCAAGCAAAGAAATCTGAACATACATCTTCAAACAATCTGATAGTATGAAATCTGATGGATTATGGAAAATAGTACTTGTGAAAGACACAGGAAGATAAGGAAGATTTCTCTGGAAAAAAGAAAGACAAGAACAGTGAGTAATATCTTTGTCAATAGCTACTGGGCACATAACAAATTAAGGGAGTCTGCTTGCAGTTTAAGATCAGCCCTGAGAATTTAAATGAGTTTTGCTCAGGAAATGTGAACCTGCCTGAAAATGTTTCCAGTTTTTAAATTCACAGATCAAAAATTTGCACTGCAGAGAGTGCTTGCTCACTCTGGAGTTAGAGGCAGCTGGGTCTCTCAAGTGTGTTGCATGCTAGGGCTTCCAAGGTCTGGGATACAGTTACCATTACCTCAGAAAAATACGAAGGACAGAGTGTTTATGACCCTCCCTCGTGCATCTTTTCAAGCGTACATGCTGCATATCCAGTTGTCACCCAGTCAACCCTCTCTTGAAATGAAGAGCTGGAGGGATCAGCAAGCAAGTTCAAGGGGAACTCAAGGGGAGAGGAAAACAAAAGCTGAGCTGAGCACGATGTCAAACCCTGCAAAGTTCTGCCTTCAGCTACATACTAGGGGGTGGTGGTGACAGAGGTATGGCCTCCTTGCTGCCTCAGGAGGGTCTCACTGCCCTCTGCTGCACCCCTGCTCTCCCCACATACACACACCATGGCCTGAAGCCCAGCTGTGGGATCCCACTGGCTGGAGCCAAAGCTCAGTGGAGGGCATGACAGGCCAATTTAATTAATTAAAATTGCAGAAAACAAATCTAGGAAAAAAAAAAAAAAAAAAAAAAAAAAAATGAAGTGGGTTTAGCCAGGTTGGTAGAGTGACCCAGCTTACCATGTGATTAGATGAGTATCAGAGTGACGCAAAGGAGGAAAAGATCAAGCAGCTGGTAGCAGAGGCAAGGGGAGGAAGGAACTGAGTAGGCAAAGTGGGTTTAGCCAGGTTAGTAGAGTGACCCAGCTTACCATGTGATTAGATGAGTATCAGAGTGACGCAAAGGAGGAAAAGATCAAGCAGCTGGTAGCAGAGGCAAGGGGAGGAAGGAACTGAGTAGGCAGGAGACAAACTGACACCTCCTGCTTTTACTGGGAGCAAGCCCTTAGTTTAGCTCAGCTGTAATGTGAAGCCGTACCTTGGGTATATATACCCTGACAAAGTGTCACTGCTATGTGAGGACAGCACTCAAGGTACCTCTTGAAGTGAATGAACAATATACATCTCTTCAGACCAGTTTTTCAGGTCCTCTACTGATTCAAATGGGTATCACTGCACCAAATTCTGTTCATAGGTGACAATTCTATGATTCTATAGAGCCATGTTTTCAAAGTCATTCCCAACATAGTAAGAACTTAAAAGGAATATCAGAAAAGAAGGCGCAAAAGAAGATCATTGTCATTCTCAACTCACCTGGACAGGAGTCATGGCTCTGTGCCTGAGAAATCCCATTCTAGGAAAAAAAAAAAAGTATATATTTACAAATAATCTTTTACTGATAGGTATAGTGTGGAAAACCCTTGCTGTGTGTCATATCAGAGTTCGACTGAAATTGCCAAGATCTGAACACACACTGTGCATAAGGATAATGATGTCAGATCCCCATGGTCCTTTCTGTTATTCCCTTTCAGAACAGTAGACAAAGTAAAGGATGGAGCCTGCAAACCATGAAGTTGATGTGAGGTCTGTCCCTGCCAGGTTTACAGGATCAGTCCATATGTCTCACAGGATGGGAAATGGCAACATCGTGACAATGCCACAGGTGACAAATCTGAAGTGTAAATCTGGTGACATAGGCTTGTCACCACAAGATCACTGTAGCTGGTGACGTTAAATGTATTTATTCTTCATAACACTTTGAAAACTTAATTTTCTTTCAGAAGAGAAAGAAAGAGTACAGAGAGATGAGGGAAGGACCAAGATACTTGACTGTGATAACGCTTGTTAAAAATGAAGGTTTTACATGTTTAATATAGCTCTATGACCCAGAAAAGGAAATAGTTATACCTGTGAGATTTACTTACACAAAATGCTTATTAAAAACTGCAAACATACCAAATATTTCTGAATGTAAAAACAACATGGCATTTGTTTTCAGGTCCATACCCAACCTGACAAACCTTTGACTGAACACTAACAGCCTACACTGATTGAAAATCTGGATACGTGTAACAATAAAACAAAGCTCTGATTTGTCCATCTCTTTATACAATGCACAGGTTTTGGGGGTTAAAGCCTCAAAGGAACAAAGGGGTCACAGAACCAAGCATTGCAGTGCCCATCCTGCATGTGACCTGCATTGTAGTGATCAATTAGGCTCCAGGTTTGTATGGCACATGGGAGAGGTAAGCCAGTAAAAATGGAAAAGCCTGCTGCCAACAAGCAGAGTAGGAGCTGTGTAAATTGCCCAGCAGAAAAGGCTGTTTTTAATCAATATTCATTGACCCATAGGAAATGACAGTAACTTGGTAATACAGTGTCTGGGAACTCAGCTGAGGTCTGTGTGGTAATTAGCAACTATTTCACATGGACATTGGTAGATGCTGAAGGTCTCCTCTCGACGATACTCAGCAGCCTGGGAGCCCTGAGAAGCAGAAGCACAGCCTGCAGTCTGTCCCAGGTGGGATGAAGGAGGGACTTCTGTCACTGACCCTCAGGCAAATGGCTTCATATCTTCTACTATTTACTTTGAAAACATTGGGTCATTTCGTTTTTTCAATTTATGTTAGTTCAGTTTTCTATATTTAAGACTAATCACAACTTGTCAGTGTAACCTGGAGGAACTCAAATGCAGCATTTTCCAAACCCACCTTTCATGACTTTGTGTTAATGATGACCCAAGAACATCTCAGCCATCTCCTTGTCTGCTTTATTGCTTTGGTGCTAACGCCCACCTTCTATATCTTATCTAACAACTTCTACATGACACGGTGCTTAATTTATGACCTCTTCTTAGATGAGATCCATCACGTTTTCCTTATTTACAAAATCTATTGCCTCATCAAAGTAAGATACCAGGCTTTTCTATGGTGATGACCCTGGAAAATCCATATTGCATCATGTTGCATTTTCTGTTTACTCACATGTCTTTAATTATTAACATATCTCCTTTTATTCTAGTAGTTTTGTGTAACCTTAAGATCAGGCTCCAATTTCTTCAGATATTCAATGAAATATTTTTTTTTCTGAAATACTGTACATGCTGCTCTCCAACCAGGCAGTAACCATATATATTTATTTAGAATACCTGCTGTTTCATTTATCCACTCTTCAGAACTATGAATTTGAAATTATTGGATCCCTTCATCAAAAAGCATGCACTATTTGAGTAAATATTTTCATCATCTTTTTGGGCAATCTGCACTCCAAATTCTCATCCTTGTTGCCAGTCTTGTCTTTACTCCCACTTTCTACATGATTATCTGTATTGAAATGTACTGGTTGGCATAGCAGGACATAACTAAGCACTGCCTCTATTATCAGGATTTTTTTCTCCATTCAGTACCTGGCAATTCCAGAGTGCCCCACAGTGACATGGGGCTTCTCATGGGAATTCTCGTAGTATTTTTCTCTAGTAGTATTCTATATTTCTCTACCCATATTCAAAGTCAGCTGTGGATATTTATAGCAATGTCTGATTCTCATTGCTATGCAGGAGGAGGGTTTTTTTAATCCTACCCTTTTCCTCACTTTCCTTTAAAAATATTTAGACAATAAAATTCTATATTATACTTTCATTTCTTTACAAACTTACGTATAATGTTTTTAACCAAAAGTCACAAAATTGGTGTAATACTAACAACTAAAACTATTACAGGTATAAAGTAGCACTGCATAATGTGTTTACTGCACCTTAACTGAAATAGTTGCTTAAATGGTGTGCCAGTTTTTCTCTGATGTCTCCATGAGTTTGTCTGTGAAAGTGAGAGGGACCCATGGGTGCTCTGCTTCTCTTAAATCAGGTCTCAGATCTCCTTGTTTCTCCACTGTGGAATCATTGCTCTGTTAACATCCAATCTCGAGTCAAAATCCAGTCAGTGCCATCATAAACTCATTTTGATTCTCAAATTAACTGGTAGAGTGGGTTCTTTCAGGGAATACTCATGTATGGCCTTCCCTCTGTCTCTGAACTGCAAAAGTGACTGTCCCATCACATTGTCCCACAATATGAACATAAGTGAAGAAGCCTGGTAAGACTGTTCAGCTTTGGAAAATAGTCATTGTTTCTGGGGGAAAAATCAGCAACAAATACAGATTGGTCCTTCTGAACCATTCATTCAATATTAAAACCATGCCCCTGTCCATGCCTAAATGTCAGAAACTAAGGAACACACGAATAAACTGCAAAACTGCACCTTTTTTCTATGCTCTCCTACAGCACCATTTTGAATTAGAAACAGACTTTAAACCATTAACCTATTTCATTTTGTAAAGATATTTCTCTAACACACAGAAAACATTAAGGAGATATGTCTTAAATTTTTAAAACTAATTTCCAAGCTAATATGAAAGTTATTACTTGAAGCTTAATATTATCATATGCACCTGTAAAGGTTGGTCAATTACAAGTTACCCATAAACCCCTTTTTGTTATTTTAACATCATAAATAGTAATCTGGCATTAAATATTTGTGATCTGGGCCAGTAACCTTTTTCAGTCTCACAGGACTTTTTTTAATTAAACTATATCTTTGTCCCATGTCTATAATCCTCTCTTTGACATTTTATATACAAGACACCTTGCTGCAAAAAGGTCAAGCAGTACAGTTATAAATGGAAAAGAGATTAAAAGTATTCTCAAGCCACAGTGATCTAAAAGAGAGTTAAATATGGAGTGTTCTTCACAGGCTTCCTTAGATGAGTTAAGAGGAAACCCTGTTGGCAGATTTTTATTATAAGAGCAGAAAAGCAAATGAAAATTATTTGACAAAAAATGAATAATGCACAGTTTTAATTTGCATATTGGAATAATTATCTCTAAAAGAACCCTATAGGGTTTCATCTCCATAAAACTTTTATGTAGACCATTGCCAAATGTGGCTTATGTGTTTATATAATTTTTCCTTCTAACATAGTTTCATTATAAAAATAAAACCCCAAAACAACTACAGTAACATCTTGCTGCAGTTAATTACATTCCTGCAGAAGAAACATGATGGAAATAAAGAACTCCTTCCTGAAAAGTCTGTGAGAAATTCAAGAATGGGAAACGGCAAGAGATATTACAGCAGCCAGCTTAAGTCAGAGAAGGGTAGTTATAAAGGAGTGTAAGTAAACATATCTGCAGTAAAAGTGAGTGGCTTCTTTATTTTCATCAGAACATTAAGCAGAAATTGAAGGAACATTTTTCCCTAATATTCTCCAGCTGGCATATTACGACCTCAACTTGCTCACTCTATGCCACACTGGAATAACTTTAATGGTGTACATGGGTACAACTAAACAATACATTACTTGTAATGTCTTAAGTAACCTAGCAAAGCATGGTACCCAATTGCTGAAATGGTGGTGTGTATCTTTCAGCGTCTACTTTGTTACCCCCAAGAGACCAAACCCTGATCTGGAAACTCTTTACTGCTAATTTCTTTCTATCAATTTTATATAGCCCACTGAAAGAAGGATATTTCTTCTAACTCTATGTCATCAGAGTGCCTGTTTAGATGCAAATGCTGGAGACAGCAGGGTTTACAATGACCCCTAGTTCTCGTTTCACTTTCTGATGGTCTGTTAGTACGTGTGTTTTCACATGCTCCACTGACTGACTTAGATATAAAGGAGTGTTTTTACACCATCTGCTTAAGACTCTATCTGAGGCATCTCACCGCAGTGTGATGCTGAGCACCTAAGTTTAGGAGCTGAGTTCCCTGTAGCCTCCCTTCACAGTTACTCAATGTGCCTAATTTAGCTGAGTTAGTGGGGATACCCAAAAGATCCCAGTGCAGCCACAGTATTTGTGGGACAATGAAAACAGAGTCAATATACTTGTATTACAGAAGGAAATTTACATCAGAGTGTTACTGCTAAAAATTTTAAATATAATATGAGCTTGAATCCTGTTGCTTCTTCCTTCCTTTCTGCCACTTTAATCTTTGTCTGCCCTAAATAAAAGGTTACTTACTGTTTCCAGTTTCTTTCAGCTGTTAGGAGATCACATAAAGCAACCGAACTGTTGATATCCAACAAATCCAGCTCCTGTCCAAAGAAACTAGACACCTTGTTTGTAGAACGTCATATCTGACAGGGCTAGATTAGCAGCTCCAAGCCTGTTGACTCAGTCTTATTAGATCTGTGTGCTAATGAAATAAACATTCGAAAGAGAATCCATAGCAATTTATAAGGCAAAAACTCACCAGCAGTGCAAAGGCAAAGTATAACAAACATGGGAAACTCAACTAGGCATTAGTGTGAAGAAGCAGCATAATAAATTGGAGACCCTCCCCACACACACAGAGCTTTGTTACACATGTGAAAGCCTATCTGCTTGCTCTTGTGCAGAGTTTTCTGTTGCCTTTTCAGCTGTTCAGAATAAAAGCAAGCTTGTGATGATCACACTCCACATACCTCTAAGGCAGATCTTGGTAGCAGAGGGAGATCCATTGCAAAAGGCACTCTGCAGAGCATGGGCTTTGGGCTTGGCATGCTAAGGGACTCCCCATCCCATCTCTCTATCACTCACATGCTCTGGCACTCCTATGACTCAGGGTTTTCAGCAGCTTTCATAAAGCACAATGCATTAGAAATCTATAAGAGGCAACACTGTGAATAGCAACATTATATTTATAAGAAGTGAGAGAACATCAAACATCAAAATTATATAAAATGTCATTTTCTAGTTTCTGTGAAAACACTGAAATGATGTTTCAGGCGCACCTGGCCTCCAGTTTCCACTCCTAAAGATCTCAGGAGAGTGTCATGTCTACCAGCCCCATGTGGATGTCTCAGAATATCTCAAATCACGCTGCTTGGCAACTGTTTTGAATCCCATAGTCTGTTACTGGGATTTAGGTCATGTGTCAATAGCTACATGTAGATGTCTACATCCAGGTGTCTTAATCTCAAACTGAATCCTATCCTGAAAGTTCAGCTTATTTCTTAAACACAGGTGTCTAGTGTCATTTTTAGAGGTTCCAGAATACCCAGATATCTACATGGGAGTGCCAGCTATAACATAGGATAGGATATATGAAAGACATCTGTTCCCTCTTGCAATGCCAGCTGGAGTCAAAGGATCTCTGAGATGGCACTAGATCACTAGACAAGTGAATTGAGTCCTGAGGTGTCCAGGGTCACAAGTAGGGTCTCTGAAAGGAGTTGTCCCTAAATATCAGCAACTGGAAGAGCTCTCACAATCACTCGCTCTTGTTCTTGTGGGGGACTTCAACTTCCCAGGCATCTGCTGGAAATATAACACAGCAGAGAGGGAGCAGACCCGGAGGTTCCTAGAGTGTGTGGAAGACAACTTCCTAACACAGCTGGTGAGCGAGCCAAACAGGGAAAGCGCCCTACTGGACCTGCTGCTTGTTAACAGAGAAGGTCTTGTGGGGGATGTAAAGGTTCAAGGTCATCTTGGGCAGAGTGATCACGAGATCATAGAGCGAGCAGAACTGCCACCTTGGACTTCTGAAAGGCAGATTTTGGCCTGCTTAGGAACATGGTTGAGAGTGTCCCCTGGGAGACAGTCCTGAAGGGCAAAGGTGCCCAGAAAGGCTGGTCATACTTCAAGGAGGAACTCTCAAAAGTGCAGGAGAAGACCATCCCCAGGTCCCATAAAACAAGCAAACGGGAAAGAAGACTGGTCTGGCTAAAAAGAGGGCTTTGGCTGGACCTCAGGGAGAAAAGGAAATTCTACAATCTCTGGAAAAAGGGGTTGGTTAGTCATGAGCAATATCAAGGTGTAGTGAAGATATGTAGGGGAAAAATTAGAAGGGCAAAAGCCCAAGCAGAACTTAACTTGGCCACCACAGTTAAAGATAACAAGAAGAGGTTTTTTCAGTATATCAAAAAAAATAGGAAGGCTAGGGAAAATGTAGGCCCACTGATGAATGAGGTGGTGGAAGACACAGAGAAGGCGGAGCTGCTGAATGCCTTCTTTGCTTTGGTCTTCACTGCCAAGGCCGCCCCTCATGAATCCCAGACCCTGGAGACAAGGGGGATGGTCTGGAGAGACGAGGACTTTCCCTCTGTTGGGGAGGATTGGGTTAGAGACCACTTGGCCAATCTAGACATCCATAAGTCTATGGGCCCTGATGGAATGCACCCACGAGTGCTGAGAGAGCTGGCAGATGTTATTGCTGAACCACTCTCCATCATTTATGAAAGGTCATGGAGAACAAGGCAAATATCACTCCAGTCTACAAAAAGGGCAAGAATGAGGACCCAGGGAACTACAGGCCAATTAGTCTCACCTCTGTCCCTGGGAAAATAATGGAACGACTTGTTCTGGATGTCATCTCCAAACATATCGAAGACAAAGCAGTTATTGGAAGTGGTCAACACGGATTTACCAAGGGTAATCATGCTTGACCAATCTGATAGCCTTCTATGATGTTATAACTAGATGACTGGATGAGAGGAGAGCAGCAGATGTCATCTACCTTGACTTCAGTAAGGCTTTTGACACTGTCTCCCACAACATCCTCATTAGAAAATTAAAGAAGTGTGGGCTAGATGCAGGGGCAGTGAGGTGGATTGAGTCCTGGCTGTGTGACAGAACTCAGAGGGTTGTCATTAATGGAGCAGGGTCAAGTGGGAGGCCTGTAACAAGTGGTGTCCCCCAGGGGTCAATACTCGGCCCAGTCCTGTTCAACATATTCATCAATGACCTGGACGAGGGGACAGAGTGTACCCTCAGCAAGTTTGCTGATGATATCAATCTGGGAGGTCTGGCCGACCCTCCAGAGGGCTGTGCTGCCATCCAACGTGACCTGGACAGGCTGGAGAGCTGGGCAGAGAAGAACCTAATGAGGTTCAACAAGGGCAAATGTAAGGTCCTGCACCTGGAGAGGAAGAACCCCAGGCACCAATATAGGTTAGGGGTGGATCTTCCGGGAAGTACTACAGAGGAGAAGGCTCTGGGAGTCCTGGTGGATGGCAGGATCTCCATGAGCCAGCAATGGGCCCTTGTCGTCAAGCGGGCCAATGGAATCCTGGGGAGAAGTGTAGCCAGCAGGTCGAGGGAGGTCATTCTCCCCCTCTGCACTGGTGAGGCCACAACTGGAATACTGCATCCATCCTGGGCTCTCCAGTTCAAGAGAGACAGGGAACTACTGGAGAGAGTCCAGCATAGGGCAACCAAGATGATTAAGGGATTAGAGCACCTCCCTTACGAGGAAAAGGCTCAAAGAGCTGGGGCTCTTTAGCCTCAAGAAGAGAAGACTGAGGGGAGACCTCATCTAGGTTTACAAGTTCCTAAAGTTGAAGGATGAAGGAGTCAGACTCTTTTCAGTGGTTTCCAGTGATAGGACAAGGGGCAATGGGCACAAGCTGGAACATAGGAAGTTCCATTCAAAAATGAGGAAGAACTTCTTCACGGTGAGGGTGACAGAGCACTGGAACAGGCTGCCCAGGGAGGTCGTGGAGTCCCCTTCTCTGGAGATTTTCAAGACCCGCCTGGATGCAGTCCCGAGTAATGTGCTCTAGGCAATCCTGCTTAGCAGGGGAGTTGGGCTAGATGATCTCTAGAGGTCCCTTCCAACTCTGTCAAATCTGTGAATTAAATAAATTTTGACATCTCTTTCTCCTACCTCCATGCCCACAAATGGGTGAATGCCCACACGATTCCCATCTGCTTCAAATTCCTGCAGCCCCAGCCTGCAGTCCCTTATCTGCCTTTGCAGGTGTATGCTGCTCAAGGCATATCTCTCTCTTAGTGGGCTGTGGACAAGTAGCAGGCAGGAAAACACCTTCGTACCTCAAGCTCCAGCAAATCTGCCCCCAGCCTTGCTTGCTGGTGATCCCTCAAAGGAAATGTTCTGCTTTGACATAGCTTCAAAAGAAGACATAGAGAAAATGCAAGGGAAAAGGAAAGACATAGGCCAGCTGACATATTCTTAGAGGCTTCAAGGATATAATGCACACCCCCTGATGTCCACCTTGACAGCTGAGAATCAGCAATTTAGAACTAGAAATGCAGAAACACTGCAGGAAACACAATAGGGGAACAAAGAATATATTAGTTCCTTAATCACTGCTGTCTCTTATTTGAAATTAAGGAAAGTATGAAACTGCATATATGTTTTTTCCCTCCGTGGAATTCAAACTATATTGCGTATGTGATAAAAATTACTTTCCCATAATAATTTACTTTCTCATTCACATCAATATTCATACCCTAGTGTATGGCTTTAAACAGATTTTTCCATTGCATCTGTCCACAGAGCAAACAAATCTTTATGCATGTTCTTCAATTAACTTTACTTGGAGCAGACTCCATTAACATGTAAATGAAACAGTCACTCTGGCCCACTCTACAATGCCCTAGAAAGTTTCACTGGCCTATTTGGTTACAATTATGAAGAAATCATACCTTTAGCAAACACAGCTAAACTGACAAAAGCCCTAATATGATGTGGTTACTTTAAGAACCTATTTAATTTACTATTGTCTCCCCTCTTGGAAAGCAGCAATGTCTCATTAGTTATATAACTATGACAAAACTTTAAAACATAGTTGTCTATAAGTTACTAGCTCAGCAACAAAACTAATAGTCCATAAATGTAACAAAGTCACAATTCTTATTTTTAAAGGTTAGCAAATGCTCTAAAGGTTCACTTTAAGCCAGCATTGAGTTGTTATGATGTTAAAAGCTATATCAGTCCACCCCCACTGTTGTTGATAATCAGTGGGAACTATAGTTTCTGTTAAACACTATTCCAGACCTTAACTATGATTACAGTAAGCAAGTTAGCACCTGCTAAAACTTAGAGTTCTGCTAATGAAAAAATTCACACAATGTGCTGGATTTAGCTGCAAACCACTTTTCAGCATTAATCTACTTCTTTCGCAGGTGATCATAGGTTATGAAAGAACTTGGGATGCAAAATTATTTGTGAAATATTTTCCATCCAGTAAGTCACTGTGTATAGCTTTGCATATTATCCCTAATGATTTAATGTGCCACTGAATAAACCTATCTTCATTATTCATCATGATTTTCCACAACCTTTCTGTCTGCAACATTCTCCAACAATTTAATATCACCAGTAAAGTAAATACCCTCCCAAAATATTTATTTCTTTCATGAAAGGCAGGCCAGAGTCAAAGAGCTTTTAGGTGACTGCAGTAGTGAGGTAAAACATAAGAGCATCCTGGATGCTTGGCTTGAAGACTTTCTCTGGTATTTTTGACTTCTTTTTTGGGACAATCCCCCTGTGCAGCACATCCCACTGGATATGAGGAGGAATGAGCGTTCCCCTCGTGTTCTCCAAACATGCACGTGCCCCATGGCTCAAGGGGTCCACCTGGGAAGTGCTGGGGTCTCCCAAAGATTGCTGCAGGTATTGCTGGTGAGGTTTTTACAGCTGTTCTGGCATCTGCAAAATAATTTGCCTGGAAAAAATTGACCATCCTTTTTGCAGACCATTTGTGAATTTACAGTATATTACATCTTGAGTTGCTCAGACCGGCTGTCTGATGAGTGCTCACAAACTATATCCCATCCACCAACCAGTTTTTGATACATGACAGCATTTTTTATCTCAATCCTTTGTCATTAGTATTTGGCAACAGTCTTTAGCCAGCAGCTTTTTGGAAGTCAAGGTAAATTATACCTACTTGGATTCCTAGGTAAACCTCTCTGGCTTTCTTCCTGGATTTCTGTGGTGCTGGAAAAGTAAAAATTACACCCAGAGAAGCTGTGAAGATCAATTTAAAAATGTATTATATATTTATAGCAATAATACCTAGGTAGTTTTAAAAAGGTCCTTTAATGGCTGCTTATGGAAATGGTTTTGGACAATTTCAGTGGCACTAAAGCACTGTTCTCTTTTCTATAATTCCCAAGGTCATCCTTTGTTCTTTCTTTCTTTCTTTCTTTCTTTCTTTCTTTCTTTCGATAAAAATCAGTCCTCCGGAATGGCTTCTGCTATTAGAGGTATATTACATATTTTAGTTAGTAGTTCAGCTACTTTTTGTTTTTCCCTTTTAAAACTCTCAAATGAATACTATCCAGCCCCAGGGATTTTCTACCATTAACTTTATCTAGTTGCTCTAATGCCTCATCTTCAGAGGCCAGTCTTTCTGACAATGCCTCATCTGTAAAAATTAACCTTGAGTTAGAAATGTCTGCCTCATCCTCATTAGTGAAGACTGATTACAAAGAATTCATGTAATTTCTCCCCAATCTCTTCATCCTTTTTAATTACAACTTTAGTGGTCCAGTTGACCTAGACACTTATTTGGTGTGTTCTTCCTGATACAGTTAAAGAATTTCTTACTGGTGATTTTAATGCATTTTGACTATTAGCCTTTTTAAAAACTTTTCATTGAAAATTATATTTCAATCTATACAAAAATGATTTTTCCTTGTGAGAAGTCTAACTGCTTATAGCAAGTTTGATAACTGGTTTTCCTTCTACATAACTTTCTTAAACAGAGTGTTAAGCAGCCAGCCCGGCAGGTACTAAGGGACGCTGCCCACCATGATGTCTGTTATTCAGGTCACCACTAGCAAGAATTTTGGGGACTGCAAACAGAAACACCACTTGGAGGAAAGGGATCCTTTCTTTCCACACCATCCAGAAAGATGCATCAACATTAGGGAACACATGCTGGATCCCAGCTGGAGCCAGGTACCACCTGCAGGATATTCTGTAAAAGCTGGCTTTCTCTAAGTGCGCAAGGGATGCCTCCATTCGGTTAACCTTTTTACAGCTTAGGAATCAACCCTTTTGTCTTGAATTTTTGTATTATGAGTGAAGATAAAAATTTTTACTGCATTTGGTGATTGTGTATTCCCTGGTAACTTTCAAATCCTTTACCAAAAGAGATGGTCTGAGCGGTATCTGTACAGACCCAGTCACGTCTTCATGTCTGATAGATTTTTAGCGAGAAATTCTGCATTGTTAATAGAGGTTGCATAAGGGGAGCGAAAAACTTCTTTCATCTACACCTAACTATTGCAGGGTACCCTGAATAAGGATGTCTTTTTTTTTATAATTTTCTGCATGAAATTGTATCTTGCCCAACACTTCTGAGAAATCCACTTTCTCAAGCCATTCCTACTTTGTGACAATTGCGCACAAGTGTATAAGATTTCATAATAGTTTATAATGCCTCTTAACTGAGCAATATAATTATATAGTTTCGGGTATACCAATACTTTCCATTTTAGAAAATGCTGAGGCATTCACCATTACTCATATTTCCAGAAGTAACACAGACACCTAACACACATACATAACAGAAGAAAAAATGTTGATATGAATACCTACTCTAGCCATTCAAGAAAATCTCATCCCTACATGTTCTGCAAGGGCTTTTGTTATTTAAAAATAGTGGCATAAAACTATGTTATATTTTTTTTGCTTTAAATTTTTCATACATTCTTTCTCTATGTATTTTTAATATTCAGATTTCTTTTCCCAGGAATCCAGATTTGTACATTTCTGATTTATCCTAAAGAATTAAATATCCAGAAAATAAACTGAATATTAATTTTTTGAATTTGCTTTTAAGAGGAAAACTCAGCCTTGAAGAAAATGCAGCACACCTACTGCAGAGAAAACTGTATTATATTCTGACTTTGATCTGTCCTAGCCATCAGTCTTTTATATTATTGCGTTATTCTCTGTATATCTGTCTAAGACCTTGACCTCATATTAATCACACTGTAGCTCTGTTCCTTAATATTTGGTAAACTGTTGTTTGTGATGCCTGGTGCTTTCTTTGTCTGGCTTTTAGGTGTTCTACTGCTTTATACTAGCCATCTGAATATTTACTGGCAGATAAGGAAAAGTATGACTCTATATGTTGATTGGGATTTTTTCTGGGAGTGGGTGCTTCGGTATCAAGTCTGTGTCCCGACTCAGCTGCAGATGGAAACAGAGGCAGTCCTTCCTTTTACATCTCCAGCCTAGAAATTTCAACCTCAGCATTAAGGATTTACACAAGTATGACACACGCATTAACAAAGCAGTGTATTTTGCTGAAAAAACTCATTGCTGGTTCAATTAATCCCTAGGTTTTCTTTGATTCTGCCTCTTTCGTTGCTCATTTTTGGACATACAGGCTCGTGACAAAATGCCATAGAAGAGTGAGCACACCATCTTGGCTGAGGCAGTTACTGATGCTGTCTAACTGCACTTCGCAGGGCTGTATTGATGAAAGCCAAACCATCTGATTGAGTGCTGGCAGGAACACTCTTGGTTGTGATACCACATTTTGCCCTGCAGCTCATGATGTGGGTTTTTTTCTCTATAAAATACACATAACATCCTTATGCAGACATTTTAACTGTGTTTCAAGGTTGTTGTCAGTCAATACTTTTTTTAGATACTCAAAACAAATTATTTTCATTTTAATGTTGTTCGGGTTATTTGGTCTTTAATGTGACACAATTGGAGACATCTCTGTGGGATTTGAGTATTCATACACTCTTACACGTGAAGGCAGTTTACCTGTTAAAAGAAAACAGTTTAATGAAATCGTTAAATTCTATTTAAAAACTGCAATCTCATTGATAGCTATTGAGAAGCGAAGAAACTAGAGGCTAGACTGAAGTCACAAAGACTTGCAAAGGGACTTGACCTGAGCTCATACCTGTGTGACTGCAGACAGCTTAGACAGCTTCCACTGCTGATATATAGCACAGTAGCCCACTTTAAGAACTATTATCATAATTCAGAAGAGTCTTCTCTAACACGGGAAAACGCTTTATGCTCCCCCTAAGGGTGAGGAGAGTATTGAATTAAGATCTTCCACAGCCTCAACCAGTGCTTCATCAACGAGGTTGCTGCTTAAAGCAAAAATTGATCATTTTAAAGAGAAGAGTGAGTCTGGCTCAGCTGCTAGAAGGAAAGTGTATGGGACCAACGCTTCAGCAGGGAGTTAAAGACTGTGGTGGCTGAGCTGTCTTTTCATGTCTCCAGTTGCAAGGATGGACACTAAGCTTTTGAACTTGCCTCAGAGGCACCCAAAACCTGGATGGGGATAGCGCTTCTCTTGATTGGCTTCTCACCAAGAAAATGAAAACGTGAATTGGTATCTTTGCCATCCTTTTATACCATCAGTCCCAAATCTGCTGTTGGTTGAGGTTCTGCCACCCCTTTGAGCAGCACCTTAATGCACAAGTAGAACCGCTGAATTCAGTGTGACTAATTGTGCAGTAAAGTACTAATCAGGTTGAATAATGGCAGCAGAATAGGGCCCTCGGTAATAAGAATTAATCATACCAGATCTTTGAAACTGATTTTTTCATTGTACAGCTGAGCTGACAGAACAGATGAAAGCAAAAGAGACAATACTCAGGAGCATAGTTACTGATAAATAATTACAACAAGGCCATTATAATTATTTAATTAAAATTTGTGCATGGGGAGAGATTATGAGTCTTTCAGCTTGCTGCCTCATTTAGATGATACTAGTCATTAACCAATTTTGCTGTAGTCAGCTACTAAATGTCCACACAGCCTGCCTTATTTTTTAAACCTCTTCAATCAGCAAAACTGGCTGCATGCACTGTGTGGTGCTACTGAAGAACAAAGTGCCACACTTAGTAATATAATTAAAGGCAGTCTCAAGTTTTTAAAGGAAACTTGTACTTTAATTAATCAAGACCATCAAATAAACAGGAACAGTAGAGTGTTTATCTCTGCTTCTGAAGTTATTAATTACTGAACCACACAGAGATCACTGTGGAGTTAACAATGCCCCTGTAATTTTTCCTGCTGAAGTTACTTTGTTCCTTCCCTTAATATCGTTTTCTACTGGCTTTTGTCTGGGAATATAAACATCACAGACATTTAATGTGTCAGAACAGTGGTATCTACACCACAATAAAATACACATTTTCAAGATCACCTTCCCCAGAAATTTCTTCCCATCTACCAATTTTCTAGTTGAAGGATGTATTTAGAAACTTTTTCCCAACATGTCTTTCTGCAGCTTGCTGTCTGAATTTGCACCCTTGAAGCAGGCATTTTGCAACCAGCTGTATCTTTCTGTTTCCCAACTGGCAGATATTTTATTTCTTCTTATGTTTTCCCTCAGTTTCCAGCTGGTAGGTATTCTAACACCTCTAATGTTTTCCCTCAGTTTTCAGCTTCACATTGCCAAACAGATGGCATGTTCTCACATTTACACAACAAATCCTAATGTTCTTTCGGTTATACCAATACACAATAGGAGTGACACTTCTGCATCTGAGAGAGTTCAGACTATGTAAAAGAGGTATTTGCAATTGAAAAAAATGAGGCCCACAAACATAAGGAGATATGAGTATACAAAATAAGCAGAATTTAATGTGGCTTACAGAATTTATCTTTACTGAAAGAAAACAAGCACTTGAGACATTCACGTGTTCCTATTGTAGAATAGTATCATCTTTTTGTGGGCTTTTTCAAACACCCTGTTGCATTTTATAGCATTACTTCAACACTTTCTGTTTTCCTTCTGTTCTAGCAGACTTTCCCATAAGGGCTTATATACTCTGAAAATCCAGTAACATGAGAATGGTAGCATTTAATTCTGTGGTGCAAAAGAGGGCTCAGGGTTGATATGTGCAATTATTTCACATTTTCAGTGGGAACAGCACATCCAGACCAAAACCAACAGATGCCCTTAGCCACCTGACCGAGAAATTTGAGAAGTGATTGTCCTGCATGGGCAACTTCAGTTTCCTGGGCTGAAAGCCCAAGATGTTAATGTAAAAAGCAAGCAAAAATGAGAATGTGAACAACAAAAAAATCCATTTAAATCTTATGGATCAGGGTGCTCCTAAAGATGTTTCACCAATAGGCATGAAATACAGAATTTTGACTCTAAAATGAGCAGGATGAGAAATAAAGCAAAACTATCACTGTAACTATAAGCTCCCACAGACTTCAACGTCTTGGTATTCAGCATGAAGACAGAAAAAAAAAAGCTGACTTTCAAATTCGTTCCCTCATCTGTATTTCAATAACAAGTGCTCTGTCGTAGTCAACTATCAGAAACACTTGATTGATAGCAATCAATAATTGTATTTATTCAGTTGATAGTGATAATACCTCTTCAGTTTTTTGCTGTGTTCTCAAAGTATTTGTTGGTTAGGTGGCTTGCAATGCTTACTCATCACTTGAAGCCCTGTTTCCCCTTTCTAGTCATGAAGAAATTAAGCTACCTATAAAAAACATTGATTAGAACAGATAGCACTGCCCAAATTTTTTCATATCCTCCCTATAGGGACAAAATTAGTTTTTATTGTACTCAGCAGTTCTCTAGAATAATGCATGAACCCTATCCTTTAACAGATTCAGTATTAAATGCAAGTGCTGAAGACAACCCTAATTTACTCTGAGATCACTGTTTCTTCTCAAGAACTAACTACATTTCATACCTTCTGAATCAACCAAAAAAGTCATGCCTAGTTTCCCCTGAAACATTTTTTTTAATTAATTGTTAATTATTTTAAATCAATACGTGTAATTTCCTTTTTAACATTTCCAACACAAATGATCAAACTTGAGAATTTGCTCTATAAATAAGACCAGTTCTATTCTGAGGACCAGACTGGTAAGGGAGGAGGGAGTTCTGCAGCTGTACAGTCTGGCACAGCTAAACTCAAGTTCATTCCATGACAACTTGACTCAATTTCTTGAACATCTTGTTTCATAACAGCAGAGGACTGAGCGCCAATAAATTACACTGTAATCTGTATTTTATTTTTTATACAGTGAATTTTTACCAGTTCCTTTATGTAATGCTTCCCCACATAGCAGTCATTTTAAGGTGCATCCTAAGTGAAGATCTATAATTTATCCTTTCTGGACCATATAATTAATTTTCTGCTGAAATTTGTCATTTTTTTTTTTGCTAAGAATGAAAAGTTGTCAGCTATTTATAAAGGGAATTTATATATACCTCAGAGCATAGCTTTTGATACCTGAATGAAGTGCACTCTGTTTCAATGATGTTCTCATACTCCATCCTGTTTTCTCATGAGCGACTTTTAATGCAGCTAGAACTCTTGTGAGAGCAGTGGATGCCCTGGACTACTTTTGTCTGTGTGATTTAGCACTCTCCTTGTTTGGGAGAATATCACAGGCCAGTTGTAGGAACTTACATGGACTACTTTTGTCTGTGTGATTTAGCACTCTCCTTGTTTGGGAGAATATCACAGGCCAGGATCTTTAAGATCCCCTTAGGGAAATGCTGAGGATTGCAAAAGCTCTCTTTAAGATCCCCTTAGGGAAATGCTGAGGGATGGAGACAGTGTTTGAGACTATGCACTCATCATGTACCAAACAATATTGATGGAAGACGCCATTTCCCTTCAAAATGCGCTTTTCTGAACTTTTTCCTAGATATATAAATATCTAAGCCCTTAGAAATTGAGGTAAGTCTCTCTTCCAAAACACCATAACAATAGTGACACAAGCCTTCTATTTTTTTTTAACTCAGGCATTCATAATTTAAATTCACATCATGTCCTAAGGAAACACATATTAATCAAGCTATGACAGAGGGCAGCAGAACATTTTGATTCTGTGTGCGTAGACTAGTTATATATTCTTGGAGCCAGAGAAAGTGTGACTTCATGTATGTGTGACTTAGTGGTTAGGACACTAAGTGCCCAAGGACATTAGAAGCTGACATGAAGGATGGAGAAGACTGTTCTGATGAATATTTCACTTAAAGTTATCTGACAATCCAGTGGTTATGAAAGTGTCTAGGGGAATGAAGGTTCACATCCCCTTAGACAAAATGGAGTGCATGTTTCCCACATGGCAAATGACTACAGAAACCACTGAGCTTTTGGGAGAACCACTTCAAGCAGGATGTTTTTTCTGTCAGATTCATTAGATTTGATCTAACAGTGTCTGATAAATCATGCTCTGAAGATAGGGTGAATGGAGAATCATTCATGGGCCAGGCATGAAAGGGATGTCAGGCTGCACTGCACCAAGCTGCAGCTGACTGTGGTCAGAAGCAGAACAGCAAACAGAGGAAATTCTCCTGGAGGAACCGCTGGTGTTTATGATTTTGATACCTAGCAGGTTATTGAGCAGGCTAGAGGATGAAGAGGAAGGGGACCTAGAGCTTACTTTTGGCTTTTGGTTTTTAACTCTACCCACAATTCTTTTTCTGGTCTAACAATGAAAAGATTTTCTTTATAGAGATGAATGACTGGAGTAACGTAAGTGAATAACTTGACCAGCAAACACACTGAAACCTTTCATAGGAAAATTGTCACCCTTGCATGAGAAGCTGAGAGTGTCACAGAAGTAATCAGCCAGCACTGCTGCCAGTAGGTTAATTGGCAAAGAAGTGTTTCAGAAAGTTTATTTTGATTCAGAAATATATCACATTTAATTTAGGCTCACAAAGGCCATGAAGTCAGAAAGTTATTTCTTTTTATAATAGACTAGCAGTGGCAATGACAGGCTAGCATATTGCTGCTGATGATACACTAATGACACACTGATGACATGCTACCTCATCTGCCAGTTTCCCAGCTATTCCAAACTTTTAAGACTTACACGACCAGAAGTTGTCTCCATTTCACTGTAGTGAAATCACTCTTGTACATTCTGCTTTTCTCAATGTGTGTGTTTTAGTTCTCATGATTTTGAGTGCCTCTTGTATGTCGATGGGGTTCAAATTTCTTTCCCAGTTTTCTCTGAGGACATTGTGCTTCAGAGCCATTTCCTGCTTTTTATGTGAAGTATCTATAGGAATGCCTGAGAAATATGCTAAAATAAATATAAATTATATTTTTAGGTTCACATGCTTCTCAGAGGTCTTTTTTCTTTGAGGTGAACTCCTAATTTATTTCCTGTTTTCCCGGCTGGCAGTCTGGACAACGTGCCCATCCAAGTCAACCATATGCCAACAAGCCATCACTGCTGTGTGAACTAGTTCATGTCCTGTGCAACAGCAGTCCTACAGCTGGTTGGAGACATAGATGATAGCCAGAGAAGTGCCTGCCTTCCCATGGTACAGGGTAGCCAAGAGCTGAGTAACCAAAAATTGGACTATGCAACACCGCAGACGTGTGAAGGTATGGCTGAGCAGAGCCAGGTCATGGACCACACTGAAATTGGCCCACTTCATCTGGGCTACCTTCATAGTGTACAGCATAGATGAAGCTTTCGCCTCCTGCTCACACCCTGTGTGAGAAAAGTACGGGACACTCTTCCCTTCTGGTTTATTGCATTCCTCAGATGGGTTTGCTTCTCAATATTGTTGATATACTGTTGTCTTATTCGAAAATACACAAGTGGCCAATGAGAGCACAGCCCTTTTGGGCACCAATCCAAAGCAATATCAAGCCTCCTGTAAGCTTCCCAGCTGGGAATGCCACAGTAATTAAAATTAGTCACACATACAAGATGAGTGGATAAGAGTGAGAGAAAAGCTAAAGAAAATGAATTAATGGGAAGTGTAAAAGTGCAGCTAGATAGTGAAAATTAAATACAGAGAAAAATTATCATCATTATGAACCTTGGCAGCATGACAGTGACCAGAAAACACACAAATTATGCAAGTGGCATTCAAGCACTACAACTAGAAGCCGGCAGTGCTAGTGATGAACTGGATGTACTTGATCAGCTGGCTTCAAGGACCTCTGGACTCCAGGCAGAGAACTTTTTCAGGGCTGTGTAAATCAAGAGAAAGATGAAGGAACATTACTGATAATATGTTCTCCAATACCATTCCTTCTGCCTTAATAGCCACATGGCCAAACACAAGAAAAATGGCGAGTGCTTTAGACAGGAATCTTCTACTACTAATTACCCATATTCGACTTAATAATAAGACCTTTCTTCACTATGCTGGAGTATATTACAGTTTACTTCTAATTATATCAGTCCCACTTTTCTTAACAATTCATGAAGGGGACAAATAGATGAGAGATAGATAGTAAACATGAGGGAATATTTCTTCTTGGCCGTCTAGAAGGGGATTGATTATAGTTTTGCAAGTAGGGTTTTTGCAGATGTAGGAAGAAGTACATGACTTAGGAGTGCTCAATATGTTGATGATGGGAGCTGGATAACCTAGTTTTCAAAAAGTTTAATGACATCTTCCCAGTGGAGGGCTGGATTTATGCTGAAACAGATGACTTCCATTGCTATCCTTTTTTTTTTTTAATAATAGTTTTTTTCTTTTGGCCACCATTTAATTTGTGTTTTGCTTTTGTCCTCTTTGGATTCTCTAACTCTTCAACTTCCTCTTATTGAAAAATCTAAATTGATGACCAAATTGGAAAGTTTCCTAGGTATTTCCAATGTGCCCTCTCTATGCTACCCTGCAGACATCTTCTTGCTCCTGCACACCTGGAGAAAAGGAAGGAACTGACTGCTTTGTTGTTGTTAGAGAAAAGTCTTTGAACTGCTTCCACTGTATAAGGAACTTACCCAAAGCCTCAGATGGATAGATGTTCCCCAGAAGAAGTAGCTCTCTGCCACTGCCCAGTGGAGTGTGGGGGAATATACATTTGCAGAGAGAATCTTCATATTATGTCAATAAACTCTCCAGTCAGAAATCCCCCATTACTTTTTTACAAGGGACCCAAAGTGTGCATAAGGTTTGAGTTAGTCAGTTGATACAACTGAACTTCATGCATGGCAGCTTCTTCAAAGTAACATGGGCACTTCAGGCAGCAGCAAATGGGGATACATTACCCTGCCACGTACATGACAGTTGTATCAGTTAACTCCTAGTAACTTCGTACTCAATAATTGTGCCCCTTCTAATAAAATTTTGCCTGTGACATGCCTGACAAAGAGCATCAGTCATTCTAGAAGTGCCTTTTTTTTTCTTTTTTTTTTTTTTCCTATCTAATTGCATGTATTGATTTTAGCAGGGATCAGTATCTATTGGAACCTTCGTTTCCTGGAGGTAAACCATGACAGAAACTGCACAGACAATGTAGAGCATCCCAGGAAATATGGCAGTAATCAGGAAAGCAAACCAAAGCAGCAAATCCTTTGCTGTGAGCAGCTGAGTAGCCCAGGGAGGAAGGACACACCTATGAGAGGGGAGCATGGCAGGGACCTTCACCCAAGTCATCTCTAGCATGAAGTTCTCATCATTTGGCCATGGAAACTTAGCTCTGTTCACAGGCTGGCAAGACAGTTGTTTAGGATTCTTATTTCAAGTTAGCTTTCTAGGTGATTACTGTATTACAGATTATACTTGGAGCCTAGATTTATACACTCTTTGAGCATGCACAGAAGCTTATTAAAATTAATTTTTTCCCTAAGGACTTCTTCATTCTGCTTTTCACACACACTCTTCACAAGAGAAATGGCTCTTCAAAACTCATGCTTTTTGTCATAATAATTGCTTTACACCTCTTGGCAACTTTTCACACCATGTGTAAAGTACTGTTTCATTAAGGTTCATTAAGAGACAATATTTTCGTTACAGTAAAAATCACAAAAATGCCTACATATTGTTTTTAATGTTAATCATGCTATTTAATTTATAGAGAAGCGTAAATGTATATGCAAACATACACAGAAACACAACTTGTGCAAAGCATTCTTGGAACTTAAGTGATAGGACAACAATTATTATTAAATGAAATATTTAATTCTGAATGACAATAGGACATGAAAAATAACTTACATTGCATGACTGGAAAAGAAACTTAGTTTTTAAAGAAATCTTAAATTGCTATTAGAACTTCACAGTAAAGCGGAATAAAATTGTACATTAAAATTTATTAGACCTGCATGTTTATTCATTGTTTTTATGATACAATACTCATTTCCGTTCAAATGAATACTTCATTTCTGCTTTTATAGAAAAGAGAACTCAAGGCTTAAATTACTAATGTAAAGCTCTAGCACTGATTACACAGGATGTATTTGTAGACTACTACATAGAACAATCACCAAAAGATCTGCTGAGCAGGTCCTGCTTTTTTTCAGGCAGGGGAGCCTGTGCTGCAGTCAATCCTCATCTAACAATAGTGAGAAGCATCTAGAGATTTCCCTCCAGAACAGCTTAATCACCAATTTACCCCCAAATTTTTCTATTGCATTGTGACTGAGAAAATTTTTTTCACAATTCTCACCCTCAGCACATAAGTTACAAGAGTGCTCAGCAAAGGAGGTGTTATATGTGGTTGCTTATGTTGTACTTGAGATGATATGCCAAGTAGTGATGCTCAAAAATAGGCAGTATTTTTCACCAGTGATAGTTGTACTCTGCAAATGGCTTCCCATGTGCAGGTCTTTATGTGTAATGGTTATCACCAAGAGCTGTTACCTAGGAAACAAAATGCTCTTACACACTATGTATGAGTTTCTTCAGAGTTACTTTCCCCTCTAATACTCTAAGACATTTTAAGGCTTTGATGCAGTACTCATAATATACCCTTGTCTGAATGCCACCAAAACCACAGTCGTGAAATGGCAAGATTGGTTAGTGCGGTCTTATTCAGACAAAACAGATTTCTTGTTAAGGCAAACCATCTTTTATCTATTATTTTTTTCTTGAAAGAGTATGTGTTGCTTGTATACCTGTGGAAAGTAGTCAGCCGTAAAAAAATGACACAGAAAGGCTTAAAATATGCAGCTATTGTGTAACCAAATTGATACCTTAAACTCATCAGTCTTTTGCCAAACATTGATACCAAAATCTGAGCTGAATTTTATGAATAGAATAAGAATATTGAATCACACAACTGATTTTCTTATTCCGGCCCTGAGTTTATGGAACATTTCGACAAGTACCCCAAGATTTTAGCTATAGTGTAAACACTCTTGCCTTTACATATGTATGTAGTTCAACTGCAGTTTGCTGTGGAGATAATGCTATTGAGGTGCTTGTTCTTCCTTACACATTACATGTTGGTGGCAAAGATGACACTGAGTTTTCAAAACTTTTGACTCTGGAAAGGTAAATATTGAGGGTTATCTTTACATCTGAAGTTATCACAAAAGGTTTCTTGGAATTTGAGAAGGATGGTCAATCTATAATTTAGGATATACAAATACAAAACTTAATGTAAATTTGTGAAGCCACATATGAAAGGAAGTTGCTAAAAAGTGCTGAATCTTACAGTCACTGACTCTGAAGCTTGTTGCACTGGCCTCTGAAAAGTAAATTTTGAGGGTTCCTGAGTATATTTTACCTGACAGATATGATCTTGTTAACAGATGAGTGTTGAGAGGCTATGACCAAATGATTCTGAATAAATTCAGACCTGATCGCTCCCTATGCTGAGCCTTTCATAAATCTATTGGAGTAAAGTGACTGATTTTTAACACAAGATAATTTCTGAGAGGGAAGGAAGATGTTAGAGGTCTATCTGCTGCAACAAAAGAATAAAGGATGATCTGAAACAAAAAAAAAAAAAAAACAAGGAAGAGGCTGAGAGCATATGTTGATGATGAATGTGTATATCAATAACCTAAGGTTTAGAAATCCTCACAAGAACTCTTTGTATTAAAAATAGGAAAAATGTCAGAAAATTTAGCTCTAAATGTAAAAACTATCACAGTGATGCACAGAATGAGACATTCTGCCCACATTAGCTGTCCTTGACAAAGTTTTATATTATAGCTATAACCAATCTCTTCACAGTGTATTTGTTGTGCAAATTGGCTTATTTTTCTCTGTGGTCATTTCATACAAGAAAAAAAAACAAACGTTTTTTCAACTCTTGTTTAGTCAATTAAGGACTCTTTTTCTCCTTTCATCATTAATGAACCAATTTTTGCAACGAAGCATTATAATTCCATAAAAAACTCAACCAACTAGTTGTCATTAGGAGAGTCTCATATATGCATTACTTTGGACTGGAGTGGAAAGTCATTTTGTTTACATGAAAAGGGGCTGGACAACTTGGCAGGAAGACACAGCATTTCTTATAAGGCTATGTACGGGGAGGCACTGTAGAAGTAATGCTCTGCAGCGTAACATTTGTGGAAAAAGAGAGGAGACAAAGATCTGAAGGCAGCAGGGTCAGACAAGTCTAGATAACCTAAACCATCAAATCAATGGTCAGAGGCTTACAATTAACCTATTGATTGAAATGTTTGGGGTTTTAATGCTTAGAAATTTTCCTAACTATAGTGATTTTGTAAGAAATGTCCAGCTGTTAACTTACTGACTTGAACTTTCCTTTTTCTGTACTTGAGCAAAGAATTTTTGCCAGGAAACAATGCACAGGAATTGATCTGGTGACTTCCAGAGCATCCAAGTCCTCCAGACTCTGGAGGTTATGATCCCCACAGCAGAAGGAGCCTTTTGTTTTGCTTTGCCTTGTTTTGTTTTAACTGCTCACCTCTGGCAGAACCAGAAGTATTTATTTTCTCTCTCCACACTGTGAGTTCAGCAGGAGCTTAATTACCAGCCAGCATATTGCGAATGGCCAAGGAGTATCAGAAATGAGCAAATGTATCAAGGTTTGCACCACGGCTCAGGAGTAACAGCTACAGTCACTCACCAGCCTCAACTGTCAGCTCCATCTTCCTCCTGCATAAAAATAAACATTTCCCCCACAATAAAGTCTTTTTATAAAAGCAATAAAACAACTCAAGGGAGCATTGTTATCATGAGCTAATCACCCCCTTAGGGAATTAGAGGCACTTAGCTGCATCTAGAGCTTCAACACCTGAGGGGCTGTGATTATTTCATGATAACCAACAAGGCATGACAGACTGGGAGGTTAATTAGATAATATTCAAACTTGGTAATATTGAGTTTGAAGATTTCTTTTGAAGTTGTACAAGCAAAGCTCTGCTTATAAAACAGCAGTGGGATATCAGCACAGAAAGGATAATTAACATTTCCTACAAACGAACCAAGGTTTTGAATAGCTAAAGGAAAAAATAATAAAGTCAAAGTACTAAACCCTGAGGCACTCCTTTAACAATGAGTAATCCTGATGAGTTCACTCCCTGGAATCTTGGGCAGAAATTGACTCAAATTATATAATGCCGTTTAGTTGCTAACCCCTAAATGGTGGAGGCACTTCAGTCAGCCTCATACTACTTAACAGTCCATTGTCTCAAAGAATTTAGTGGGGTAGTAAACGCAGTATTAATAATAAATAATCATCCCAGCTGCAATCATAGCCAGTGGTTTGAGAAACTGTAAGAAACCATGCCACTGCACCGTGAGAGATTAAAGACAAAGGACACTGCAAACATTAAAAATTATACAAGCAGTCATTTTTCTGGAAGAGCATTTTATTTTTGTGGACAATGGCAGTGAAATTTCAGAAGTATCTGCATGTGTATGCAGGGATGGAGCTGTGCTGCACACTTGTATTAGCGCCTTGCTGCTCTGCACGGACCTAGCCTACAAGTCCATGGGCTGCTCTTGTTTCCTCCACTCCTGGTCCAGCAGCCAGGGACCATGGGGTGAAGTGGCCCAGCTGGCTGATCTGGCTGAAATTACACAGCCAAACCAAACAACTGGCCTTTACACCCGCTCACTGACATGAATCATTCTGTGGCCACATAAGCTATGGATCCCACGCAAGGCCAGTTGGAGCCTTGGATGAAGGGATAGATGTTTTGTCTTGGTGGGAAGCTGGCTCCAACATCAGCTTGTAACTCTTGGCTGTAATGCAACTTCTAGAAACTACTTGCAACTTAAAAATGTAATTATTTATATTGACTATCAGTTAAAAAATAGCCAAACTCAGCAGCTTGTTTAACTATAAAATACGAAATGAAGATGACTGTTAGTGTCCCAAAAGAATCTCTGATTTGGGTAATTTTCTTTTCAAACTAACTTTTATTGAGTGACCAGAACTGGTGTTAAATTAAAGAATGTAGTCAAGCACTTGTGGTCCTAAACTGCATACAACAGAGCCGAGATTGATGGTCAGCCAGAATTTTGCCAGCAGAACGGTTTTTCATCATTAAATTCTGATTTAACAGAATCAAAATGTTGCACTGGAACCTGTCAATTCCATCGAAACCTTCAACAGGGAATCAAGTAATTTTGTGTGTTTTCTGGCCAGCCCTCCAGGCCACCAGTCAGGGGGTGGCAGCCTGCCTGACTCCACAGGCTGGCTCCTTCCCCGGCTCCCTGCTGCCCATGCCACCGGCTGCCAGGCTGCCTGCCTGCATGGGCTCCCGGGCACTCACAGCCACACACTCTGCTGCTCCTCCAACATTCCCCGTGTCAGTGCCCTGGCATGCCTGGTGCATGTCCAAACAAGATTTCCTTCCTTGCAAAAAAAATATGAAGAAAAACCCTACATATAATTTGCCAGGAAGTGCAGATTTTTTTACATGTTCTTCCTGCAAAATTTTTCATAAATCTTCACGTTTCATTTCCATGCTAAATAAAAATAATAAAATAAAATAGAGGAATCCTTCTGGAATCCTTCACAGAACTTAAAATTAAATAGAAAAGAAAAAAATGAATAGATTTCAGATAGGAAGGGAAAATTACATATTTAGATGTCAATGAGGAAGGATACATGGGTACTAGAAAAAAAATAGGAGCAGGAGCATAGAGGAAGGAGTCACATAATTTTTCTCAGTATCTTAAGTGTTTGTAAGTCATTTCTTCCTTTTAGATCTGAAAAAATGGGATCACCCGAAACATCTCATGTACCTCCAGGAAACATATAGAGTGGGATGAGCCAGCTTCTTAAGGTGCCTGTTGCAGTGGCTAAAGAGGGCAGTTTGATGGCCACCTTGTACTAGATTTCTAAGAATAGATTGCTCGACTTGGCTGAGAAGTATTCTATGTGAAAAGCTGAAAAATGGAAACGGAGAGCAAAGGACAAAAGCTACATGAAAATACTTAAAGTACATCTTCCTCAGTGACACGTGCACTAGTCATTATCCAGAGAGCAGACCGCTCTTTTTCAAAGTGCTTTTCCTTATTTCATTTGCCTCCTTCAACATCTTCTTTAAGTGCTTTCTTTTATATTTACTTAATTATTTATTCCTTTATGTGTTTGTATGTTTTTATCACTAAGGCATCAGATATTTAAGTCACTAGGAACACATTCTACTCTTAGACTATTTCAGATCATTTGTCCTTTATCTTATACTTATGAAATGCTTAGTGACACTTGTGGAATAAAGCATATGAATGTTTAATTAAATGAATACACTTAAAGTACCAGTGCAATTGCATTTTAGAAAAAAAAAAAAAAGTGAAAACTTCTCCCACTGGGTGTAATCCAGCACTCTCTAAAATCACAAGAAAGACAGCCATCAGGGTCGTTGGAATGCTTCAGGCTTTTTTGAGAAAAGATATCTTCAAGACTAAAGCTCTGGAAAAAGATACACTAGGATGTCATGTGGGTGGGTCCACTAGCAATCACCGTGGCTGCTGATCAATATAGCCTTTGCTGTTTCTGATGCTGTTATCAGATATGTCTTTGAGTTCAAGAAATAAGTGTCAAGGTTCAAGAATCTCAGCGCCAGTAGGGATCCAGGAAAGAGGTTTTATCAAAAGGGTCATTTGAAAGAGTGATCACAGACTCAGTTCTGGGCAAAGATTTGGTTATGTCTACTGCACACAATCATGGCCTGAATGCAATTTGACCAGTAATGACCAGAGGAAGAATTAAAGTCCAACCTGCCCATGGCAAGGTGAATGGCCTCAACTCCAGAAGTCTCCCCTTGGAGCACATGCTCATCTCCATGTTTCCACTCTCATTTATACCATGCTACTTCCATATTTGCATTACAATAGGTCTTTGCCTCGTGGCCAACAGTGATAGATGTTTTCATTTCAACATCCTCTCTTTCAACCTGCACCTACCACAACTTTTTTTTTAACTCCATCCTGATGAGGTTGCACACTTAGCACCTGAGCATCCTCATCATAGATGCAGTTTTGCAACTTCTTCTTAGGTAATGATTTCATGTATCAGGTTTATCAGCTACGCCTCCTAAGCCTTTTTATGAGCAATTTACATAGACCATGATTCCAGTGAGGCTGACACAGAGTATACCTGTGCACATGGATAGACTAGCACAAATCCCTTCTGTCAGCAGGTGTACCAGCAAAAATAGAATTTAACAGTGACCTGTTTTCACTGGTATGAAGCTCATTTGGTATTCATGAAAGCCATGAGGATGTTAAGCTTGTAATGGTATAAACACTTAGCTACAGTTTTTCTTAACATTGACTCCCAGGGGGTTGCCAGAAGGAAAAAGAATATATGTGAGTCTATACAATAACTTATTTATATCCTTGCCTATAGCTTTCAGTGTCATCTATACAGTGTACATAATCTCTCTTGTTAGAACAGTGAATCAGGATCTGTGCATGAACACAGATATCTATGTGCATTGCATCTTACCAGCTTATTGATATGTAGTAAAATTCTGCCACTTTTACTCACTAGGCATTGCAATTTACTCCAGAAAGGAACGCGCTGTTCCTTCTTGTGTTTGCACTATATCTCCCTGGAAATCTCACTTTCTGTTTTCAGTTAAGAATTTAAGAAAAGGAAATAATTTGTTTCAGATACTTCATTTGGCATGTTCTTTTTGCCTAGCTGAAAATTTTGGAAAAAACCCCAATCAGTCACAAAGTATGCTGTTTAAAAATAATAAGAAATCGATTCAGCCATCAACACCTCAGCCAGAAATGGATGGTTTAGGTCAGGTTGTGATCTTTTCTGTCAAGCAACTGCTGCTGAAGGTAAACTCATCAGAGATACTGTCTAAACACTGAGAGTAGATGGGAGGGACAAGAGAAAAGCAAGTAACTGAGAGTTGTCTCACAGAAGTCAAGGACCTTTCATGAGAGTAAAGTTACTTACAAATAGCAAGTGTTTGCAGTCAGCTTTTTATGCTGCAATTCAATCTAACTTCAGAGCAGAAGATTAACATTCATTCTGCTTTTCTTTGTTCATGGATGATTTAGGTAATACTTTTTCCTCCACCGCCATTTCTTTCTCTGATAATTACAGCATGTATCAAGCTCCATAGGTGAGAAGTTTTCAAACGCTTTCATAGGGGAGACCAAAACTTAGCAGTTGCAGCTTTGCAAGCTGCTTTTCTCCCCACTTGACATTTTGTGGGCAAGCCCTCGTCCCATTACCGAGCGCGTAACATCCCTGTGGCAATTGCAGCAGTGGCTCACATGGAAAAGTAATATTAGGAAAGTATTTAACGTATGTGCAGCTGTCTGTGGTGTCACTCTAGCTGGTGGAAATAAACTGTAGAGATCAACCAGTTATTTGGGAAACACCACGGGTTGATAGGCCACAGTTAGTTGTTATCTATGTGTTTACGCAGTTTACTGAGAATTTAAATGTCAAAAAGCAATCTCTTGAGCAGGTCCTCCCAGCTCTATCCTCACCCACAAATATTCCATATATTCAGCTCATGTTTTGATTTAAGGGTGTTTCAACTAGCTTTTTGCCAAAATTCCTGTTGAGCACTTGTGAGTTTTAGAACAATTTTTTGATTCTTTTAGTATTTTTTGTATATTCTTATAAGACTCTGCATTGCCTTTTTCCTGCTAACAAAAGAATTGGAAGTGGCACTCTATATGGTTCATAGAAAGGCTGAAAAATCTGTTGTGAACCTTCCAATCTAATTGATAAAATAGATTATAGTATAAAGGAAAATAGGCAAATTATAAATCAGAAGTTAAGAAGTTAACTGAAGAGGGAATCTAAAGGTACTAGCAAAAAAAAAAAAAAGGTAAATCTATTAAGATGACTAAAGAGGAATAATACAGAATATGGAATACTAAAGAACCATTAATACATTTCTCCTCTGTTTTGAAAGAAGGAGGTTAATGAATTCAGATTTCCTTTCATTTTATATACGATGCATTTTATTCTCTCAGTCACTTGGGAGGATGTTAAACAACACAATGTCTCTGTATCTTCAGGGCCAGAAAGCTGCACTCAGAAATGTTAAAAGAAATGGCTTTAGAAAGAAGTGGAAACCTAAGTCTTTGCTGCACCATGCAGAGAGGTACCAGATGCTCAAGTTAGCTCAAGGTATCAAAATTCCCTGCAACAGCCTTCTGGTAGACTTGTAAACCAGGCTGGGAAACAGCCAAATACTGTGCCACAGATAATCAACATCAACATTGCACAGATTAAATCCCAGAAGACTCAAGACATTAATGACAAACTGACACTTTAAGAACAGGATGATCCAAGTAGCCTTACAGTTAGCTCAGGTAAGGTTGTACATAGAGTCTGGATGCAGCTGGGGGTTACTTTAGTACTGTATCAAAATCCACATTTGTTTATAACAGAAAAGCCTGTTCATTTATTACTCTTTTATGATATTACCCATCTGATTGATAAGGATAGCTATAAAATTCTTGAAGCTTATCTACACTAGCAGGTGCAGACTGTTGCTTAGTTTCTTTTACCCTGTTAGGCACAACATGCTTTGACCTGGAAGTCATGTAGATATGTCAGCACACATTGTGCCTGAGCTCTTGGGGCAGCTTGAAGAGAGAGGGTGTACGCACAGATATTCTCCAAGACTCCTACAAAACATTTGACTCAAGGCAATACGCAAAAATGAAACTGGGCACCCTCAAATTGGTAGGCAGTACAACATTTCCTAAATGTTGTGTAGATTCAAAACTTCATACGTACATTTCTGTTTCCTTTAGAGAGTGTGGAAAGCAGTGGTGCAAAGGACAGGCTGAAATAATCTGTGCAGGAAGCACCCTAGAGCTAACCAGGAAGAGACATTATGCAGGGTTCCTTGGCTTTTGTATAACATCATGGCCACTTCCCAGCATCATGATCTCAGTGTTACATGTGGACATCTCTCTCTCAGGGAAGCCCATCTGCAGTGATTCTCTGTTTTAGACATGGGAGGGGACTGGTCAAAAAGTGCTGGTTGTAGCAACAATCAAGAACATGAAACCAAGGCATGAACTGACCACTGTAGTTATTTCCTTGAATTTTATTAAATGTTACTAAAAAGCTGCATTTTATCAAACCAAACTCTTACAATGGTTTTAATTACTAGTGTGCTTGTGGGCCCAATAGGTGTTCGCCTCTTACAATATGTCTGAGATGGAGGAAACTGGGGTTGTTCAGTCTAGAGAAAAGGTGGCTTATCGCTCTCTACAACTACCTGAAAGGAGGTTGTAGAGAGGCAGGGATTGATCTCTTCTCCCAAGTCACAGGCGATAGGACAAGTGGAAATGGCCTCAAGTTGCGCCAGGGGAGGTTCAGATTGGATATTAGGAAACATTTTTACACTGCAAGGGTTATTAAGCATTGGAATGGGCTGCCCAGGGAAGTGGTTGAGGCACCATCCCTGGAGGTATTTAAAAGACAGCTTGACATAGTGCTTAGTGACATGACTTAGTGATGTTTCTTTTATCAGAGTTAGGTTGATGGTTGGACCAGATGATCTTAAAGGTCCCTTCCAACCTAGACAATTAAATGGTTCTGTGAATGTTAGGCAGACATCTATCTTCATCAGATCCAGAATACCTCAGATAAGACCTCAGTTTTGCCTTTGCATTTCTGACTAACTAAAAGCTTGAGAGCAGTTTTTTAACCTTGAGAACAAGTGTGCCATGTATTAAAACCCTGCCCCCAAAATGTGCTGTATTTTTTTCCAGAAATCCTCGATAAGACCTTACAAACCCTTCCTTGCAAAGGGGAAATTACCACTCATTGGCACAAAATCTGCATCTCCCAAGTTTCTTTTGTAGGCTAATATTTATGTCATGACACAGAGCCAGTTTTTCTAGCCTTTGGTCCACAAGAAGGCACTCACCATTTGGACCCAAGGTCAGTGCAGGAATGTTTCTCATCTGACAGAAGAGGCTCTGACTCTCTCACTGCTTCCTTTGCCCTGGGAGCTGCCCCCCAGCCAGCTCTCAGCCTTTGCAATACAGCCCCAGGCAGCAGGGACAGCTGGGGTCTATGAGGATTTGGGTGATTTTTTGGAGCTATGAAAAGGCAGTTTCCCAGCATGTGCCTGGCAGCTACACAGGGTCTACCGGCTTCTCCTTCGCAGGGCTGGAGCTCAGCAAGTTCTGACGTGGCATTTTTTCACCAGAAAGCATCAGAAGCAGCCAGTCTAAGCTCACAGCACCCCAAGAGAACGGACCGCCAAGCAGCTCCCAAACAGCACTAAAGTGTGTCCAGGGACACACTTGCGCGGTTTGGCTGGGTTACGGCCAGTCCCCAGCAAGCCCTAGCCGGTGCTGGGGGCAGGGACAGCCGGGGGCGGCCGGGCCGCCGGCCCCGAGAAACGCCTCCGTGTCAGCCGCTGCTGTGCCAACCACGGCTTCCTCCCCGGCCCGGAGAAGGCAGCGGCAGTTTATCCGTTAACCACTAGATGGCACCTGGTATTTGGCAACCATGGCCCTTTTTAGGCTCTTCTGCTTTTGGGGGGGGGGTTGTAGGTTTTTTTTTCCTTTCCCCTTTCCTTTCCCCTTCCCTTCCCTTCCCATTTTTTTTGTTTGTTTTGTTTTGCATTTTTTGTTGTTGTTTGTTTGGTTGTTTCTTTGTTGGTTTTGTTTTTTTTTTTTCTGTTTTTCTGTTTTTAATCCCTCCAGTTGAAGCTCTTACAGGGATGGGGAAGCTCTGACAGAGCAAAGATAAAACCTGCCCCTCTTCCGGGACACTTTCACTGTCACAGGGCTGTATTTAAAAATATTGACCGTCCCTTTTGCAAATTATTCTCCAAAACTGCCATAATCTCCCCAGTGCCCCAGCTGCCTGCCCTTGCTTTGCTTCACTGTGCTTGTGCCTTCCCTCAGACATGCACCCATGCCATGCACCAGACTGGGCACCATGCACCAGACTGGGCACCCATGCCCAGTGCAGCAATCCTTGCTGCGGAGGCTTGGATTTGACCTTGAGCTCACTTCCAGGGAAATTCCCAATAGTGTTAATATGAGGGATACAGGAGGGGTGCATGTATATGTTTGTAGGTATATATGTATTTAAATGTATTAAGGCACGTGAACTCTCAAATTTTGGGCTATTTGGAGTGTTATTTTTTCTAATCTTAAAAATTTTGTTTTAAACACTGTTTCTACAAATTTCTCTTCAGTGCAGTGACTCGCTGTCTTTTTACAGTCGTATCTGAGTTGTCTGTAACACTGAATCAATACTCATTTTCGTAGATGAGTTTCTGGGTTCATTGGGAGCCTTTCCCTTATGTTCCATCGAGAGGCACTGGAATAAAGCACAGGTTTCTTGATTGCAAAGGGTCACAGTGTTGGAATTTACCTCTCCTCTGCTTTTGGAAACAACAACCTCTGTGTAAATCTGATAATATGGCTGGCAAATACATGTTCGGTTAGAAAATGGTACAGCAGCTGCTGTGCTACTGGTAGTAACTTAGTCAAATAGATTCAGTAATGTCCAATATTTAGACATGGACTCTTGCAAATACAGTGGGCCTTTGGGGTTCAGGAAACCTGATAAAGCAGCTCCCTGATTTTGGACATTAAATGTGGTAAGGCTAATCATAATAATCCTTTTCAAAAGGAATTTCCCAGCCCTTCCTTTTATATTAGGCCCTAGAAAATGAAAAACAACATTTAAGGCTAAAAGCTTATTAAAGGTTTGGGTTATTTTGTTTGGGGTGGTTTTGGTTTGTTTTTTTTTTCCTGAGGAGGGGAGACGAGGGGGGTTTTTTCCTTCAAAATTGAACTTCTGTAGTATTTTCCTTCCCTGTTCTGCAGGGCAGTTTTCTCCTTTGAAACATCTGGGAAGTCTCCAGCTGCTTCAGTGATGGAGAACACTGAAGTACCTTCATAATAGTATTAGGAGACCAATGCTCTAGACTGGGTACCATGTTGGAATAAGAATCAAAGGTAAGTGCAGGGATACCTCTGTTGCAATAGGATTCTGATTTCTGCTCTGATTAAATGGCTTCGCATTGCTGCTGTCAATGTTTGTTACAGCAATGTCTATAAACCAAATATTGCAAGAGACCCTATTGTTTTAGGCACCATGAAAGCAGAGAGCAGGCAGCGTCCTCTCAGCTGTTGTTTCCCCATCTGTCAAGTGAGGACAATGTGCTTGCTTTCTACAAGTACATGAGCACTAATTAATTAATATTTGTAAAAGGATATGTAAATGCTAAGTATTATTTATGAATTATATTATAAATGAAGATTAGTGGAGAGGCCATGGAGAGAACACACAGATGGCGTTATGAGGGCAGAGAGAGCAGTGTAGGGTGCAAAAATCAGCCTGGAAGCAGAAGAAAGGAAGCACAGCAAAGTAAATGGTTAACAAAAAAAAAAAAAGAAGGGGGGGGTTTGCTTAAGTAAAATAAAGTGATAGTGCAAGGGATGTGAGCAATAAGCAGCTGAGTTAAAAAATCCCAACACAACAGTAATCTGGAAGTGGATGAAACATGTTGGAAATGGAAACAGTAATAAAAGTTGAAAGAAAAGGCAAGAAGAGACCAAGTATAACACTGCAATTTATATATGCTCTTTATCTTAAAGTAGCTCCTGTACCCTTAGAGTGTTAAGCCTTGTTCAGCATAACAGAGCCTAGATACCTCAGCAAAGTGATTAGAAATGCTGCACTACCAAGGTGAGTGAGCATCTAACTGTTCATAATGGTCAGCTAATTCAACAAAGTCAGTTTTGAAATTGCACTGAGTTGTAACTCTTGCAATTTTCTATTTGAATTGTAGCTAAAAAAAAGAGAAACAGTACAATGTCACCTGAGTATAAGACCAAAATAATGTACAGTGGTTATTTCTAGAATGTGCAGTAAACTGTTTGTGAATGGTCCTACACCAAGCTTTACTCAATGAGGAAATAACCGAATATTCAAAAGGAATGGACAAATCCAAGAATTGTATGATCTGCTCAGACAATTCACAAACAGGCAACATTCTCCCAAGAGTTTGCTCATGGAAATTATTTACTTCATTTCAGTTGCTAACAAGCATGAGCAGCTGAGCTCCACCTCCTCTGCAGCAGAGAAGTGATCTCCAAGGTTTTTCCTACTAGCTTTACTAGAAAATGAATTAATTAGGTTTGGACAGTTCTCCCTCAGTTATTTCACTGACCCTCAAATCCAGAAGGCCACTTTGAGTAAATGTGGAGAAAAACATGAAAAATTATATATCCTGGGTTGGCTTTGATCTCTAAAAATGAGGAGGATTTTATTTTAGGTGTATAATAATATTGCTAACCTCTGTTCATTAGGCAATCCTTCCTTTTCCCTTGGCTCTCAGTTTGACACATCTCCAGCATGAAATGGACTAAGATTACCATGAAACTGAAAGCTCTGGGTGTGAAAATTGGGGAATGCATAGACAAATTCTTCTTTCCTTTTTAAACATATGCCAGTGAATAAGTCCACTTTTTTTTTTTTTTTCTCATTGGTTTTCCGTATTTCTTGGTAAATATTATTATAAACCTAGACTAGAAAGCCCAAAGGAAATTCCCTTAGAGGAGTTCCATTAGAGCCACAGATTATCAGAGACCAAAAACCAGGGATGAACTCAGCCCTGAAACAGTGCACTGGTTGAAAAGTGCCAGAAAGATTGGGTCACTTTTTTACAAGAGTTTTGCCAATGGGAAAAACAAGAAAAAATGGGAGACCACTGCAGTGCATTAAAAAGAACGAGGAAGCAGCTGCAAATGTACTGATTCTGACATAACTGTTTGGCTGCTATGGAGTGTTTAAAGAAGCAAACAGAGGTGTAGGGGTAAATCTTACAAAGAATGGGCACGTTAAACTATAGTTGTTAGGTGCATCATCTGGTCAAAGCAATATGAAAAATTCTAAACGTTGAACATAAAATATGAGCAAGAAACTTTGTGATTCAATGTATTTGTTGTGTGAATCTATTCCTTTAGTGCACAGTAAACTTCTGTAACATTGCTACCTGAGACACGCATGGCATAAAGAATCTTTCTAGGAAGAGCCAATTGTTAAAAAACTGGCAGAATGTTTTTTGCAATCTATATGGCACATCAGTTGTACCAATTCACCACATGTGGTGTCTGGACAGAGCAACATTTTAAATGGGTAAGAAGAAATCCTGGATAACTGTGCAGACATAAACCCTTACTTGAGCAAGCAATCCCAGGCAATAAGGGCAGGTTTTAACAGGAAGACAACGAGTGTTTAGTTATCAGCTTTCACAGGCCTGGCGAAGAGCAGGATACTTGTAAAACTTCTGTGAGCCAATGGACATGGTCCCACTTCTGTAATGGCCAACTAGCCATTAAATACATCATACTAGCCACATTTCCAGGAAACAGAAATGCTGAATAGCACAGAACGTACTTCTTCATTGTCTCACAACAGGAATTTCAGGACTGCTGGGAAGATGTGTTGTATATTTACTTCAGTTTGGAACTGGAAAGCAGGAACTGCTCCAACTTTGTCTATATACATGAAGGAGTGATTCAAAAGTAAAGAGAGTATTGAGGGTTATTGTATATTTGCGACCAAGGCCAGCCTAACCAAAGGTTGGGCAACCAACCATCAGGTGCCTTGACTAGACAACATGCAAAGCCTAAGGCTGCTCAAACATCTTAAGAGTGTCTGAAAAAAGGATCTGTATTCATGTAATTGATGTTAGGGGGGAAAAAAAAGTCCTTCAATTTGCCAACTATGTTAGCTTTAATTGAAGGGGTTTGGAGATAAATAACTGTCACAGATTTTACAGAGATTTTGTTACCGATGGCAGAGAAATCTCTTGCTTAATGTAGTTAAGTTAGTTACAAGAACAGGTATTGAGAAATTCAGACACTTCTAAAAATAGTGATATTGTACAGAAAACAGGAAAGGAATGCTTCAGTTCTCCTTCCGCCATGCTTAACTTAAATGAAAGTCAGCCTACCTGACCATCCTTTCATGAAATTTTCTGTCAAGGCAATTACACATTACCTAGTCATTAAATATCCCAAATACTTATGGAACATAGATTTTAATGAAAAATATGTTTTCATTAGCTTGTATTTTTGTGTTGTAGTTGTTTTGCTACATGTGCATTTGCATTTTTAAATTTGCCTCACCTTTTTAAAGATCTCAAAGATTTCATTTTCTCATTAATATTACAATTTGGAAATAAGAATGTGACAAGCACATCTGTAGTTCAGGTTAAATATTTTAATAAAGGACTAATATTTAGTAGATAAAGAATAAGTGCACTAATATATCACTGACATGCTGGTGACTAGTAGCTGTTCTTAAACTTAATTTTGTATTTTTTTCTCCATAACTCATTTACTTATCATCCTTGTAATATCTCTTTCTTAAAAGTCTTTCTTCTCTTTGGCAGTTTGCGAAGACAAATCTAAGGTAAGAAAGATATTTACATATAAAATTTGTAAAAAACTATTATTCTGTTTAGCAACTGAGAATGTCAAACCAGAGGACTTCACTACACTTTTCACTTCGCAATCTCTTTTTATGAGTTCAGTACAAGAGATATGACCGTGATTTGGCACATCGTTGGTTCATTTAATTTGCATACAAGAGCCACCGAGCCATCTACGTATCTGCTTTTATATGTGCTGGTAGGGATATTAGAGAAGAATGACATGTTCCTTGCTGTGACATATGCTTTCCAGGCTAGTTTAGTTGAATCAGTTAATGCTAGATCCACAGAGACATCCAGACCCAGAGCCAACCTACTTCATTTTAAATTTGAATATAAAATGAAGTGAGTGTCCCTAGAAAAGGCTTTGATAATCTGATAGTCGGTATTTGCCTAAAAGGGAGGAAAAAGTGTATCTGATTTTCTTGAGGTAGAAAAAGGAATTGAGCCCTGGTCTTCCTCATTAAATTACTACATTAAAGGATAGGCCTCTTTTTTTTTTTTTTTTTTTTTTTTTTTTTTTTAAAAAGGTGAAAAAATATAAAAAATTGTCTTAAAAGAGAAAATTTTCACTGGATAGAGAAATCTTTGTTGCTAGAAATTAATTGCAAAATAAACCCAGAAAAAAATGGACCCACTAAAATCTCAGCTGGGATAAGTTTCACTTATGAGTATCCACTTATTTAAATCAGCACTCCCCACTTTTTTTTTTTTTCATTTTTTTAAGATAAAAGAAATTTAAATCAAATTTTAAAAACTGGATTGGGAAACTGTAAGGCCTCTCTTCAAAAATTGTTTTTTTTTTTTTTTTTTTTTTTTTTTTTTTTGTTTAACAAGGTGGACATACATCACAAGTTAGAGGTGCTTTTTTGAAGAGCTCAATCCTGTCTGTGTGCTTTAGGGCTGCCCTGAGCAGGTTGGATTGAACTGCTTACTATAGGTGAGGAAATACCTTATTTGAAGATCTCAACAGCACTTAGGCAGAGGTAGAGACCAATCTATTCAGGACTTTCAGGACGTTCAAGTCTCTCCTTTATATAGTACTTTTATTTAAGGACTTCAAAGCACTTCATAAATAAGTATCATTTCCTCATTTCAGTGAGTGAGAACCCACAGAGATGTAGTATTTACACAGGGCACTTTACCTGTCTTCACACAGCCATGAGGCAATCTCCTTCCTAGTCACTGCCTTCCTGGCATACTCCAGGTTGTACTAATCTTACCATGTTCAGGATTGCTAGCTCAAACACCTCAACTCATAGGAACTGCTAAAATCAACTAAGATAATGTTTAAATAGGTATGACCAAGCCCTTTGAGATCCTAGGATTTCTTGTCTATATACATTTTATAAAGAGAAAACAGAGATATTTTTCTTTACAGATTTGGTTGAAGACTTTTGAGACTGCTTGTTTTAAAACTTCTCTTTGAGAAAATAGCAGGAAATCATTGCCTCCCTTTGTAGCAGCAGTTAGCCTAAACAATCATTGTTTCCAAACCTGAAACACTAGCTATATATGTATATTTGACTCTACACAGAGATGAAAAGGTGCTGTTGGTGGTGTGCTTTAACGAGAAATGGCTGAGATGGATGAGAGAATCAAAAAGCAGTATTAGAAGAAGAATGCCTTAGCAGCCAGACCTTTGAGAGCATTACAAATAGAGCAGATTGATGAGTCAGGGTGTTTGGTCAGGTTTGAAAGCAGAGAATGGTTCTCTGGTTGCCTGCTTTTCATGTATTAAAAAAAAAATTGAAAAAAAAAAAGAAGGTTTAGGTACATTGTTGTAAATAAGCAATACTGCAACAAAGAAACCTGGCTGTTGCGAATCTCTAATCGTTACTAAAATAACCCAAGTCTGAATTAATAAGCAACAGCTTAGCAGGTAAACAGGAAATTGATCAGGAGAGTTCTAATGAAAGTGTGGTAGAAATCATTTGGTTTTGTCAAGCAGAGTGTGGTCATGACCTTTGCCAGAAGCAATTCTGCCAGGGAAGCTTTAGGCTCCCACAATCATGGCAAATCCTAGTGCAAGCAGTCAAGACCCCAAGAACCATCTGCCATCTTCCAGTTCCCTAGAATTACTCATCAGAATGGTCCACATTTTTATTCTATTATTGAGAAGCTCAACTTCACAGTACCCTGGGAATAGCTCTCACTAAGGGGTCTCTAAATGTGACTGAACTCTCAAACCCTCTCAAGGAACCTTGAATTTCTTGCAAACCACACTCCGGAGGCAGTGTTTGCTGACTCCCCACTTCACCTGCTGAAGAACTGCCAAGCAGACCTGGCTCCAGCCCGTGCTCAGCTTCTGCATTTAGCACTGAGTCCAAAAGCCAAGGGTGAGCCAGAAGCTAAGGAGAAGACTCCTTTTAGTTTTCTTTGGAAATGCCTTTTTTCATACCCAGAAGAATAATGTTGATAGACTTTTATTCATAATTTTAGAATTCTTTGAAAAAATGCTTTTCTCACTTCTGGTCACCCTGGTCCATGGTGAAATCTGTCTTCGAGACCTAACAGTTTGAAAAATGAGATAGAACATAGACCACAGAGCAAGGCCTTGAAGAATTTTAAGGAGCTTTGTATGGATCGTTATAGCCGAGTTGAGATAAACAAGTGTGAGCCTAGGGAGATACCTGCTTACAGTAGTGTTATTCTGAGTTATAATGTTGATTGAAAATCAGTTTCTACCAAGCCTAGTGTTCATGGGCAGGTGGCTGCAGAGCGTTTTGGTCTCCTCCCTCTGTGCTCCACCATGCTCCAGGTCAAGGCCACTGGAGTCTCAGCAGGAGTGAGGGAGTGTCAGCCCTGCAAACCCTTGTTGGCAGCAATCTCACCCCACACCCGTGGTCTGCACCATGGGGAGGGCACGGCACTGCACTGTTGTCACTGGCCTTTGGGGGACACGTTCTGGTCCCTGGCAGGACTGCTGGCATGGGGCTGGGCCAAGACGGTCAGAGTGCTCCCTCCTGTTTCTGCCACCCAGTTGGTTTTCCTTAATTAGGCCCATTTCTGTATCTTCTCCTGTACAAGTGTGTATGCTCAGAGGTGGTTTGGGATTTTCTGTAGCACAAACACCACATCTGGAAGAGATGGTCAAACATGGTATGGTCAAACGGACATATGAAAGGGAAGAAATGACATTGGGGTGTAAGAGAAGCTGGAGATGATGTCTCCAACAGTTGTATAAAGATGACTATTTCCTGGGACTACAGGGTTTTCACAGTGCCGTGGTGGCTGGTCAGTGGTGGGAGACAGAAGTGGTTTAGCTGTGCTCACACACCTCTTCCCTCCATCCTACCCAGAGTCTGCTCAGATTTGACCTGGGATGGTCTTGATTTTTCACGTCTTTGCAGGTTTATAGCAGGATGTTTGTGGAAAACTGTAAAGAAGGATTCAAAGGCACTGGCGTATGCAGAGAGAGAGCGGTGAGACGGCCGCAGGGCACAGCCGGAGTGTGGTCTGAGCTGAGGCTGAAAACACCGCGGGGCATAAAGGAGGCCTGGGACTAGATCAGGGTGGCTGCAAGAGAGAGTGTCTTTACAGACATAAGGCCTACCTTCTACATCTCCATCTGCATTATGTATGGTAAAGTGGGGAGATTTGCAAGAAACTAAATAGAAAAAAAGCGTAATGTGGTTTATTAGTTATAATGCTTTCTTACTCTTCATGGGACCTGATTACATGTCTAAGACATGAATGAATGAATAAGATGAAGTTAATAAAAGAGTGGCTTGCTCCTGGACCATCATCCATTCTGGATTGTCCTGATTAAAATGAGTAAAGGTCTATGTGCAGGAGGCAGACATATGATAACAAATAAGACAGAGAAGTCTAACTTTGTTTTATCTTGTCCTGCTATCCAAATGAAATTAAAGGAAAACATTTGAAAACAAGAAATAAAATACCCCCATGCTGCTTTTATAGCAATGAATGTCAACACCTGAATGATGGAGGCAGAGAAAACACCATTTTGGAAAGGTTCTTATGGGACAACAGATTTCAATATTAGAAGATAAAGGACATTCGGAAAGTGCTTGCTGCTTGAGGAAGGTGAGGCACACCATGGGATTTTTCTCCCTCCTTCGGAAAGAAGCAGACCATTGTCAGAAACTGAATACCACACTAACTATAACAGTAGATTTGGTTTGCAGCACCTTTGTTGTTTTTTAATAACAAAATAATTATATTCCTATATTTAAGTGTCACAGCAAAAAGAAACTTGAAGCACAAATTTAAATATGATTAGCTTGTTAGTGGTGGTTTTTAGGAGTCTTATTTTTTTCCCTCAGCTCCCATCCTATTTTTTTTTAAATTTCTCCAGGGCATGTCATATATAGTGAAAAATCTCAATGGAGGCCCACAGGTATCACTGCTGTTTAGTCAGACTTCAAATTGGGCTCTAATGGTTTTAGATAGAAGAGCAGATGGAGTGGGTTTGTTCACTAGTCGGTGCCCTTGCCTCAGAGTTCACCTCAAGTTGTTTTCAGAAATTCTCACTTCATGCACATTACTTATTTATATCATCACTTTTTTTTCCCACTTCATAGATAATTGCTACTTAATTGATACTGCCTTTATACAAGCCTCCACAATAGCAAGCAACAAGACACACTGCTAAATAGAGGAATCATTAATCTGTGTATATATTCTGGATTTCCTTTAAAGATGGGCTGGAAATAAGCAAAGTCATTAGTAGTTTGTTTGCAACAGTGTATTTATGAAAGCTCTATGGAGAATGTGTCAACAGTCAGTATGTAACAGAGCAATTAACACAGTACTTTTGTACTTCTGACTGTTAGCATGGGAGTAAACAGAAGCAGATGTGAAGTGTTTGTGCCGTTAGTATTCACAGACTGTTCTGACATATGCAAATACAACTAATGCTTACAGAGCCTGCAACCCTTATTGTACCATGACCTTACTTACCAAACCCTGGGACAGGACTGCTACATTTGCACACTTTCCTAATAATTATTAACAATAAGCAGATACAACCTTTTTGTTCTTAAAGCATTACCGACTGCAATGGTGAAGCTTCACAGATAACAGTGTCGATAATGTTATGCATACATGGCTTGTTTTAGGCACTGTTTTTTTCAATGTAAATAGAAAACAAATAATAAAGAAGGAGTGAAAAATATGTATAGTAAGATAGGACAAGAATCACCTCTGACATACTGGTTCAGATCTAATTATACAAGCCCGTTGAAGTTCAATAGTTAATACATGCATCGGATTCTGTGTATTTAGGACAGAGTTCAAAATGAGACCTTTTGCTGCCACAGTCTTAAAATATATATCTTGCTAAAGCAACTCCAGTCAGGCTGTTAAAATAGGATGCCGACACTGAAATTATTTTCTGCCCTGTTAAAAAAAAAATACTTTTTCACATACTTGACCTAATAAAATCACCTGCATTCTGAAAAAAAAAAAAAAAGAAAAAGAAAAAGAAAAAAGAAAGCTTCTTGTGTTCTGTTTCATGTGAACTATATATATTTGATACACCTGGAGTTACTGGAGTGATTTTAATCTTCAAATACTGTCTTAAACCTAGCTATGTTACACAAGTGAAGGTCAGATGAGATTTTATTTTCCAATTTTCTGTTATGGATATGTGTTTCCAGAGTAGAAATTAAACAAAGCTGAATTAAACAAAGTACAAAATTTACAGTGATGTTTGTCAGTATTTACTGCATGGAAATTGTTTTGACTAAAAGAAAACAATTTGTAGAAAATATTGCCAAGAGAATATTGAAAGGCCATCCCTTCAATCCCATTTTCCTGTCTGAAGGTAGAAACAATGTACAGCTAACCCTAAAAATATTGTATTTTTATTGTCTTTAAAAGCAGAGCGCCTCATGAAATTAAAATCCTCTTTTGCAAGTGTATATATTATCTTGTTTCCATTTCCCCCTCCCCTATTGCAAATTATTTTTAGCAGGTCTCACTACACTATATTGTGTTTCTTAACTGGACCCACAATGAGGCATCTTCTTATTTTGTTTCTGCTGGGGAAGACAGCCCTGTTGTAGCACCCTCAGGAGCAGAGGCTGGGGTGAAGCACCACCGCTCCCCAGGAGGTGGAGGCAGGGGGGCTCTGGGCTGGGGGCTCGGAGCAGCAGCCCCCGGGGCCACCGAATTCTGGAGGCTGCACAGGACCCGGGGAAGATGTTACTGCAGCTGGACATCTGGGATGCTGTCAGTCCCAGGTTATTAGTTTCAAATTAACTATGCTTCCATATTCATTGTTGTAGGGAAGGTGTTTTACTGCATTACTGCCACTAATGGAAATATTTTCATTAAAATACTTCATTTGTGTACTTGGGATTTCTTGACTTGCCAAGATCAAGGGGACTGAGTGAGTATTTGAAGGCTTTAAGATATTTTGATGCTTGGGAAATCAGTGGGGGTGTTAAAGATATTTAGGGATTTTCCTTACCAGGTAGTTTAGTTCTGTGTTACGGGAATATGTTTTCTCTTCCAGCTTTTATTTCTTTTTTGAGTTGCTGATAATATTTGAGGTACCTGCAAAAGTTAGTTTTTCAGGAGGCTGAAGCTAGTTTTTCAGATTTCTTTTGATTCTTTTTTTTTGTGGTTTTGACACCTGAAAAACACAGATGTTAAAATTAATTGCAGAAATTTATTTTCTTATTCAGAAAGCTATGTGAAATTATCACTATCACAGCTTTCCATTTTTCTTCACTGTCTTTTTTTTTTTAAGTTTGAAAGACATCAGTCACTAATTAAACAGTGAGCTATGAAGAAATGAAGACCAGGGTTGTGATGGTTAGTAAAGTCGGTTAAAATAAATGTTATTCACTCTCACTTTGCTATTACACTGCCTTATGCCTAAAATTGGACCACTCTCTAAATTGCAGAAATATTTTGAAGTAAATATTTATACTGTAAGCAGTCAAGGGTATTGTACACTGTTGTGGGCTAATGCCAAAGCAAATACAGTAGATGGGTTTATCTGGGCCCTTTAGTCCCAAAGTGCCCCAGGGGTTCGAGCTGTTCTACCAAGCACCAGGACTGAAGAGTGACTTTCCTCCAAGTTTCTGGTTCATCTCATCAACTCGCTTGCGTATCTAAATAATCATTTGTTCGCAGCTGCAGGCAATCAGCATTTTGTGCATACAGTGTAGATTCCCAAGCCAAATTATAAGATAATGAAAATACATGTAATTACATGTTGGTATGCTAGTCTAAATATAATTTACTCTTGGGAGAAGAGAAAGAAGAAAAGATAGGAACAGGTGAATAAGAAAACAAAGAAATGCATTTTAGAAATCTTTGCTGATCTTGTTTTTCAGTAAAATAGGTATACTTATTTATGCTGTGTTTACTTAAACGGTTATTTGTGAATTAGAAAGTTCCACTCTGTTTGAGGAAGTACTCAACAGCCTATGATTTCTACAGTGTTTAGCTGAACATTTGGGGAGAAAAATCAAATATGTGTATTGTGATTTCCAATACATTTTCATATCGAAAATTTTTCATATCTGTAAAATTTTGAAGACTTTCCTTTAAATTTTAGTATAAAAAACCACACAAAAATACTTTCTTAAACAGTTTTATGTGTCCTGCCATTTATTCCTGGAAAAGATTTGGATCGCTTTTGCTTTGCAGGTAAGAAACACCTGCCAATTTTTTTTTAAATGCATGATTTGCCATCTTCCAGGCAGTTATGGCCAAGTCACACGAAAATTGCAGAGTGTTCTGACACCTTTTTAATGGGTCTAACTTTCAAGACCTCCACTTTTCATTGATGTGTAATGTATAATCCCATGCCTCCTTGTCACTCACCTTGTTCAGGAGTGCCTGTGCAGGGCTATCCAGAGTAGACAAAACCAGATTCTTGCCTAGAAAAGTTACTCAGCCTGGATACTCAATGGACTTATGCTGTGAACTGCCTGTATCATACAGGAAATCATGCATCAGCCATTTGGCCACATGGCAGTCATGGCTTATCCTGTGGATGATGTGTACCTGTCCCCTGTCCAGTGACCCTGCATGTAGGCTTTGGACAAGATGCAGCTTAGTAGGTTTAGAGGGGCTCTTGTGGTGCTGCATGTTATTTGGAATAACTTCTTTTTGACTTTCTCTTGAGTGATTTTTAAAAGCCGTATTATTTTAAGCTTTCACTAATGATGTTATTGTTGACAAACAGATTGCATTTTTCTAAAAGAGGTGGTTTAGATTGAAATGCATACCCATCCCCAGTACTTTGATCTGTCAGCCCTTCTCTGACTAACCTCAAATTATTCTGTTTTAAAATTTGTGTTGTTAAAAATTATAATTCATCATTTTGGAATGCTTGACTTTGAAAAGAGATAGTTACCATAAAGAAATATTAGTGAAACACTTTCACAAAGAACCCTTTCTTATGTCATAAGACAGATGACTTCTGGGACCAAATACACACACATTGTTTTTAGGAGTTAAGTTACACAGACCTATGTATGCAGTGGACATAATGAAGCATTCTTATTTTGCTTTTAGTTTTGGGTATGGGAATTTTATGTTCATTTAATGTCTTATTTTCTTGCACTTTTTCTTACACAGTGTTTTTTAAACAGAAATACGAAAAATTCAATTTGCAGTCATGTTACCTACACCAAATACATATATTAACTTTTTTCAGTTTATATATTTTTTCCTTAATGCTGCTTTTTGAGTTTTGTTAAAATTGCACCATGAAATCAATTATGATTTTGGGGGTCCATACAATGTATAACTTGAAGAATTCAGATGTACTGAACTCTAATTGCTCTTAAGTTTGCAATTATTCTTATATTTGAAATGTCAATTCTATAAATTTTAGAATAATGCACGGCATTTCTTGCTGACTTTTGTATTTTCATCATTAAATACATTTTCAGTGATTAATATTTCTCTCTGAGTTAAAAAAAACATCAAGCTTAGTATAATTTCTTGCTTTCAATTGTGTGAATACAGGATGAGATTCTGTTCCTGCTTTTATTTACTACATAAAATATCTGGGGCTGCATTAAAAACCTTCATTATATTGCGTGTCTCCCTGCAGCAGGCAGCCAGCCACAAAACAGATGTCTGGAGGCACCTGAGACCACAAAGTAGAATACCATGAGGAGAATGCTTTGGACTACAGGGCTTTGGACTTCCATAAGAGGTTGCTATCATATAGATACTTTCAATTTATTGCCAGGGAAATCAAGTACATCAGGAGCAGTGGTCTTAAAAGTACCTGCCTTTCCCTAGTTCCTGTTACGCTGAGTAAGAGCTTGCGAAGCTCTAGTAAAATCTCCATCACTGAATATTTTTAGCAGGACTGGATATTCCTGAGTGATTAGCTGAAGCTTCACCGCAGTTGCTAGACTTTTAAGAGGAATTATTTCCTCATTAAGCTGTGATGTTTGATGATCCTATAGCCTCTTCCCAGCACAGAGAAGATAAGAGAGGAAAACTGTTTCTTTGTGGAAATTCCTTCAACTGTTCAGAGCCTCTTCAGTGCTGTCCTCAAGCTGACTCTGAAAAGCCATTAAAATGCACAAAAGGATGTGCAGATAATGAACAACCGTGGGCTTTGCTGAGGAATTTTGGGGTGAGATATGTTAAGCCTAGACTTTAGCTGGTAGCCTGACTAATCAGCATGGTCCCTTTGGTCCCTTTGGGCCTCAGAGGCTTTTTTTTTTTTAATTGGGGCATCAATATGCACATAGCTGCATTGAGCAGTGGAGACATCCCTGTTGCACACACCCACTGGGGACAAAGCTAGCCAGGGGACCAGGCTCTGTGCTACAGCCCTAAGATAAGAACATCACCCTTGGTCAACTTGTGTGGATGTGCTCCTGGGCTTGCTGTGGCTGGGCTTCAGCAGGGAGCTGCGTGTCCACCAAAGAGCCTTCCCTTATGTGGCTGATGAGTACTTAATTGTTCCATACAAAGCATAACCGTTTCTACTGTTGTGAGGATGAAAGGACCCCAGTCATCTTTTTCACTCTGTTCCCACACCTGGTAGCTACAAAGTTCAATGGCACTAAATGTTCAAGGAGGAGTGCTCTTTCAGGAAAGAAAGGCTTTTCATTTAATTCTCAGTTTTCCTCAGATTTTATTTCAGAAGAAGTTTGATTTTTCTTGCTAGTACAACTAACAATTTCCAGACTAGCATACATACATGCTATGCTCAACAAACTGGCAGCATCACAGGTGTAAAGTATGAAGATTTATATTTTGTAAAAATAGGTTTATGATATAAATTTATTTAAATGTATTGCTTATAAAGAAAGGCAAGGCTCAGGACTTGTGAATGCTAAATTAAGATAATAATACAGCGCAATCAGAGAGATCAGCTGAGTCTCAACCAATGACACAAGAAACAGACACAGCAGAAGAGCAAAATAAACTTCTAGCCAAATATTCTGCACAGACTTGTTTTACATGATAATCTGTGCCTATACACCTCAGACACATTAAAAGGAGGCAAAGTATCAGTACCTCTTCTTTACAGCTGGGGAGCTGAAGTTCAAAAAGGTAATGTCACTTGCCCTTGTTCACAACACAGAGATTCTGAGTCTCCTGAATTTGGTTTTCCCAGATCAAGCATCATTTTTCAGCCTGCAGGTCTGGGGCAGGTCCACACCAAAAACTTCAGCCTCTCTAATTCTCCTGGCTAACCAACACAAGTGTGCCAGCAGAGACTCCAAATACCACAATACAGGAAAAATGCCGGAAAAAAGGTTCCTTTTGTTTTAATTTTTTTTTCTATATTCCATGTAGAGTTTTCAACAGAAAAACTCTTTCTGCTGATGTAAATATATCTTCCCTACGGCCCTGGTGTTGGTATCTGGGAAGGGCTGGCCCACAGATCACCTGCCCACTTGGATCCTGCAATTCAGCTTTGCAGGATTCTGCCCCACACACTGAAGCAAGCAGCTGCATTGGCTGCCTTTGTGTCTTCCCCAAACCGCCTGCCCACTCTTTTGCCAGAAGTTACCATCCAATAGTGGAGAAGAAAGAGAGAGATGTGCATGCTTAACCCCAGCCACTGCAACTCACAGTCCAGAATAGTAACACAGGATTACCCTCATTTATGCTTTAAACTAATACACTGGACCATGTGCAGGACTGTGCAAGCAAACATTCCCTTTTGGCATCCCTGTTCAGAGGACAGTAAACGCCATAAATTGGACAGAGCTGCAAGCTAGGCCAGTATTGCATTTACTCCCACAACAGGTGAAGTTAGTGAATACGTGGATAAATTCAGTATTTTCCAACCAGCCGAGCCAAATAAAATTCAGACACTTGAGAGAACCAGATGAAGCAATAGTAGAGCTGTTACTTCCAGAAACTTCTGGAGCTCAAGGAAAGTCCCAGAAGACTACAAGAATACAGCTACAGTGACCATCTCTAAAAACAAGGGAAAAGAAGCTGTAGAATTTGAAAATTAGTTAAAAACAAGCAGTTTTCCTTTGGGGAACAAAACTGTAGGCATAAATAAGCAAACAAATGATAAGCACGTAGCTAAAAGTAATTAAGGTTAATAACAACCAGTATGGATTTGTCAAAAGAAAATCAAGTCAAACCATCCTAATTGCCCTGTATGACAGCATAAAATATCAGAGTATAGCAGAGGCCAGAGAATGTCATATAGCTTGACTTTAGTATGGCTTTTTGAAACTTACTTCACATAATAATCTTAAAAGTAAAATAGGAAAATATAACTTTCATGAAACTACTATGTGATGAGTGAAAAAACTATACTCAGAGAATACTTATTAGTGGTTCACTATCCAGGGTGATGGGTGGAGTGGGTTTTCACAGTGGTCTGTCATGTCCTGTTGCTTTTTCGTATTTTTGTTATTGACCTGGATGATGGAAAAGAGAGGTTGCTTATTAAACCTGCAGACCACACCACGCTGAAGTGCTGTAGGGAAGCTGGTGAATAAGAGCAGGAATTCAATGGTATTTTGACAAATTGGAAAAATGATGGTAATACCATGTTTTTAATGGGGTTCAGTGTCCACTTTCCCATCTGTTAAAGCTCATAAGTATTACTAAAATCACAATTTTATTCTCATCAGGATGATGCATTGAAGTTGTGCATACTTCCAGCACAAAATAGAAACATGCACTGTTCCTGTACAAGGAACTGTGCGTGTGGAGTTGTACACAAAAGTCATTAGTATTTTATGAATTGAGACCTCAGGTAATCTCCTGAATCTTTGATAATTTCACGTTCCAAATCAAAATAAGACTCTCTAGACTATATCTGCAGGAGTATGTGAAGCTAAATGGTATAAATTCAGCCTCACGCCTCAGTGCCTCAGTGCATACCTTAGGTATAAATACTCTTTCATAAAGGCCTACACTACGGCATCACTAAATTATATAAACTCGATTAATGTGGAATCAAAGTGAGCTCAATTTAGCAACTTGACAAACCTTGGGACCATGCTACATACATTATTTGTGCCATGTCATTCTAAGAAACACACTTTAAAAAAAAAAATTTACTTAAGTAGCGTGTATCACTCGCCTAAAAATAAATATGAAGACTCTCCGTGGGTCCTTGATGCCTCCATTTTCATTAGGAACTTTAACATTTATCTCTTTGTTTTATGCCTGTTACATAGAATTATAGTCCCCCCTGGAGACATTAGATTAGGGATTATAAAACCAATGTGGTGTAAAACCATTGTTCCAGCACTTTCAAGCCATCCCCACAGGATGAGAAAAGGGCAGCTGGACCCTGACCCACCATGTGGGACAACATTGCCCAGCTGAATGATCTCTTCAGGAACTGTGAGCTTGACAGCCTGTGTAAAGTTAGATAAGGGGTGATATTAGTGTTCACTGAGATATAAATAATTATTCAGCTCACCAAGCAAGGTAGCACTGCACCCTGCAGGACCTAAATCAGACAACTCAGTGCAAGCCAAAAAACACTGGATTCACTGCTGGTTTATTCAGTTTAATCAAGACTCCGGCTTTGGTCAGGTAAAGTAGATTTTCCTTAAAATAAATAATTAGAGCTGGCAGTATTTGGAAGAATTACATTCTTACAAGGCTTGATATTCCTATGTACACAAACACATTATTTTGCTGTGATATAAACATTCTTTTTAAATCCAGTGACTATTTCCGTATATATTAAGAGATGACTGAAAAGACTTGCTTAAACTAACTGTTCATACACGAAATAAATGTAAGCTGAAATCTTTATTAGGATAAATAATAATATTGCTTTTTAACACACCAGATCACACAGCATGGTGTATCTTCTCTATTCAACTCTGAAAAGGGTCAAAAATGGTAAAATACCCCACACAAAACCATACTTTTATAGTCTATGTCCTAATAGACATAACAAAGAATTTTGGATAATTTAGGTGGTTAATATAAACATATGCTTATCCAAACCAGTAAAAAACCTCCAGTTGCTCTGAGAGCCATTCAATACCTCTATGAATCTTTACTGACTTGTTCTTAAATATAATAAGATGATTCAAATAACAAGATTTATTTTTGTTACCAATGGCTAAGATGATCGTGAAACCAAAAGCAAAGTTAAGGATAATTTCCAACGATCTCAACAGTTTCTAGATATTATTTCCCTGCCATACACATGGCATGGGAAGAAAATTAGTGCATTGCATGCCCTAACATTGCCACTGCTGCATGTTGTTGTATTAAGAGTGAGACAAAAAATACAGTGTGTACTGTTTCGATATCAGAATAATTATCTTGTAAAGATGGTTTGATATTGTACATAGTGAATTTGGCTTAATTACTGCAACTCAAAATGTTTTAAAACTTAATTTAAAACATCCATCTGCATATTTAATTACATAGATGTCATTGTACTAACCAATACAGTGCTTAGGAAAACAGACATCGATGTTATTGTTTAGGGTAACAGTAAATTTGAGAGGTGTTGCAGTGAAAGTCTAAACATTGCAGGCATTTCTTGATAAAAATCTTCTTCAATAAAAGCAACAAGAGAGTGGCGCAGGCATGATACTTCTCCTGTAACTGCTCAGTTTTCATGATCTATACTCTAATTTAAATTGGAAGGAAACTACTGCAAAGGTAACATATTTTTTCTATTATTTTGTGTTGGCAATTTTTCTTCAAAAAGCTGTGTGTTCAGAACAGGTGTAAAAAAAACACATTCTTTCTTTAAGCTTTTACTGCAACGGGGTAAGTCGAGCAGGACAGCAGACTGTCAACGCTCCTGTTGTTAGTGACCAGCCAAAGCCTGGCCACTGCTTGTGATGGCTTTCTCAGACAGACATTTTCACTTGAAAAATGTTTGTAATAAAAATAAGGAGGTTAGGCAGCTGGGATGAGAAGTGACTCACCTCACGCTGGCTCTCCTGTCCTCTGCCTAAACCCCAGGCACGTGCTCCCACCACGCTCGTTAGAGTGGAGGGAGACCTGGCTCTCCTGCAGGCATCTGCTCATCACGAGGGAAGGACTTTACAGCCACAAGTCACAGCTCGGTATCGAGCTTCTGACTGTACCTTTGAAAATCCTCTGATTTTTATTTCACAAAACGCTAGTGCATGCCTTTTCTTGCTTTCCACAGCCTGTTTTTCTTCAGAGTGAATTTCAAGTCCAGTGAAGTATATTCTTTTTGCTCTATATATTTTAAAATTAATGAATCAAAAATATGTTTTGTTTATGAAGAAAATAATATAATCTCTTCCTATTAACCAAAAATACAGCTAAGTGTCCCTAAGACCTTTATGACTGAGTGTAATAAATTAGAATTTTTTCAGGTTGTTACTACCAGAAAAGAATACAGGTGTCCATTGTGGTGAATCCAAATTTTATACCCTAAATTCAAATTTACATCCTCAAAACTCCAATGTTAACATTTAAATTTGCAGGCATGTAAGGATCCTGCAATAGATCCATACTGTACATTAGGGACCAGTCCAGGAAGGATGAAAGTCATAGATGAGGTACTTTTTCTACAGAGCCCAAGAATATAGAATAGTTGCATATAAAGGTCATCATAAGATTTAGAACCCCTAACTACCCAGTTCTTCTAAAACAAAACTCATGCCCAAGCAAGACAGCTATGGATGCAGGAGCTTGGGTTTGAGAGGTATCATGGATATCCTTTAGTTTCACAGTGAGTTTCCTCAGGCACCAAACATGCAGAGCTTCCCCAGTCAATGAAGAAACTTGAACTCACATCTCCTACTTTCCAGCAGGATACCTTAAGCATTAGGGTCTAGGGTATTTTCCAGCAAAACTTCACCTTTTCTCCTGGAATGAGCCAACTCCAAGAAAATATATAACAGGAAAAAACCAAAATACAAACCAACAAAAAAACCTGTACACCAATATAACCTCCCTTTCAGCATATTAGTGTGGAGACAGCGTCACCTCTGCATGGCCGAATTCAAGCCCTAATCCTGCCCCATTCCAGCAGCTTGGAGCCAGGGCAGGAGCTCAGTTCCACCTCAGCTTCCACATGGAAGTGCCCTGTGTTTCACAAAGACCACTTTTTTTGTGAATGTAACTTAGCTTTTTAGTTTGAAGAATAGCACTTCTACCTCATACCTTTTTACAGCGTGAACTGAAGGCAAGGTGGGTGAGAACTGGTAAGCTAAGGTAGGACAGAGGAGCGAAGCTGGCAGTCCTGCTAAGCAGTTACCTATGGTTCAAGTTTCTCCTGTGAACCAGGTGGATGCTGAAATCCTCTGTAAAAGCCCTTAGCATTTTAGAGAAAGTTAAAAAAATTGTTAAAGGAGTTTTAGTTAAAGAACGTCGATGGGTTTTGAATGGAGACTTTGTCTAATATATTGACTCACCATATAGACAGAGTCTTATAGAGTAACCAGTTTCCACATGCAGACATGTGGCACTCAATTTGAATTTTTCCCCTATTTTCGTTTCCTTTTTATTTTTTATTCTCTTGCTTCTGTTTTAACAGGAAACTGATAATTTTAAATGGGAAGGGGTAAAGAAACATTGGAGATGAGGCATTAAGGACAAACTAAAAACACATAAAAATGTCCCAGAAGCTGTTTGTTCTGAGTTAGACTATTTTCTCTCCAACAATTCCCATTTCTTTATAGTTTATATTCCTAAAGTTACTCATGTACAACAAAAAAGCTTATGCATCCTCTAATAACGGAGGCACATAAAGTGCATATAATGTGCCAACACGTGCCATGGCTGACATTGTAAACCAATCTCTACGTGCAATAGATAACTTGATTTCCTATTTGTTATTATATTTTTAAATAAGGGAACAAATAATAGTGAGCATTCCTACTCACACATTATTTTATAGCTATATTAATATTATGTACACAATGTGTTGAAAAAAAAACCCGAACAGTGGTTCAAAGTGAAAAATTTTCTTATCCAAAACACTCAGTTCTGAGGTTCCAAGAAAAACAAATATTTGGTAACACATTGAGCATGCGACACAGTCTACCCTCTAAAAGGGGAGACAAACAGCTGCCGAGAAAGATAAAGGAAATTGGTAATTAACAACCAGAGGGACATCAACATAAAATGCAGTTAACAAAAATTGTTCTTGGTTTCTGAAAGTGACACACAGGCTGCGTAACTGTCAAGATATACACGATTTTGTTAAGAACTTCACCAGACAGTCATCATATTTGATGCATTCCTGAGTTTTATAGAAAATGCCACATGAATGTCAGAAACTCAGTCTTCAAAACAGAAAATTTTTGATAAAGAATTCTTTAAACTGAAAAGCCAGATGCACCAAAAAAAACCCCACTCTGTCTTCTAAGCAAGCAAAATCCTCTGACTCCCACCAGTGTCAGCTTTGCATTAATGACACTGACCCTGCTTGCTGTTCACCAAAGTACTGCATCGCTGTGTAGCTGCTGAGAGTGTGGGCGCTGAAATAACCTTGGAGACCATTGGCCAGGAAGTTCCAGCAACCTGGATATGGGTGAGAACAGGAGGGATATGCATGGCCAGAAGCCCTGTGGTGTTTGTCAGACCCCAGGCCATGGCAGCCAGGCTGCCCTCATGCCCCACACCTTTGCTTTCCACTGGTCACCCGCTGTTCTGCATTGTAGTGGGGAGGGAAAGTTTTGACCTCTGGAAAGAAGCAGCAGGGATTGTGAGGGTATGCAGCTTATCTCCCATTTCTGCAACAAAGCAGGGAGTTGTTGCAGACGTACTCCTTTCCATTTGACATCTGGAAAAACATAATGGTTCTGAAGCTCAGTGACGGTCGTGTTGGGCAGCCAGCAGGCAATCACTAATACCATGAGAACATTTTCCCTTGGGCAACCAATCTGGTCACCAGACAAGCTGATGGGCACATGGCAGCGCATCCTGTGGAAAGGTCAAACTATGGCATTCTGCTCCTGTGGGAGCCTTTGAGGTGCCTGCAACTGCATCCTGCATACAGCAATCCCACCTGACAAGGTGAAATCCTCAGCAAATGGGAATGTTTACAGTCTTGGTATCGTGGTGATCAAGGGATGGGTCAGGGAAGCTATACCTTTGTCTGAGAGGGAAAGGCAAAGGAGGCCTTACCCGCCCACCTTTTTGAATGGTAGGTAGAAGGATGAACACACACCTGCACTTAAAGATTACTTTTACGAGTAATATGATTATTCCCAGCAGGGGACAGTATGTGCTAAAATACAGCAGTATGTGCCAACTTATAAAATTACACCCACACATCCCTGTCACCCCCTCTTTGTAATTTTCATCTGAGGAGACAAGCTTGAATACAGCATGTTTTGGTGCTGGGTGCAAAAACTCTTGTACAGTCCATTTCCTTAAAATCTGAGTTTTTATGTGTACAAACACAGGTTAAAACCTCAGCTGAACTCTAACATAAACTGCAATTTCAAATGCAAACATTAAAAAAAAGAGTGTACCTACTACTGCATCAATAGGACATGCAGTGATTGGATTAGTCTTTGAGTCTGGATATGGCTACAAGAACTGCAACATTAAAAGCAAAACAGCATTGAGTTTTGCCAGTGAAGGATACACCCCTCACAAGTAGATCCAGAAAAGAGGTGAGCTGTAGAAGTAGACTGAAAGAAGTAAGTGCTAGAATGTAATTATAATACATCAGAAAAAGGAAATGAAAAGGAAAAAAATAGAATGTATGACTAATGTAAGATGTAAATAAGTACAAGTGGTGAGATAAAATTATAATTATTTTATATTCACTATTCCCTTATGGAAATATTTATTATTACTTTGAGCAAAGCTAAATATTTTATTAAAATGGGAAGATTACTTATATATACTTATATTGCTTCAGTCATATCAATATACTAGCTTCTTAGCTTACATCTATGCTCTAGGATATACTTTGGATTTTTGTATAATATGCATATTCTGGAAAGTCATATGTCATGCTCTCCAGGGCCTATTTGGATCATGCGTGTTCCTGAATTAATAAGAAGCACAGATCTACTGAAAGTGCTGAAAATATTTAGTTGTGTAAAGCTACACTGAAGTCACACACTTGTGAACTTATAGGGTTAGACCCAAGACTGGATCCAAGACCATCTCAGCTGTGAAAACACCAAACTATAATTTACTGACTCTGTAAAACTAGCATTATAAGTGTGATGGAAGATACCGTTCGTGGAACAGTCATGGGACAGATGGTGCTTTTCCTTATGGGGCAGATGTAAAGGGTGCCAAAGCTGCCTCTGCTCTGGACAAGTAAAGCTTCTGCATCTCTTTGCAGGCCCCAGACTGCCAGGTTGTGAAAGGGCAGTCAGGCTATTCTATTTTTCTCCCACTAGTAGTTTAACAGCTAATATTCATAACTGCCACTTCATGAGCTATTGAATCTTAACAATATTTGGTTTATCTGTGCTTCTAAACTGAGATTGCTCTGCATGAAAAAGGTCAGAGTCTACCAAAAAAACTCTTTCAAGGACATTCAATATAGGTTGTCTACTTCACAGGTAAAGCAGCAAAGGCATTTTGACATTAGGCTCAAATGCCAACACTAGCAAGCTTCAGATTTCAAATTTGTGATATGATTTATAAGAAGCAACAGACTGGATGAAACAGAATCCTTTCCAATGAAAACTAAAAATGAAGAGACTTCCATATCCCAGCCTGCAAGTTGAATATCTCTCTCTCTCTAATCCGGTGTATGGTTACTTATTTCTTCACAGTTGAACAGAATAACAGTAGTTGGGTCCTTGCATCCACCAGAATGTAAAATCCAAGATCAGGATCCTACTAATACACATATGCTTGTAAAAAGAAAGATAAAAACTGTCCTGTATACTTCCATAGCTGTTAAGTGTGATACTACTCTCTTTTAAACTGTGGTGGCTTGATTGAAATGTGGTAGCTGACTCCATATGTGTGTTCCTAGAGTTCTGCAAAGTAAAGTTAATTTTCATAAAACATATTTATTTAAACCTTCATGAAAGGGTTATTCTGAGGAATAAATGCTTTTGTCACCAGGGAAACTTAGCAGGCCTGTTCCTGGGGCCTCAGCCACTTGTATATTTTGGTTTCACTTTGAAGATGGTGTACCTTGTGGACTGTTTAGGCCTAGATATAAACCTAAGGACAAGGAAAAGGACAATCCTGTAAGGCTGCCCTGAACAAATGGAGCTAAGAAGTGTTCAAGTGAATACATGGATTCAAACTTGGAAGTCTGATAAATGCTTAGCAAGGGAACTTTGCAAAGCCATGCTGGTTTGCTAATTAAGAAAGGTTCCTCACCATACAGAATTTTGTGATTGCTCCCCAAAGAGTATTTCAGCTTCAGCATTTTTTTCACTGAAACCAGTATTTTTGAAACAAATGCAACTGATTCTTGCTACCTAACTATATGTTCAAAAGATCCAAGTTGAATACAGACAAAGAATGTATTTGTAGCTGAGCATAGTATTTCTACAGGCAAATATATCTTGACATTCTGATAAAGTCATAGATTGTAGACACTGTAATCTAGTCACAAGTTTCCCAAACACCATAAATTTGGCTGATTCTGTACAGTTAAAATCAGTGGGAACATTTGCACAAACTCAGATGAGTGGTGGATCAAGCCCAGCGTACACTGACTTCATCCTACAGCTAACAAGATTTGGAGCCACCTTTGCATTTTATATCTGGGAGGTGATAATCAAAATGAGGATTCCAGGAATATCAATTTCGTATCCTACATCAAAGCTGTGTGAGCCACGAATCTTCTTGAGGCTGAAGTAATGTAAAAGAGCACGGTAAATACAAGCTTATATCTTCCTGTGCCCCCGCCACATGCATACAGTTGCTTGAATATCACACACCAGCAAATAATCTGACAACACAAACATGAACCCTTTAAATGTTTAAAATATCCTGATTACAACAGCATTAAATCTGTGTCCCTTTACTTGGGAACTCTGGTCTTGACAGGGACTAAAATGACTCTAAACCTCCTCTCTTTTTCAGACAGAATTTCCTAGCTCCTGCTGTGTGGCATCTACCACTAATCTGACATGCCAGAACAGTGGCAGAACAAAGAGGAAGCCATTGTAAATGTATTTATTTTCTAAATCTGCATAAAATGAGTATTTCAGGGATGCACTATTCAACCTCTGACTGCAAAGTTTTGTCACCCCTAGTCAGTCTTCAGTGCAGAATTTTATCAGTAAATGCAGAAAGGAATAGTAGCGTTTCATAACTCCATCTGGAGGTAATAAAGTGTGGGTCTGTCTGTAAGGGGAAGTTACAACAAAATATGTCAGGGGATGAATTTCAAGCACAATAACTGCTTTGCTCTAAGTCTCTATGTAGATGCTCTTCAACACTAAGACTTTGGGTTTTTTTTTCCAGTTTAACTTAATCCATTTTCACAGTGGACTCCTACAGAGGAATTAGTGTCCATACAGAGAACTATTTCTTAAAGGTTTTCTGAGCTATTTTCCAACTAGACAAGCACTAACTGTTAATATATTTTAAAATATATATTTCCCCACAGTAATAAAATAACAAACCTGAGTACTTTTTCAGAGGAAATTAGAGTTCCTCAGAGACTAAATCACCCCCATCTGCTGTTCCGCAACCCATGTTGTATGGCAGCCTCTCCTACTTAGACATGCTAAAACAGTGCATGAACAAAGAGCAACTCTGGCACATGCATACATTTCCCAAATTTACATAAAATTAGAATTTTCAGAATGCATAATGTGCCAGCCATCTCAAAGTATTGTTAGTCTGACTTGTCTTTGAACCAGGTTGGTACAGTATCGATTATATATGAAAAAGGCTGTTACTTTCCCTGTAGTACATGCTGTATTGCAGAAAATGTCACTAAAATTTAAAAAATGTGCCAGACTGTTCACATAAAGTAGCATGCAGAAAGCAAGCACATGGGTTTTTTTCACCTAGAAATTAATTTCTTCATCAAGTTCTTGGTTTTCCGTGCCAGGAAAATGTGAAAAGTAAGCAGCCAGCCACATTTTCTGACACAGGCAGCTGAGTTACCTGTTTCACTGACCAGTAGGGCTTACGTGTTGTCCATCAGGATGTGGATCAGCTGGTGAATCACATCTCTTCCTCTTGTTGGGATATTTCAGATGCAAATATTATGATGCCATGGTGAGTGGTTACTTAGTGTCAGAATTTTAGATTAATTTTCAATATCTCAAAATTTAATTCACAGTATGAATTGCTTCAGGTCTAGCCTAATGAGTATTACTGGCATATCCTGTCTTTATTGCTGTTATTTTTAAGACAGATATGTGAGAAGAGGGACTACACAGAGAAAGCATTTCCCTCCATTAGGAGTAGAGCAAGCTAGCCCAAATTGTATGCTGTCTGTTGAGAATGTAATGTGAGATTTATTATGAAAGATTTCTCTGTATTTCAATTTTAAACAACATTACCAAAACACCACAGATGTTGTTAGAACTCACACTGAGGGAAATAGAACTACTGATGAAGTGGAAATTGTTTGGAAATATTCATTTTAGTATTATTTGTAAAAGGAAAACTGTATTTGGAAAATTGTCCCAGCATATATTAAAAAGGTACCCTGACTTTTTAGGACATTTTTAGAACAATGAAAAGGCAGAACATTAGCAATATTCAAAACTGAATGTTTCTGAAAAAAATCTCACTATTTCATAAATAGTCTCTTGCACTGAATTGTACCAAAAATACTAATTCAGTTCTTGATATTCTATCTTTATTCTATTAAAAGAGTATGAGTTTCCACATTTGACTGGTTTCATTTCGTGTTTTTCATGGCACAAAAATGTCATGGAAGAGAAAATTAAAGAGAAAAAAGAAATCAAGATTCTCCTTTTTTGCTTGTAAATATTCTCGCTACACCTGGGGGAGGAAGGAGGGAATCAACCTCAGATGTTAGGTGTTAACCAGATAAGAGTAGGATAATTGAGTATTTCACAGCATCTTGTTATTTGTGAACTCAATGTTTGTGTTACTGGCACTCAAGCAGTTCTCACTCAGCAGAGTTCGAGGGTAGCTAGGAGATGTTTTCACAACCTCCAACACTTCCCAGGTACTTCTGTAGCTTTGTCTTGTTCTTCTGTTCCAAAGTAATAATAGATCTAAACCTTTATTTAGGTTTGCTGATTGGAAAATATTTCTTAGTAGATATAAAAGGGTTTTTTTTTTTTTCAGTTTTGCCCACATAATGATACTGTAGATTCACACCCTGGCCTTAACTGCCATATATGTCTATCTTTGAAGTTGAAACCTTAATGCTGAAAAAGCTTGCAGATACCTTATGCAGACATGTTGCTTTTATCCTTGTCAAATAATTTTTAAAGTCAGTATACTTTCTTTTTATCTGTTAAAAAAGACATGAATTTGGATTTCAGGGATTTTTGTTGTTGGTTGGTTTTTTTACTCTTGCACTGACAAACTTTCATTTAAGTGGAAAGAACTCATATAATCAAATAAACTGAAGTTCTGGGGAATCTTCTGTTTGTCTTGGTTTTTGTGTTTGGTTCTTGGCTTTTTTTACTAGTCACAACCTAATAGGGGAGAAAATCTTTTCTAAAGATGCCCTATGAATAAATAGGGTATGTAATGAGCAACCATTATACGTGATTTCCTCACTCATGTGGAAACCCCCATAACTTGCTAATGAGTTCACCACTTGTGAGTTTCCTTGGAATTGGGTTAATCATATTTTATGGCAAATTTTATGTCCCCTCTATTCATGTATATTACTGTTCATCTGTACATACTGCATTTCTGTTTTATGGTCCAGTTTGTTATTTTGTTGCATTACGACTTTAAATATTCTGAAGGCCTTTTGGATACAGAAAATATGTCTTGTTAAAACTTCTACTAGGCTGAATAAGAGGAAGATCTTTACAGACTACTGATAAAAAAAATAGTAATTTTTGGTTTTTTTCACCTTTACTTCAAAATGCTTCAATCAGCTAATGTGAGGAAGCCTTTCAAATAGAAGAAAAAATGTAACTACTTTTATTTTCCTTTTTTAAAATCCTCTAGAGACATAATGCAAACTCCAGCTTGGTTGATGTTTTCTGAAATGTATCACTCCTTGACATGGCAACTACGCAAACTTTGCTGGAATAATATATTTTAGAGTAGTAAACGGGCTTCAGACAAGCAGTTTTCTGTAGCATACAATTCTATTTTATTTTTTGGTGCTCCATTCCTCAGTAGGTACTAGTTACAGAGAGTAAGAAATTCAATAAGGGATATTTTCAGTGTTTTCATTCAGTATAATGCAGCACCATTTTCATGCAAAAACACCATAATAATGTAACATTATTCCATGAATTTAAGATGGCGTTTCCACCCAGAAGATAACAATCAAGAGAGAACTGTGACTTACTCACTTCAAGAGATTTTATCTATCTTTTAACCCACTGCTATTTCATGGGCAGAGAATAACTCTGAGTACAAATATTGCACGTGAAACTGTACTTTTCCTTATCTTGGGAACACTGATATACTTTTCCACCATATCTGAATTTGTTTTACACAGTGCCATACTAAGTTTCTCTTACAGAGAGTAATACAGTGCTAAACTAAACATCTCACTTGATAAAAACTGGAATTACCTTCAAAGCCACACCCCATGAGTTGTATTTCCAATTTAAAGCAGATGTTTGAAGTACATGGATGCCTGGGTGAAATGTTCCTGAATGCACGTGAAACCTGTGTGTTACAGAACCCAAGACTACTTAAACACACCATGAACACAGCATTATGAATATATCTTTAGAGGCTTGCAAATTCTAACATTGCTGGCTGGGTGGCCACAACAAGGAGCACTTACTGCAGTTTCTAAAAGCAGCTTGAAGTAAATAAAGGTGAATCCCCAGATGATAATGAGCATTTTGAATGGTCACAGACGCTCACCTTCCTGAAGAGGTACATTTACCTAGGTAAAGGCCTAAGGAGACATTAAATTATATTCTGCCCAACAGATATGCTGCATGAAAATTAGCAAAAACTAGACTGAAATCAGGCCATGCAGTCATCCTTGAAGTCCTTTAGACATATCAGAACATGAAAGATAAAAGATGACTTAGTAAATTATGTTTGTGTATAAGTTGTTTTGAGATAGTTGTATCCATGATGATATGATTTTGATGGTGGATTGTCTATGCCTCAGATACAGATGACAGTTTAGGTCCAGCAGGTGTGTGAAAGCATCCCTTCCCAGCCCTGACTTGCAAGTTCAGGAAGGGTTTGACTCCTTTCCATGTGGCTGAGAGGTGAAATGACCAAATCCAGCTGGCTTCATGGAGAATGAGTTCATGCAAACCTACAAGGCACGTTCAGAGCTGGAAACACTTAGAAACGTCACAGCAACATCCAGCCAATCCTCCTGGAATTAAACTGGTTAATACCCTATTTATTTGCTCTGGCCAGGTACGACCTGAACTGATTTCATGTTGCTGCATTAACTTTCCGTATGCTCCACAGTACTTTCTGCTTACCCTGCAAGGACAGTTTGAATTTAGAGCACTATTAGGATGCAGGAACCATCTCAGTAATTTGCCCAGCCTGGGAAGTTTTGTTGAATGCACAGTGACAGCACAGAGCTCCTTCCTAGCTCTGTGTGAATCAGAGAAGGTCCAGAAACATGAACAAAACCAGTCAGCCCAGCTGGACCCAACTGCCTTTTTGGACAGAGAGCAGAGAACCTGTAGTCTTTCCAGTGATTTTATCAGAGCTTTAATCCAACCTCAAGTGCCGCCTGCCCATTATTTCAGATGTGGAAAGCTGTTACTTCTCTGATATGCTTTTGTGTTGAATTAATGCTACTGTGCTTTTAAAAGGCTGGCAGGTGACTGGACTGCCCTGTAATGGCTTCAAGGAGAGAAGGATTCAAGTGCAGAAATAGATTCTGGCTTGCCGAGGTGACTGCAGTGAATTGGTGCCAGAACTATTGGCCAGGAGGAAGAGAATTTATGAGGTTCCAAAAAATCAAAAGGGCGGTTGAAGACTGAGGTGCAAAGAAGCAAGGCATTGCAGTCGTGACTGAACCTGAATGTATGTGTGGTTTCCAAAGAAAATGCTGGGCTCTGCGAGTAAGGGGGAGAACTGCAGAATCGGACATCAGACACCTCAGCCAGCAGCCACCATCTGCCTGGAGGAGCAGTGCTGGATCATCGTTACCCTGTGATACTTTGTGAATGTAAAATTAGTGGGTTTGCAAAGAGCTGAAAGTATGAGTAGAATCCATGTCAAAGAAAAAATGTCCCAGAATAACTCTCAGGATGTCAGGACTATCAAGGTATCTGAGATCTGCTCCCCTCAACCACCACAAGCGACCCTTCCTTGCTATTTTTGTCCCCATAGGACTTCAGCTTTAAAAGACTAGTCTTTCTGGCTAAAACTAAAATGCTGGACTGCGTAGTGCTTCCTAGTTCTCCAGCCTGAATGCAAATCTCTTAGTTTGTCTCATCTGGGACAAGAGCTAGGTGCATGGCATATGTCTTGGTCTCTCATACGGGTAGGAAAGCTGGACACCTCCTAGGGCACAGCTGGGTCATGTCCTAGATTGGGGTAGTCAGGGTATGCAGGCCCCAGATATGCCATTTGTGGTTGATTTTTAGACATGGATGCAGTCATTCTTTCAAAACCCACTGGATTAAATGAGCTCATTGTGTTTACCTCGTGTAAACATTTTTTACTCTTACTGTACAATAAATGTTGGAAGGGTAGTTGTAATATTGACTTGAAATAAGGTATCATCATCCTGAAAAGACTGAGGAAGACTAGTCTAGAGCACAAAGAGGTTATTAATGCTTTTGAAAAATACACCACCTGAGCTTGAGTCAATAACCAGTGAGGCAATTAATAAAGAGCAAGACTAACAATATATTTGTATTCTCTTTGTGTACAAAGTGTAACTGACGAGACATAAAATCCATCCTGCCATTGTCTTTCTCTTCCTATGGTTGTGATGGAAAGGAGACAAATGGATTTAAGAGTGGTTTCCTATACGGTGGTAGTCTTGTACAGTATCCCATTAACACTACAGAATAGGATTGGTACTGCAATGAATTATCTAGACAAGAAGCTCTATACATACTTCTCTATCACTCATGCAGGGTATGTGACTAGACTTTCATACAAATTCACCAACTTTTCACAGAAATAAACATGGCTACTCCTGTAAATTCTTCCTCTAGGAAAACTAAAATCCTGCAGGTTTTAAAAATACCCATTTTGAGGAAAGTAATTTCTCATTGTGCATTTATTTTGAAATGTTTGGTTTATAATGTCACATTGCATGAATGTCTCACTTATTATTAGATGGTTGGGATGCATGTTGACAGCTGACTTTAGAGCAAACCGCTGCTGGAAAGGCAGGTTGCCTTCTCCCTGCAGCCCCAGCTGCACGCTTCCTTCCTCTCTTCAGACTGGAGCATCTTTTTGTGCAGTGAGGTGGGTTCAGTTACCAAGTTATTTTTCTGCCATTCCTGGTGGACATATCTGTAGATGGGTGCAAACCAAACCAAGTTTGTTTTATTCATATTCCAAGGCAGGTTATTATCTCAGGTAGAGGTAGCAACCCCGTTTCCAAGCCAGATTTGTATTCCAGCATAGATATATAGCTGTTTGTACATACCTTGAATGGTTCACTCCCAAGCAAGTTTTAAAGTTGCTTTACAGTAAAAAAACATTAACTCTAGGTGTTTTGCCAAAATAAACACAAAAATCAAACAGAAGCCGACCTTCCTGATAGTGTGTCTCTACAGTACTGTTCAAACAGCTGGAGCACCTCCTGTTGCGAGTCCCAGAGCTGAAAGATTGGGTGGGAATGCATAAATTGATTGGAATATGCATCACAAAGTAAAGCATTTCAGTTACAAGTGACAAAAAAAGTTGCAACAGTCACTCTGTGCCTTGGTGTTTCAAGGATCTTAAAGCCTAACGTGAGTGGCAGTGATACTCTCTTTACTGAAAAGAAAGCTAAAAAAAGGTAAAAATTATAGAGTGAAAAAATATTAGGGTGCATAAGCAAAGCCATTCTGAGCTGTTTGACAGTTCTGAGCAGCTTTTAATTGAATTTGGTCTGATGCATTGACAATCCATTTGTTTATATTGAAGTTTATTTTTTTTTTAAATGTTGACAAATGCTGTTTACATTCAAGGACACACTTTTTTGTCTGTGAAGCAACACAACTCTTTTGGAAAAAAAAAAACCAAAAACCAATGAAGAAACAACTAAGCATAGAAAGCAGGTCCTACAGCAAAGAAATTGCCAAGAAAAAAAAAGTGCTACAAGTGGCCCAACCACAGATTACAAGAGGACCTGTTCAATGAACGCTGAGTTTTCCCCATACAAATACTTGCTAAATCTTCCATCAAGTTCTTTTCTATATTATTCCCTCCTTCCATAAACTGTGTTTTGTATGCTTTAAAGGTGACGAGAAAGAAAATAAAGTCATATTTTAGAATCTCTGGGAGGCAGGATTAATGAGTGGCTTAACCTCAGTTCCTTTGAATGGGCATTTATTGATCGTCACAATAACATAAAGAAGTGAATGATGGAGAATTCACTTACTGACTTTGTCTAGCTCACTTCTCTGGTGTGGTGGACTAAAAAGGATTGAGGCTAATGATAGTGAGACTGTGAAAGTAATATATGAGAACTAAGAAACTTGTGTCATTTAACATACCAGGCATTCTTACCTTCCTCTTACATTCGTATTTTTAGAGTTTGCAACTATAGGTGCACATATCCTATTTTAAAATGTAGAATTTGAATAAATTCACATAAGAAAATTATGTGCTCACTTTACAAGGTCAAAAGCAATTTTTTTTTCCCCCTGACAACTCAGCGTGACCATGTTGGACATTTAAAATTCAATTTGTGTTCTTTCTGCCAAATCTAGTACATAAGCATCAGCAATAATGATTTGGAAGCTACATATCTGTACAGTTTTAGCTGTTATTCCTAATGTGACCGTAACTAGAGCATGTAGGTGGAGTACTGATAGCCTTGTTAAAGATTCATGCAGTACCTGGGACACAGCTCTGTTCCATAGCTACCTCAGTGCTGCTGGCCTGACTAATATAGCATTGTTTTTCTCACTGCGGTGTGACTCACAGTAACAAGATAATACTTTTATAAAGTAAGTTTCTGAACACTGTGGGATGCAACAATAATTTGTGAAATAAAAATAACAATAAATAGAAAAATAACATTTAAACTAACTATCTGTAAATCTCATTCTCATTTAGTTGGTTTACTGTGGAATTAGTAGCAACTACAATATCTAAGATCAGAGTACTTTGAAAACAGTGATGCAAACTTCAATTTACACTGTTATCTTAGTATAAACTGCAATAATTCAATAATTTTATAATCATTATTCGGTACATGATCTTATTTGTCCCAATTTTATACAAGTCAACATCATAACTCTTGGAAAGGATCTTGATTTACACAGGTGTGAGAACAGCAATGGAGCCTTCTGTGCAAACACTGTGCTATGTCATGACCCGCAGTGCCCTGTTGACTATAGCGTGACTACATCATATGTGAGATATCGCAGCTAATATTTCCAAAAGCAACTCCTGTGCCCATCAAAGATGCCTGGGCCCATATTCGATTTCAGCCGAGCACCCAAAATCACAAGGCACCTTCACAAATGTGCCAAATGTTATGCTTCTTTCCTGACATTTCACTTGCAAGCTCTCCTATCACTTTTTTCCCACTGACCAGCCTAAAGTCATATCTTGACCTGACGGCTGCTGGAAGAGCTTGCGCTGCAAGGGCATCTGATCTGACACAGGAGCTGTTTAGATTCACTAAAGAAATATGTCTGGCCAAGCAGATCTTTGCTTCCTGTTCTGCTGGTTGTTTCTCTGCTACCTCTTGAGCAGCTGCAAGGAAAAGGTGAGCAGGATAAACTATATTTAGTCCAAACTACATATCCTACATGTCCGGATCTGGTTTTAATCCAGAGAAGAGGATTCTGCTAATTCACAGTTCTGCTCTCCTCTGAGATGTTGCAAGCTCTCACTCCTAATAGTGTGTGCAATAAGCAAAGGAGATACACGCAGACCTTTCATGTGAGATATGCTAGGATACACAATTAAGGACATAAGGCTGGGTTTTGGTGAGAGAAGCCATAATAATAAACCAGCAAACACCAAAGAGCACACCAAGCTTCAGCGTCTACCCCAACTGCAACCCTCAAAATGCACAGCTTGATGCCATAGCACATCCTCTCACACCATGCCACTGCTGACAGATGTATTTCCCATCATGTTGGACTACAGTTGTTGGTTGTGCATCGTTGTGCAGTCTCTAGACTGAACCACCACCATCATCACCACAAATGGCTGCTGTTCACCCCTACTTCTGACCCTTAAGTGGTGTCCCAATGAACAGCTGCTTTCCTTAGTGCTGGACGCAGCCGTGTGTGGTGCCACAGGCTGTGTGTGGGGTGTGCTGGCAGGCAGCAGCATCGCTGCCAAGAGCTCATATAGAGGGAAAGGGACACTGTGAGTTGCCACAGATGTGTGGAAAAAGTAACATGGGCCATAGAGAGGTAGGTTGGGCATGTACCACAAAGATGGACTTAGTGCAGCAAAAGCACATGGGTCTTAACTTGCTATAACTTCATCTTTTTCACCATTTTATTCTTTGGGAAGTCAGGCTCTGACACTATTTTGGGGCTGGCTCAGGCTGGTTTATCTCACATTTAGTGCAGTACCATTTTGATTGGCAAAAACTGTGGCCTTATAACAGTTAAGCTGGTAATAAACTACTAACTTAAATTGTTTTTCCCAATTAAAGTAAAATCCACATTCGTTTTATAGAAATAAAAATGTCCTACAAGTTTACTTCCTAATTATAACTTTAAAGTGCCAAATTCTTTCAAAAATCATTACAAGCCAGCTAAAGGGGAGGTGAAAAACAGTTTTATCATAATTATACAATTGCAAAGTTTTATAATAAAGAAGTATTTCAGAGTTTCCATGTGTTTAAAGTGCCTTGTAGACTTCTCCACAGTGTTTTAATTGCACACTCAAAACCAAACACCTGTTTGAAACTAGCATACATCCAAACAAGAAAAAAAGACATACATTTTTGACAGGGAGAATAATTAACTGCTGGAACAGACTTTCAAAAGATACAATACATTCTTATTCACCCTCTTTAAATCAAGAGTAGGTCCATATTCAGAAGACACTCTCTCTGATCCTGGGATCATTAGTTGAAGTTCCAAGACTTGTGCTATGCAGGAGATCGTAATAATGATGATCATTTTTTGCCAGAGATGTCAAAAAACATTTTGGCTCCTGGGACACTTACATACCACATCCCTGAGCTCTGGCTCCTGTCTGCTGCCATCAGCCTGCAGTCCCTCTTTCCCACAGCTGAAACAGCCAGCAAGTTTTAGAGATGTTTGTCCCTACTTGGTCTGCATCTCTGGCATTGCCCTTATTACACCTCTCCACCTTGAAATCTCTTTACTTGTTAGAATTAAAATGATACAGCAATTGCTCCGAAAACATTTTACAAAAGAAAAGGTTATCCCGCATCTTTGATGAAAACATAAGAGCCCAGTAAGCGGTTAGCGATCTTTCATTGATTTAACTACCTTAATACCTTTAAAAACACAGCTGTTACTTCTTAGACTTAAGTATTTGGACCTTGTTGTGCCAAGAGGTGTTCAAACACTGAATTAAATGCTGTCCCAGGCATGAATAGCTTACATACCTGCTGCAAAGCAGTGAGCCAAATTCCACTCCAATGCAGCCTTTTTCCCATTTCTACCCTATTTCCCACCCCTGCTGCAATAATACTGTGTTCCACTAATACTTTCAGTGAATTAATTCCAAGTATCAATGTGAAATTTTCATCAGTTTCTTGAAATTGCAATTGTCATTGCAAAATGACACAATGGCTTACAATACATACTTCTTATTTATTTATATGACATCAGTAAGATTTTATGAACAAACTAGGTGAGGAATTTGTCTAAAGTTTATATATTTCAGATTGAGATCTGTGGAATAATTCGCTTGGGATGACTTGAGGCTTCTCCAACCATGTTCAGTTCCTCAGCAAACTTCAACATACTTAGACAATTTATGAGCTATTTCTTCCTTTCCTCCAAGCAGATGTGGGCTTATTATGCCATACTTTGTGCCAACCAAAGTATGAAAGTGTGACCACTTTCCCATCTCAGGAGTTGAGTAGTTCCTCCCAGGGAGATGTCACCAGGCATGCTTAGCAGTGCACTTAACCATTTTTGCCCAGTGGGAGAGCAGCGCCATTCTGACCCAGAGCATGAGCTGACCAAGACTCCACCTGCCTGCAACGCACCATTTAGAGATACCTACAGTCACAGCACAGCTTCTACAGAAGTCTTCATGCTAGTGGATGGAATTACAGGATGATTAATCCTATAATTGCCATTGCTTTGCGGTTGATGCCAAATTGGAGGAAAGATGTTGTGAAGACAGTAAGGTCTGCAGAATGTTGAATTGAATGGAAATGATTGTGGAATATGGACATTTAAAAGGATATAAGTGTTAAAGAACTGGGCACCTGAAAAAGAAGTTCTCTTAATTACAGCTATGATGCCAGACAGAAGGCAAAATATTGTCAAGAAAGAAACAAGATAGGTATTGAGGGGGAACCACAAGTTTTTATTACTAATTTAATTACAAGTAACATTAAATTGTATTCCAAAATGCTGTCTCTTCTCATGCAATGAAGAGGCTGGATAATGTTAGCCTATATTCAACATAGGTCTCGGGTGCTTAAAACAAGAATTAAGTGGAGCTGAGTCATGTAAAGGCAAAATTGTAATCCAGTGACTCATTATGGCTTCTCATTGTAAGACAGGGTCCACAGCATGCCTCAAGTCATGGTCTTCTAGTCATCCCCATCAGGAGACCTGACATATACCTGATGTCCCTTCCTCTCAGTGACCTCAGAGAAGGAAATGCAGATGTTCAGAGGAGTGATGGGACCCAGGCTGTGTCTGCCCCAACATAGAGTTCAGAGCAGGAGCTCTCTGAGATTAAGACTCCAGAGCATTGGCATCTCATCCCCACTGTGTAGCCACTCAGCCGTGGCTTCTACCTAATTCTGGATTTATTTAGACTCACCAGGTGCATTTCTGTTCAAAAGAGAGATGATCATTTTCCACAGCATTGGGTAGCAAACATAGAGACCTTAGTCAGGGTCCTAGGTTGTAGTCCCAGCTGATGGGTGCTTGAGCCCTCCACTGGCTCAAGCCCTGTTGGACTGTGAAGAAAACTTGCCCACAACAGTATGAGTGGTTTAAATATCCCACAGATCAAATAAACATGAAAATTGTGGTGCCTAGTGCCTAGCAAAAAAAAAGTAGTTTTGTATCCACAAAATGCAACATGGTTTAGCACTGGTTTATTAATAATGTAATTAATGACATCACAATTGTCATGAATCTAACTTATAATCTATGTTTATTGAATTCCTAAGTTTTTTACTTCTGTAGAATTAAAAGGAAAGTCATGCTATTGCCTTATGGAGTATCAGACAATACACTTCTGAAAAATCATAATGTTTGCTTCTCACTTGATAGGTCTGCACTGAGAGATGATGTACAGCTACAGGTGTAAGCCTGTCCAGATCAGCTAGTGTAAAAGGTCACAGCTGCAGTTGCCAGTGTTGAGTTTCTTGCACTTTATGTCTTGCAATGTTTGATAATTTCAAGATAATAACAGATTATTTAAAGATTTCTCTATACCAAAGTATCTACCTTGTAATGAAAAACAGCGCATTACTGTGCATGCAGTTTACCGTGTATGTTATCATAAGATTGAAGGTAAGTGTCCGTGCTCCAGGACATAGATGGCTTAAATGATTGCGAATGGTCACATGAGTGGGTGTACGTGAAACGTGGAAGTAGAGTCCCAGCAAAGCAGGCTGATAGCACGTCCCAGCCACGTCATCTAAACAGTCTGCATTTACAGAAGCCTGCCCGCCTCGCCTACAAGGCTAACAGAAGCACTGCCTTTGGCCCCCCAGGAACACAACCTTCATCATTCAGCTTGTTATTACTGATGATATTGTTATTACTAACATACAATGGGGGGAAATAAGAAGCTCATCTGGGTTTGCGCCCTTTTCTGGAGTGCAGTGTGTCTTAGAGAATTAAAGTGATGTGTTGGTCAGAAGCTCAACCTGAACTTAGAAGAATAAAATTCTCCTATTTCTGAATCTCTTCCTTGCTATGGAACAAAATTACATCACAAAATTGTGTAAGAGAGTTCTAGTTAGTAATTAGGAGGTCCTTTTATTAGGCAAATACTTTGCTATAGATAAAACAGTAGTTTATCAACCAGTATTTCTCTTTCACACATAATCTCTTATAAAAGCCTGGCTTCTGTTCCCAGTAACATGAAATTATAATGAGTACAAGCCAAATGCCCCTGTGACTGCTGGCTCATTCCCCATAGGTTTTCCTAGGTTCCAAGGATGGGCAGAGCATTGCTTAGTATTTCTAACGGCCCCAAGCTATTCAACATCCAAGATCATTCAAGGAGGTAAGAAACCTACATGAAAGAGGCCTCCTACCCTTGTCATCTGTCAGTCATGGATCTTGACTCATCCATTACACAAAAGGACAGACAGGTATATAGCTTGTATGAAGAAATAAGGAGTTTCTGAGGAGCTTAATCAGTACTTTCCATCAAACAGGTCACTGTTGTTGTATTTAAAGAGTTTGGGCTGCTCCTAATTGTCACTGATTGCCCTGGGAGTAGAAGGTTTTCTTCCATAATAAAGGGGCCTTAATTAGTAAGCTGGCTCCTTCACTGTCTATCCCTTGGCAGTTCTCATTCCCCCATCAGAGACACCAGGGAAGCACAGCATTATGGAGCTGTCTTCTGTCTTCCCTTGGAGAAGGTAGTGCCAGGAGCACAAACAGTTGGCACACCTATCCCCTGGAAGATCCCCTGGTGGAGAGGAAAGGAAATTTCCATAGAAATACGAGTATCGTGACTCATATAAGTCTATATGTCCTATGCACTCCCTGCCAACACACGTATGTGAGGCACGCTCCTGCCCTGGGGTCTCTGGGAATCTGAATGTCCTCTTGCAGCCATGTGTATGAAAATAAAATTGAAGAAGCTGCTAGGTGGCTCAGAAGTATCCTGGACAATACAGAAGATTTTACAGTTTTTTACAGATAGTTTTATATTTCTGCACTAATAACTACAGGCTTACAAGTATTCTTGTTTTCTCCTGATGCACATAGTTTCATGTCATTGGGGACTGACCTGAGCAAATGGCCACAAGGCAGGTTTGTGGCTCCAGCTGGAGGCTGTCCCTCCCTGGAAGGCTATAGCATCCTGTGTTTCTGGTCCTCAGAGCTATGCTCTAATCTTGAATCACTGAATATTAAGGTCAAGGGCAAGACATTCTCCACTATAATTCCATTAAGTGGTAATTGATAAGTTACAAAAAGAAGTTAGCATATACTTTAATTTTTACTACTTTACATAGCTAATACCATATTTGTGTTATCTGTCCAATCTACTCAGAACTTATTAAACTTTCATCTCTCTAGAGAAGGCTGTTCAGAAACTTTCCAATTACCCATTCTGTTTATTATTCCTTCTCCGTTCACCCATGAAATCTAGTTCTCACCTTTCCACCCACTTGTCCCAGAGCCACCCACACACATATGCATACACACATCTTGTATATACCACCAAGTCTTACATACCACACTCGTTATGTGACTCAGCTCACCTAGTTCGTGCCTGCTCAGAATGCAAAAATTATCAGCTCCCTTCAACCTACCCATCCTGTTTCATAAGTATTGCCCTCACTCAGGCATGTGTAGTTTTGGTCCAAAAATCTCCCCTGATACTCAAAGCATAACAGAGCTCTGGATTACTGCTGCAACTCTGAATCCTCAGCAGCAACAAGACCTCCTAGATCAGCAAAGCATTCTGAATCTCGTCATTATCCATGGTACCTCTATGGTGTCCTTTGCAGACAGTGCTCTCAGAAGAGCTGCAAGTCTAAGAAAGCTCAGCTGAGATTCACAAGGAGATGGTTGCCTGAAGTAGGATCTTGTTGGGATTTAAGTACCTTTGTACCTTGCAACTTAAAGCACAGTTGCAAGATCAATCTCTTCAAAAAGCACAGTGGGCTCAGCAACTGGAGATGTTACCCCTTATCCTATGGTACCTTTATGGCTAGAACAATTCTCCAGTCCCAGTTCATGAAGCGTTTGTGTAGGACTGGAAGAGTGACTTTATAGACTAAGGAAGAAGTTGCCCTGGCTGAGGAGACGTGAAGGTCTTAGTGCCAGTTTTGGGTTTCATCTAACTAGGATTTCAAATGAAATGCACAAATTGTTCTTGGAATAGGGATTATATCCAAATATTCTCTCTTAGATGAACATCCCAATCCATGCTGTAAGGGGTTAAACTTTTCCTTTGTCCAGTACCAAAACTCTGGGATTTTTTTCTGCAAAGTGTTCTGTATCTGAAAGCAGCAGCTTAGGTACCTTAGTGCACAAGAGGGCTGCAGGGTATGAAACCTAATCTGAGAATAATGTGTCCCTGTGACCCAGCATTGAGTATGTAATCCCTCTGACAGGGCGAGGGTGTAAGACCCAGCCTTGCTATCCAGGTTTCCTATTAGATAACTTTGGCAGCTCTCTATTTAACACATTGTCTATTTTGATTCTCATTCATAGGTTCAATGACTAGAGAGTTTAGGTGTTTTATTCGGGGGTGCAGATATCACTAGGCACCTAAAATTTAGTATAGTGAGTCTGAATGTTACCATATTAACCTTCCTCAAGGGATCTGCTTCATACACTGTCCTCCTTATTTTTCTTTTCCAATGTGAAATAGATCTTTAAAGCCCTTAGCTTGTTTCTGTAGCCTATCTACTGTCGAGCCAAAAGTCACTGATAGATAAGAAGAAACAAGCAATTAGCAACAACAGGTATCTGAGACGTTAATGATGTGGCTTGTTCTCACTATCTCTTAGCAAGATATCTGGATACAGAACTTCCTCCTACTCCTCTCTCTTCTACCCCAAATTTAGATTTAAGTAAATTCAACAGTCTATAGATGCCACAATATGAAAATTAATGTATTTTTTGCACTTACAGTTCAGACAAAAAGGAATGGTATGGGATGTATATATTTCATATAGCTCATTATATTGTTTTTAATCTCCATATTATATCAGGGTTGAGGCTTTTATGACCATGGGCCTGCCACATAGGATCATACCTTTTTCTGTTGCACACTATGAAGAAATAAGCAGAAACTACTAGAAATAAAAGTATTAACTAGAAATATGTTACTGAGGCCTAGCAGGCAAGCTAAATATGAATCATTGCAAAAACCTGATACACCACTTATTCCCTGAAATAAGTAAAAGCCGAATATTTTGTCAGTGTTATAAAGGTGTTGTTTTCATACTACAAACAAAAGTAAGAGGATTTTTAAAAGATAGCTTATCAAATGATAAATAAAAAAGATAAAATTACTTGCTTTGTTGTTTTAAGTACACAAGCACTTAGTTCGGGCACCTGTGTTCGCAGATCAGTCTAGAGTCCTGTTTTGCAATCATAAGGTACGATACGCTGACTAAATATCTTAAATATAGAACATAAAATCCCATTCCAAATCTGAGAAATGCTAACAGTATTCCACTTGTATGTAGATGAAATATGCTTATTCTAACATTCAAATATTTACCCTAAATTCCAACTCTGAATGACTGACTGTACGTGTTAAAATGGCAGACCCAGATGTTGTACCTGTTGGAAACAGGAATACAGGTGTTTAAAGCTAGCTCTCTGTAGAGACTGATGTAACTTAGCTAAAGTCTAACCGGTATTTAGTAACTGGTTTAAATGTATTATGGCACACCCTAAAAGCCCACTAATTTTTAATGAATGTCTGTATAAATAGATCCTCTCTATTTATTCCCTGCATTCTTTTTGCAGGTCATATTGACTGGGCTCTCTGTAACATTTTTCTGCCATTCTCCAGAGACTGATTCAATCCAGTGACTTTCTTCTACCCGTAGTCCTGGGCCCATCAATTATCTCTGACCCCTTTTCTTGCTTTCCAGTCAGTTGAGCTGAATCTTCTACAACTGACCAAATATTTTGGGTTGAAAAAATGACAGAAACCACTTTCAACTTGCACATTACATGATTACATACAGAGGATTGCCACACAAAGATTCCCATAGCTCCAGGTTGTCATGGCTCCCAGGTAAAAGAACAGAAGATTCCTCAAAGTGCACACTCCTTGGAGTCCCCAGGATTCAATAAAAAAATGCAACCAGGCTTTCCCACTTCCATGAACTGCTCAGCTCTGCTTGCAATAAGGCTTGTTAATTAGATAATTAAAGTTACTTAGTGATCTCAGATGCTTAGGCATTTGGACTACGTCTGATTTAGATTCCTCTATGAAACATGTCTCTTTTAGGAGCAAAGCCCTGGGAGAAGAAAAATCCCCTGGGATGTGAGCTGCAAAATAAAGTCTCTACCCTCAAATGGAAAGCAAAGTAGCTATTATTTTGAGCAGATAACCACTTTCAGCTAACTCAGTTGACAAAGTAGGAACCCACCTACGCATAGAGGTACTTCCAAACCCTGGGGACCAGAATCCTCCTGACAGCAGTAGTAGTCCAATGGTTAAAGTACATCTTGCTGGATGGAAGGGTCAGGTTTGATAAAGCTGAAGTTACTCAAACATGGTTTTGAAACCTGTCATTTCGCAAATAGAGTATTTACCTAACAGGACAGGAACTTGGATTTTGGCCCTTGCTCTGAAATTTATGAATTTTGCTTTTAAAAGTTATAGGGTAAATTAGATTGAAGAAGGCTTTGAACTGGGAACTGAATCTAAAGATTCCTCTTTCTGGCATGGTGGTTTTAACTATTAGACTAAAATGTGTCTTATGTGCTTGTTCTCTCTGGCCCCGGGAATCTGGTACTTGACTGCATGATGACAGTTTCAGCAGAACAGATGCATGGTCCTTTTAGCCCTCTAACTGAGGACCTTGATCCTGTCAGAATATATTAGACACAACTTGAGAGCTTCCACTGTACTGGGAAGGGAAGCCATACCTGACATCTCTATGCCAATGAGACTGAAATTCTGAACCACTTAGACCAGGGACTTGTCTCACTGCAGAGAGTGAACCACAAAAAGTTAGGGAAAAAAACTGCCTATAAACATCGTAAAAGGCTAGGTTCTTTCAGAATTTGTGGTCTGCAGGTAAAGAAGGGTTTGCAATCGTTTTTTGGACTAACACAGATTTGACCTCAATCCTGCCTTAAGTCTCAGCCTAAGCTCTTCATTGGATCTAGCTCCTAATGCTTACTGAATTAATTTATTTATCTCAATAAACATTTAGCTCCTCTATTGCTTAATACAATGCCTCTATCCCATCACTATAACTCATTCATGGGTTGCTGTCAAAAGTTGTCAAGGTATTCAGCCATCAGCATGCACATCAGCAATAGATCACCACACATTTGCTCACCCCACTGAATGCACAGCTCCCACAATGCTCCAAAGTTTTGCCCCCCTGGAGAACAGGAATACCAAGGTGCCTCCTGTAGCAGTCTCCTAAAACTCTGAAAAATGTAAGTTTTAAATTTATTTATTTATATTTACGTAAAATATTTATTTCAAAAATAAGCTAACAACTAATTAACCTCACTCTTCTGTAGCTTCAGCCATATATTTAACCAAGCCTTTCACAGTTAATGTAGCATTTCACAGTGGCAGTGTGGAGAGAGAAACAACCACAGCTTAAAAACAACTCTTATCTTCTTAAATTTTAGGGCTCCAGTAACATTATATAGCCTTGGTGCTTCTTTTATATACTACCTAAAGTAACATTGAGAACAGCCCTGAGGAGAAAGGACTCGGGGGTGTTGATGGACGAGAAGCTCAGCATGAGCTGACAATGTGCACTTGCAACCCAGAAAACCAACCATACCCTGGGCTGCATCAAAAGACGTGTGACCTCCATTTCAAGGGAGGTGATTCTGTCCCTCTACTCTGCTCTCGTGAGACCCATCTGGAGTACATTCAGCACTGGGACCTCAAACACATGAAGGATGTAGACCTGTCGGAGAGTGTCAAAGATGATCAGGAGGGCCATGAAGACGATCAGAAGGCTAAAGCACATTTTCCGTGGAGACAGGCTGAGAAAGTGTCATGGTTTGGGCCAAGTTGGCCAGTGGCAAGATGACAGATGCTCTCCTCCACGTCTCACTCCAGTGAGAGGAAGAAGAGAGATAAAGAGATTTACGAGTTTAGGAAAAAAACTAAACTGCTTTATGAAATAGTAATAATAAAATAAAAAAGGAAATAATGAAATAGACACAATATATAAAATATATATATACAAAATCCTATCAACTCCCAGGGAGATGTCCCTGGCAGGCACTGGGAAAGTTCCAGACTGGACTCAGTGACAAATGGGTACCAGATTCTGGAACTGATGAGAATCAAAGATAGGCAAACTGACAGGGTCCTCCTCAAGCATCAATTATCAAAGAAAAAGAGCCATTGAAGAAGACCCAACCTGTCCCTTTTGATCCCTCAGTTTTTATACTGAGCATGGCAGATGGGATGGGGTAGCCTATTGGTCAGTTTTGAACCACCTGACCCATCCACTCCTCCCCACAGGTGCAGCCCCTCCACAGGGGAAGAGGAAACAACCAGGTCAGCTGACCCCAGATGCCACAGCAACAAGGGTAAGCAAGAGGCTCTCTCACAGAACAGAAAGTTGGCTTTGCTCCACCCTAAACCAGGACAGAGAGTTAGGGTTGTTCAGCTTGAAGAAGCTTTGTGGAGCGCTTATAGCACCCTTCCAGTACCTAAAGGGGTCCTACAAGAAAGCTAGAGAGGGAATTACTTTTCATAAGGGCACGTAGTGATAGTATGAGGGGTAATCACTTTAAACAGAAAGAGAGCAGATTTTGATTAGATAGTAGGAAGCAATTCTTTACTGTGAGGGTGGTGAGACGCTGGAACAGGTTGCCCAGAGAAGCTGTGGATGCTTCATCCCTGGAAGTGTTCAAGGCCAGGTTGGATGGGGTTTTGAGCAACCTGCTCTGGTGGGAGGTGTCCCTGCCCATGGCAGGGGGGTTGGAACTAGATGATCTTTAAAATCGCTTCCAACCCAAACCATTCTGTGATTCTATGATATTTGACCATCATCCAGAAAATGGATGGAGTGCAACATAATCTGTCCATCGTTTTCTTTCCAGACAAATTTTGGGCATGATCCCATGGGGGACACTCATGATATTGGAATAACAGAGCTACCAGTGTGCCTGCCCTGTAGGACTCCTGCTTCACAGGATCAATCTGGGCTCTCCTTAGGCCAGTTACCCAGTTTTTCTGCCTCACCCAAACGACACAAAGCAGCCTCACTGAATGCCAGGGCTATGCCCTGTGTTTTCTCTTGGTGTGTCATTAGCTCTAGGCAATAAGCCATAGAAAAAAGAAAGAAACCTAATTCAGACATGCTCAACACAGTCATAGCACTCCTTTGTAAAATTTATTTAATGCTTTGTAGATATGCTCAAGCAACACTGATGAAAAAATGTCGTTCAAAGGCTTTGTCTGGAATAACACTTAGTTCAGTGAAATTCTCAGTCATGTTACACATTTCTCATTTACAAAATCCAAAAACATTTGTGCAGGTGAGTGCATGGTAAGAGGCCCGTGGTTGTGGCCTTCAATCTCTTCGGCATAGAAATAGCACATCTATTCTACTATGCAGTTACTTCCCAAAAGTTATGTGATGTTCCTGAAGTCAAAGTCCTACATTTTTCAAACAGCTACCACTGGAGCTCTAAGTCAAAGCAATGACATAAAAATTTGGAAAAAAATTAACCTATCAACAGATACCATATTTTTCAGAGCATTGGCTAGTTACACTAGTAGATTATCAAATGCAATGTCAGTACCCAAGTACTGAGTTATTTTTTATATTGTTCCTTGTGTTATGTACTACACAAAACCTTAGGAAAAACTCCCAGAAAAATATGACATTTTCCTGCAGAAGAAATTATTGCAAGAAAATGGTGGGTTTAAGTATTAAAGAGATATGAAGCATTGCCTCTTCATATCCTGCTAAGGAGCAACAGTTGTACTTCTTGACGTGCTTCAGAATTCATATTCATATAGGTATTTAATGATCCAAACATAATGGTCCTATATAGTATAATTACTTATACGAAAGCTCAACTTCACATACAATCTTTTAAAAAAGATGCTTCAGTGGAAAACTTGCTTTGGTTCTAACAATGAATAAGCTCTTTAACAGTAAAAATGCTTTGGAGAAGTTGGAGACTATTGACCATGGAGCTTGAGCACAATTGACGATCAGTGTTATTCCTTCTTGACAGACGCCTTGCTTCTCCCTCCTTCGCAGTATAGCCAGTACAAGGAAAACAGGTAGAGTGCAAGACAAACCATCAAATCATAGTGGTAGAGTGTTGCAGCAAATAAAAGAAAGAAGAAGAAATAAAAGATTTTGCAAGCAATATGTTTTAAACCTGAAGACTCGCTAGGTAATTTAAGTGCTTCACTCTTCTGGTTAGAAATATCTGCAGAATCGGAAATGTACTGGCTTTCCTTCCGTGTGTCATCAAGCCAGTTTAGTGTTTTCCTCTCAGTTATTAAATGGTCAGATTGAGAGCCTGTCCCTCCAACTTCTTCAGAAGGCTTACTAATTAAAACCTCTGGCCTTGATGACTTTTCTTGTTTGAACTGTGCTTGATGGAAACATTGACCTATATTCCTTCCTCTTCCTTCTCGAGAAATCACTACATCTGAAGTGGAGGATACTTCTTTTTTTTCAGCTTCAGGAGAGAGGTTTTTGTTAATATGTGTCATTTCATTCTGTAGACTTAAATCATACCCTGACTCAGCAGCAACCTTGTCAAAGACTTTGAATTCAGAGTGTCTATACAGGTGCTCCATATCTCCTGCCACAGTGGACCCTTCAGAAGATGCCACTGAAGAGCTTTTATAGTGGTAACTGGGCACAGCATTTGTACCAGAAGGTGGCATTTTTGTTTCAGCTTTAGCACATAAATAGGAAAGTACACCAACATGGCTTTCTTCCCTACAGAGCTCTTCTGCCTCTTCACTGTATAGATGCTTCTGGGCACTCTGGGGACATCTAGATACTTCTGAATATAAACCCTGCAGCACATCTTCTTTCTTTCCTGTAGCAGAAGCCTTTACTGCTTCTCCTATAGGTAGAATATTGCCAATGTCTGGTTCTGCTTTGGCACGTTTTTCCCTGCTGTTGCATACAGACATCGTTTCTCCTTGCAGTGTTTCATGTACGCGTGCATTATAAATATCTAAAACTGATTCCTTTTCAAATTCAGTGTCATATAATACACCCACTGTGTTGAGTTGACAAAGAGCATAATGTGAACCATCATTTCTCCCTTCATGTGTATCAAACGCTGTTTCCTTTTCCTCTGTGGGCCTGTCACTTAGCGCAGTCTCTTGAGGTAGCTTAGCAATTACTGCTTTTTCACCGGCAGACATTTTTTCTGGAGCACTTTCTGATGTTGTTTTAATTATATAAGCTGTACCTGCCGCTGCTTCCTCTGTAACACCCTGCTCGCAGACAGAAGGCTTTTCACAACTCTCTGCCTCCTGGCAGGTAAACAACTCCTCTGAGGCAGCTGCACTCCCAGGCCCTGCCTTCCCCCTCACTCCCCACCGAACCTCGCTACCCCTTTCTTGCCACCTCTGCTCCGCGGGGTTCGCTTCGCCCTCCTTTCCTACCAGCCTCCCTTTGTTGGTGTTGTCTGACTTTCCTCTGTCTTTTAACCTCGTGAATTCCCTGTGTTCCCAAGTGCCTTCAGCTCCCCTTTCATCCCCCGGAGAGGATGCCGGGGGATCTGCTGGTGCGGGCCTGGCTGCCTGTTTGTTGTCTTGGGCTGACAGAGCCGTTGTGTTCAATGCCTTGGCGGCCTGTTTTCTGTGCGACTTGAAAGGCTTGGGTGCCTCCTCCTCGCCGATTAGTGCTAAGTCTGCTACTTCGATGACTTTCTTCTCCTTCCCCGCATCCGTGTTCTTTCCAGACATTTCGCCGACTCCTTTTTTTTGTGTATATTGGCTTTTTGCGGAATCTATTGAGACATCAGCGTGTGCAAAAGTGTCGGCATATAAATCTCCTCTTAAATGTACCCGAACTTTGCTTTCAATCATCTTGATTTTTCCTTCATTTTTGTCAGCGTCTGACAACAATGAATCCAGAGTTTGGTGAGACATTTGCGGCGCCTGGTGCTCCGGAGCTGGATTAGCATTGCCATCCAGCGTCCCTGCTATGCATGCATTTAATTGCATGGATTCATCATGCTCTGGAGAAATGGTTTCTGGTCTCGTTTCACAGGCCCCTTTTGAGGTATCAGCAGCATCCTCACTGATGAATAACCTCTCCATCATCTTACTTCCCCAGGCACTATCTGTTTCACTTTTTGAAATATCTGTGTGGGGCTCTCCTTGTCGACTTGAGACAGCAGCCGTAATATCGATAGCCTCATTCTGCTTTGTCCCAGGAAAATATTTTGCTGACAAAAGGTTTTCGCTGGTACCAGTATGTTCCAAAGACCACTCACCACTGTTTACCGAGCCAGCAGCAACTTCCGTCCCTGATGGCTGACTATTAAAATCTCTTAGGGAATACTTAACTTTATTCTTTAATTCTCCTCCTATCTCTTGTGAAGTGTTTTCAGATGAGGAACTGGTAGGCACAGGGTGCCTTAGCAAGTCACTGCTTCTTTCTGTACAGGTTAGCTTCTTCTCCGATCTTTCAGTTTTACTTGGAAAATTAACTGGTTCTCTTGTGTGTAAATTCCTTTCATCTCTGGAAGAGGTACCTCTAGCTCCTGTGAAGTGCTGATTTAGCTGAAACAATAGAATAGAAAAGAATGATCAAAAAGAGCTTTGCAAAAATTTGCCAAATGAAGGAGGCAGGATTTCATTATGGGAAGTTTTGTTTTCAGTAACAAAGCTTTTATGGAAACGTGTTCCAAACCATTTGTAAAATTTGCATTGTATGTATTTTTTAACATAGGTAATGAGCTTTATGGTGGTGCTGAAAGAAGCAGGAAATAAAATAGCGTTCAGAACCCTCTCTTTATTCATGAGTTCAGTAAGCTGCTAGTGCATTTTATACAAATTAAATCTGAAGAGAATATTCCCTTAAAGGAAGGCTAATTCATTCCCTGTACACTTGGTTCTAGGTTTGGAGAGAGGGAGGTGTGGGGCGAGGGGGGAGGATCGGCACTTAAATGAGGGCATTGATACAGTACATCAAAGCCTGGTAATGTACAGTATTGTCCAGTAAAACAAAGACACATTTCACACTGACAAATACTGTAAGGATTATCGGTGCTTAATTTCTCTCAGGGACCATTTTACAGGCTTCAAACCAGACTGTTTTTAGGCAATCTGGTAAGACATGAGTTGGAAATGAGATTAGTGAAGTAAAAGGCCAGAAACTAATCACTCTCCCTCCTAGCTCCCAAATATCATATTGTATTATTCAGCTATGCCTGCTTGTCATTGCACTCTCTTCTCACTTCAGCATAGTCACACTGATAGCACTAGCTGATCAATTAGAGGCTAGCTTCTTGGGCACCCCTTTATGCATTTGCACTTGCTGTAGATACCCCCATTACAGTTTCTCTTATTAATATGTTTTCTGCAAAGCCTCTGCAAACTATTAATAGTAAAACGTCACTCAAAGAAAAGTGAGGGAGCTAATGTCTCTGCAAATTCTGTTTTAATGACCCTCTGCCAACCAGTGCTCAAGTGTATTTGAGTTCTTCGGTGATGCCAACTGTCAGGATTTAACAGTGAGATGCCTGTGTTTTTTTCCCCTCCTCATAACTGACATTTGCATGATCTCAATAATTATATGCAAATCTTACGATTTCCTCTTCTTCTCACATAAGGCTCATGTTACTTGTCAACTGCACAGCTGTCTTGAGAGCCAATGCCTGTGCGTTTCAAAGATTTGGTTGTATTTCCATCTATTATAAGCCTTCATTGTTTAATTCATTAAAGAGCGCATAGTGCAAATTAATGTCTAAATTATAGCTCCGTCTTCATTTATTGTATGGACAATCCTGGCAATTGATAAACAAACGGTTATATTTGATCCTGCTTTTTTGTAACAGGCTGGACTAAGAATAACAAGGGATTTCAGAGGTCTTCCTTTTTATATTTCACCATAAAAAAAAAAAAAGGAGACATTGACTTTCAGTCAGTGAAAGGTCCCACAATAGGCAACAATTTTCAACTTTTTTTAAGTAAAAGATGAGAAAAATTTATATTCAAATAAGAGGAATTTATTCTCTCGCTATCTATAAGAAAAAAAAAAAGAACGGTTCTCATCTTCCTCCCCTGTCTGATTCAGCATTCACATTTTCACAGGTGATAGCTATTATAATCTATGATTATGAATCTATGCACCCAAATGATATGAGCTGAGAACAGACACTGAGAATAATAGATTGCTGTACGTGTCTCATTTATTGCCATTTTTTCTTTCATACTGAAAAATGCAAGCCAAACCACACACACACGCACACACACAAATCCAAATAGATTGAATGTTCACTGAGTGTGAAATTTATTATAAAAAATTTACTGTCAAATACTGATATAGAAAAATCTGTTAATATAAATATATATTTATTTATTTTGCTTATATAGCATGTTACATAGTTATCCTCTGAAAAACCCTCAAATCAAACAAGACCATAAATATAAGAATTTTACCAAATACAAAGCATTTATTTAAAAATATTCCCATCCTAGAGACTAGAGGGGAGAGATTTTTGAAATGCTACTCTTCTAATTCCTTCAAACTGTCACTTAGAGCCTCTGGTAAAGAAGTAAAAGGGAGAAGTCATTAATTTAAGACCAGAAAAAGTTGATGCACTATACTGAAATCAAAGCACCTTCTATTGTTGAATCAGTTAGAGATTCAATGAAAGTACAGACCAAGGCTTTACATTTGTAAATTAGTACATCAGTCAGCTCTGTTAAAAGGGGGCATTTCACCAGCTTTGAAGCGTAAATGGATTCATATCGTTTAATACTGTAGATATAATTGTATAACACTTACCAGCAACTCTAATTCTTTTTCATCATCTTCATGAACACCCTGGTTGTATTCGGCATTTTTATCTTTTATATTTTCATTAGCTCGTACGGTGTCTTTGTCTTCTGCTTGGGAATAAACAATCTCTGGGATGTTTGTGCCTGAAGAGTTAATAAAAACATACTTGAATAATTTCCATGAGGCTGTTTGTTACACTATTTTTTAATTAACATGTGCAGTAAGGAAGAACTAATTAAACCGAGTGTTGTACCTGAAGTCCTTGAATTATTCCATGTGTCATCGTCAGACGTTGCCAATATTTCTTCTTTGCTGTTAAACAAAAAGAAACTTCCTGTTTTATTCTGCAAAAATTATTGTTCTAATTCCTCCTAGACTCGGCTGTAAGGACCACTAGTTAATTACATACAATTTTGAATGCTGTTTGAAATTCTGAAAACAAGAGCTTTATAAAATGTAGCTTTTTTTGAGTGACCTGATATTAAGTCTTGGTCAAAGAAAGAATTGGCCAAGAAAATGAAAACGTGTTGACCTTCAGATTACATTGCAAAGCTGATGGGTTTTCCCAGACCTTTTCCGAGAAAGCAGCACAAAGGTGATTAGATGGGTCAGTGACAGGAGAGCGTAACTTTGGGGTCAGGCAAGGGTCTGGAAGGATATATGTGTTCAGGAGACCAGACCTCTCTCTTGCTTATATTTTTTCAAATATTTGTATGTATACAGAGATTGCTGGAAAAAGACATCTTTGTTACCTGAAATAAATCAAAAGATTCTCCCTGCGTGTATACAGTATAAATCCTGTTGCTAAGCTATGCCTGGCCAGCAGGAATGAATTCTGCTTCCTGCAGCTGGTGCAATTTTTGCTGTTGCTTTGCTGGCTGTGAAAACAAAGGCCAGGTCCAACACGACAAACACCTACAGAGAGGTGCTGAGTGCCTGCAGTCCTCATCAATATCAATGCAAAGTGATAGCAGTTCCAATTGCTTGCTTATAGGGATGTAACCTTTAGTGGAAAAGGGGAAAAAATGTAAAAAGAATGTCACTTATGTAAAATGTAAATTATTGTATCACTCCTAATGAGTTCTCTATGAGGAGCAATTTTTTTTTGGTAAGTCTTAATTTATGCATTTTTCAACCAGCCATCCACCTCTGTTACTGAAAATTACTTTCTAATTTTCAAATATTAATCTTTTCCCCTTCTATTTTCTCCTTGCGTCTTTCATTTGAATTGATATAACATTAACTCTGCCACCTAAATGCTTAATTCAGAAGGAGGATGCTAAATTTATACTCTGTTAAAAGAAGCTAGACATCGACTGTCACCAACTTTTTAAAATCAAGCTTTTATAGGAATTGCCAGACTAAAGCAGACATAAGATCCTGTGAGTCTAGCATCTGATCTCTGATGCTGGCCACCACCAGATACTTCAGGGAAAGATAAAAAAATTTCCAGGAAAATACTTGGAGCAATTTGCACTGCCCTATTAAATTTCCTCTTGGCCTTTTGTTGTTAGAAGCTGTCCTTGAAGCACAAGACTTAACACTCTCTCAATAGCTCTTTTTCACCATTAATTGCAATAATGCTGAATATTCTTGCTGTCCATATGAACATCATGTCACTCTCAAATTCTGGTACATATAAAGCCTCTGCACATTTTTCACTCTCCTATTCACTCACACCAAGTTGTGCTTTCCCCTGCCAGCAGTTGCTATAATCTGCATTTCATCCTGAAAAGGCTGGCAGAGCCAGGCCCTTATTTTCAGCAGATCTGTGGAGGTTTTAAGGTAAATCATTACTGCTCATTATTTATACATCATTATTGTTTGTTTGGTTGGGTTTTTTTACTGTTCAGATGCTTGTCTTAGTGTTACACCTAATTCCCAATTTTCATCTGCCCCTTTGCATTTTTTTCACCCACCTGCTTCCATAAGCCTAGACACCATGTAGGTTGGTGCTTAACCATGAGACAGGTGCATTAAAGCATTTAGGTGTTAATTGGGTGTCTGCAAAAGCCCCAAATTAGGAGGCACGACATATATAACACATGAGCTGACTCAGTCACCCCAAAATAATGATCCCAAAACCACATGGGCACAGCAGGGAACCTTCTAATGTTATCCAGTGGGGGGAAAAAAAAAAGAAATGTGTCTCAAGGCTTTTCTTTGGATGTAGCTGGCTACCTGCAGCGTTCAGCCATGTGGATGCAAGTCTCAGGAAGTAAGGATGGCTTCCTTTGCTGCTAGAAGGTACCCTCATTTATTTCTTAAAGAAATGGAGTTTGACACTTCTTTTTTTTTTCTCCCATGAAGCACTCCCAGAAGAAGGAGAGATGTTCATGCCCACATCTAACATAATAGTCTACTGGCAGCTAGAGCTTGCATCCAAGATGCAGTGGCACTTTCAGCTTCTAGCACACCCTGATGAGATTAAAAACCCCACCGCACACACATCTCCAAAGTACACAAATTTCCAGGATGCAGACCATCTGTGGAGAAACTGGAGGGCAGATTTGCCTGCTCCTCTTGAAGTTGGTTGTACAAGCAGTTCCTTACTCTTTAGCTTACTCTTCATTCTTTGGAGAACAGAGAATCTGGATTCTGTCTCCTGTTCCTTGTGTTCCGTATCCAGTGATTATTTTTCGTTTTGATTAACAACTTTTCAGTGTAAAATATAGACACAGTCTTTGAATAAGGATGCTAAAGGAGCACCTATTTTCTGAACCTTTAAATGAACAAGTATAAGGCTGCTTCAAGCTGGATGTTTACAGGCCTGTGCCAGGATGGGATTTACCTTATTTAGCCTTAGTTTTCTAAGCACCTATGCTCAGGCAGCCATGTACATCATCCCTATCATCAGCCGTGAGAGATTAACACTTCCAAAAGGAGATTCATTCCTTCTGTCATGGACATCACAAGTGAGATGGAGTGACACACCCTTCGAAGGAGCTTCTCTGCCTCTGGAAGAGACTGACCATAAAGGGAATAAAGATTGCTGGTTTATAGCCCATTATTTGTGCACACCTGTCCTGCAAATACCTGAGTACAGGGAAAGTCAGAGCAACAGCTATTTTCCTTATTTTAATTCTACATCAGAAATATCTGTCCTTATGTAATTATTCTAGTGGGAAATCTAAAATTAACCTAAATTGAGGATATTGATACTGCAGTCATTTAACAGCACTACTTCAATCTAAGAAGACATATAAAGATGGTGAGATTACAGGTGCATACAACTACAGAACATTGTCAAAAATATATGTGTACCCTAAACACTGAAATACTTCCCAAAAGCCAATAAAAATTGACCCCTTCGCCAAACAGTGGCAATTGGAAGGTGTTTGTCTAGTTAGTAATTTTTTTGAAATACTGTTCTTCCTCTGTATTTCTCTGAAAAGTTCCTAGCTCACTATCAGAATTCCATGAGTAGATTTTTTAATTATAATAGTAATTAAGCTTTTGTTTTCTGAATTAATTATTGCCCTGTGTTGTGGAGGGTGGTCTAAATGTGCCCACATTGTGTAGTGAGAAACACAAAATTTGTGTTCTGTTTAAAAACATGTAGGTTTATTTTTAAGCGATCCAGGAATCCTAACAACAATGCAAGCTAGAAAAATCCATGATATCAACTGATGCAGTTCCCTCCAACGTAAGTATCCGTACAGCTGTAGAAGCACAGTTGCTTTTTCTCCTTCAGCTGAACGGGGCATATCTTCATAAAGTACATTAGGAATTTAAGAATTTCTACCAGCTTCAAAAAAACCCTTATGCTCTTATGATTCATTCTTGATGGAATTATCATTCACTTGGATAAAAAGAAAGAAGGAATGACAACACGTTATCACTGCAATTTTGCATTTGCAAAGAGCAAATGGGAAGTTCAGGGATTAGTTAGTAGGACTGAGAAGGCTGAAAGGTTGATAGACATTACACAAAGCAGTTCAGAAGTCCCAAAGTTATGTGGAATTTTTTAGAAGTGAGATTTGATCAAGATTTCAAATACTCTATCTATAACCCCACAATCAAAAGACATTTCCTAAACTTTTCTACCGCAGTGTTACTAGTGGGGCAGAATCTTGTAGGAATAGAGTTCTTACAGGACATAACTGATACGAACAGAGATTTACAAAATTATATTGTTTCATCCAGTCTGAGAGCAGAAGTTGGTGTTTAAATATGCTCCAATTAGTAGGAGCAGATGGTCTCCAACCCAAAATGGAGTTGGAGAGACCCAACAGAGGAAATCACACATTGGTTTAAAATCCTTGCTGTTCAAATCTATCAAATTGGTCTTGGTACTACTGTAACAGTATCAGAAGAGTAGGAAAAGCATAAACTACATTTATGAAAAAGAAGTAGTGTCAGAGCAACTACAGGCCCAGGTGTCTTCAAAAAGTTTTCACAATAGATTTAGAACAAAACTTAAATGAGAGAATAAATACAGATAAATGGAAAATGACATAAAAATGACAGATTCACCTGATAATATATGTCTTTGATAAGATTACTATATTTCCCTTGTCTAAAAATCAGTTATCTAATCTATCTGGACTTCATTAAAGCATTTGTTGTGCAGCCACATGGGAAATTTATTAATTAAACTGGAGAAGAGGGAGATGAGTACAAGAGCTGGGCGGTGGGAGAGGGGCTCAGTGCCAAGCAGGGCCCCCCGAGCTGGGCTGCGCGAAGCTGGCAGATGTCGCTGGGGAACTGGAGAGGACCGGTCGCGTGATCAGACTTACTCAGTCATGTTATTACAGACCAAGGCACAAAAAGTCAAAGTTAAATTAAATCTGTGGCAGATAAGAAGTTGGGAGACATCACCAACACAGAGGAGGATTGAAAGAAATGGGTGGCCTGGAGGATCAGAATAATAGATAAGGGATGAAATTCAAAATAATAAAGTACAAGGTTATACATTTAGGGACTGAAAAGAATTTCTGCTACAAAATGAGAGCTCAGAAATTAGAAGAAACAGGTGAACAAGAAAAATCTGAGTTTGGTTTTGGCAGAAAACATTTCCAAGCCACCAGTGTGAGATGGCTGTGGCAACAAGGCAGAGTTCTGCAGTAACGTGTCAGAGAAGGTATTCCCAGTAATGAATGATTTCCAAGAGATATTCATGTCATGGCACCAGGCACCAGAAAGAACTTCTCTGGACATTTGTATATGATGCTCAAGAAAGATTAATTCAAACTGGAACAGGTGCAGAAGAGGGCTGCGAGAAGACTGGCAGGATGAAAAATCTATATTAACCAAGGAGACAAATTGAGTATTTCTATTTTCAGCCTAGCAAAATAAAGTCTGAGAGGAGAAATAAATGCCCTCTCTTAATATCGCAACAGGGTAAATACTGAGAAGGCAAAAAAGATATTAAGGAGAAAGACTCTCCTAACGTATTAATAGAAACAGTTCACAAAAATATTTGTTGTGGAAATTTAAAAGATCTGTAAGCATTAGGAAAGTATACCCTATAATTTTTCAGTGCAAGTACCAGGCACAAGAAACTGAGAAGTTCTCTGGATGGAAACATGGATATGTTTTTGTGAACAGGATTGTGCAACAGATTTCCCAAGGGATAAGACTTCATGGTCCCAGTCCATCCCCATTTCAAATGATCCTCTGCAGCTACATGCTCTGAGGAACTCACTGTGGAACAGCAGGTGACTTGGTCTGCTCTGATATAGGTTTGGGACTGTAGCCAGGAGCTACTAATCTCTTCATAATGGGTGAGGTTGTTATAGCTTGTCGTGGTTTTAATTCACACACCAGTATTTGGCAAAAATTGTGTCTATATGTTTGTATGACCCAGAGCACTGTTCACACTGTTCTGTGTTATATCCACTTACGGTAGATCTTAATACCTAAATCACATTATATTTATTTTACAGAATGTAGGAAAAAGCTAAAATTGTTGGAGTGCAGAGTATGGAAAGATGAAAATGTATCTGTATAACTTATGAAATCAAGGCAACCTGAACAATTTTATACTATCTCATATTTAAAAGAAAAGGTGGGAATATAATTTTTAGTCTGAAATGTAGAGAGGTATGGGGACGTTAAAGTATTTAAAGAATATGTTTCTCAAATATTTAGTTAAAAGGGAAGAGGGGAAAAAAGTTTTCAATACAATTTTATTTAAAAATCCATATAGGCGTAGGCTCTCACAGAATCTTTCATGCTTCTGTTTTTTTTCTTCAAGGTGAATACAAAATTAAAATAATCCTCTTCTACCCTGGAGTTGAAGTGAAGCTAAAATGTCATCATGAAAGGAGCTGACAAGACTGAAGTAGCTAACCAAACAGTAATTCTATTTTAATTTCAGGTCAGATTTCTAAACCTAAGCAGCAACCTTCAATACAACTATTGCTTTTGGATCCAGTGCTGAAAATAGACAGGCTTGCTGAAGAATGATGCCACTGAGATGTAAATAACATATGAGATCCTTGAAAAGAAGTAGTTAAATGTGTCAACAATGTTTGACTGAGAAGCAGAAGAGCAAAAAGTGCAGGTATGTGCTCGGGTTTAAGATGTCACTGGAGCCAAACAGGCATCCTGTACAGACCTGTAACCCCACAATGCTGGGGAGGGGCACATGAGGAGGGAAAGGCTGGTAGTTTGGTTTGGTTATTTTTGTATCATTAGCAGCAGATGTCATATCAAAAGGAAGTAGAAGAGGAAATAACTGAAGTATTTAAATAAAACAAGCAAAACCAAAAAGGATTTTTAAAATGTTACATGTGCATTGGAAGAAGAAAACCTGCAAAAGGTTTGGAGGAGTTGAGTTAAAAGAACATTTACGAAAAACTAAACAAAGGATTTTCCACATGTAATTCTGAACTTCAGTAGCGTTGAATGCAATGTCATTCAAAACCCACAAACACACAACAAAAATACATTTCTAAGGAAGAAGGAATTTTGGAAAGAAGTAGAAAATGCTGTGTATGTGTAAAGTTCTAAACAGACCTTTAAAGTGCTATTAAATTGTTTGTCAGACACTGTAGAGTAAGAATTCAACCCATCTTTTTACTATCACAACCCTCCTTAAACTGGAAAGTTACATTTAAAATATTGCTCTATTTATGTTCGTCTTAAAATAACAGTGAGACAGGAGTGAAAATACTATCAAAACCAGTTCATGGAGAGGAGAAAATGTGAAAACAAAAGGACGGCAAAAATTCTGGTGCTACAGAAAAAATGTTAAAAACATAAGCTTGATTCTGGTGCCATTATCATAGTGAGACCACCACTGAAGATACATCCCACCTCTGGGATCTGGATCCAAATCGTGTTCTGGCCTCTCTGCCTTTGTACAACTCACGAAAGGGGTTCAGGAGCCAGCAAAGATCCTAGTGTGGATTTCCAAAATGCGGAGTTTGACTTCTCTTGTGAAGGGTTGTCCATAGTTAATTCTGTTCTATCTCCCTCACTGAATACATGAAGTAAATACTTAACAAAAACTCACTTCTTGCCTCCATAAGGCTCGGTCCGAAACTCACTATAGGGACAAGTCCCCTTCTGATTTAAATTGATGTCCGTGTTATCAACTGTTGAAGTTATAGTCTTATAATACAACCACTCCATGATTTCTTATCATACATGGTTCCAGCACCCTATAAATATTAGTCTCAAGCCCTGGTGCAGCCAGAGAATTCAGAACTTAGCTCAAGAACGGGAGATACAGCCTTGGATTGAAGCCACCTTTGTGCTGCTGGAGCTTCATTTCATCGTGCCTCAACACAAGCCAGGGCTCTCAGATGGCATGAAGATGACAGAGAGGCTGAGGATTACCTGCCTGTGCACCAGAATAAGAGGACATATACCTTGTTTCTCCTCTGGAGAATTTCTAATGCAGGAGACTGTGCCTGCTGGAGTTGTGTCAAACAGCCTCCTCACCAAGCAACACTTGACCTGTTATTTCTGGTTGCTTGAAAATCGAGAGGCCACAAAATATCTTCAGCAGAATCACTTGTTGTGGGGCATCTTTATGTGCAACGACCTGTGTTGTAGAGAGAAGCCACCAAGTAAGTGCTTAGCTTCCCAGGAACAGACCTGTACCAGGCACAGAGGGTCCAGTGCCCAGTAGCACCCAGCAGTGCTGGCCACACTGGAGTCAGCCAGGCTGGTGGGCAACAGGATCCGACCTCATCCAGAGGTCTACCTGCAAATTGTACCTACCCAGGCTTTTTGTGCCCAACAGTTAAAGAAGAGAAAGAGCCTGGATAAAGGTAAGGAGTGAAATCATAGTTATTGCAGGAACTGATGCTTATTTCTGATTTGTTTACCTGCACATTTTGCCTAAACGAAGTCAGAATATTATTTTTATGAACAGTCTGCTCTTATTTGGAATTGACACTAATGAATGCAAGGCCCTTTCCCCCTCTTGTTTGTACCATCAAATTAATTAGCTCTATTGTGACATCAGTATTTTTCTCAAGCAGTTCAAGGCTTGAGCATTTTCCTTTCTTTTTCTAAAGGGCATCTTCAGTGCCCTTTATCTACCATAAGAATCATGCATCACTTGTATTTTTCACAACTAATGCTGTTTATTACAAAAACTGATTGTGATGTGAAGATTGTTATACTGTGTGGCAAATTGCCCAAACAATTACTGTAAATGCATGAGCCATAAACTGTACTGCCAAGGACACTGGTAGGTTAGCTCCTATAAAAGAAACAATTAGAGTCTGAGGTGAAAATAATAGAGATGAGATGACAGTTATTGAAAAGGCAGAACATCCAGTTTAATGTTGTAAATATAGGTTTGTGGATTACACTGATGGTTTTAAAGTGTTCATGGCTTATTGAATGGAATAGAATATTACATACTTTAGAATGGGGCCATAATTATTATTCCTTTTTAATTGTGATGTCTGATGCATTTGTGAGCAGTTGTTGAGAACATGTTCACATTATACTGATTCTAGTTCTAAATTATCATCCTGCTCCAAGGGTTTTGTGCTTTTTTTTATTTTACTTTTTTAGCATTTTGTTGTTCAGGGTCTGTTCTGAACAAAGTATTTTCTCTTGAGGAACTTAGAGTGCTTAGAGGGTTACAGCAATAATTATTTCAGTTTCAGCCTACACACTTCACTGCTTTAAATCATCATTAGAAGTTTCATCCCTCAGCAACTCCTGCTGAGACAGTCTTAAACTCCTAGAAACCATTAGATAAGAATAGCTTATCTTTATAACAATTTATATATAAAGGTATTGATAAGAATTTGCTAGAAATTAGGAGAATACATTTTATTTTCTTAGGAATCACCTAAATACAGAATACGGTTTTATATGATTGCTAAGGAATTTGGATCATTCAACCCAGATTTGCAGCATATGATTAGGGTGCATAAAAAAGAAAGAAATGCGCCCTACAAGAAGACTTGTTGTGATAAACTGTGGTAGATATGAAGAAAATACCAAAAAAGTAACATTACTGCATGAGAAATTAAATGGTCCTCTGCTCTTCTAAGGTAGGGATAAAACCCAATGAAATAAAATTCAAATTTCAACCTAGGGAGAGCACAAAACGGCTGGACACAGGACTAGGGCTGGCCAAGAAGTCAGAGGTGCTGGGAAAGTAAAATTGGAACTGGGGAGAGTCTGCCCTGCGAGGAGAGGGCAAAGTGAGCAGCAGAGCAAAGACAGCAACCAGCAAAAGGCAGTCAGTGTCAACGCTGCAGCGTGTGAGCTCTGAGGTACCAAATCCATTAGTAGGGGAGAAAAAAGAGCACAGTAAAGTGGCTTTAAAAGAAAGTTGCAGGGAAGCTAAGTACTCAGCTGTACCACCTTTCAGGGAAATGTTCTAAGTCGCTTTCAGGCTTTTACACACTGTTAAGAGAAGCTGATCTTAATGCTAGGTAGGGGCGTCAGAGCTGTGCTGGAAACCGACGGCGCCGGGCTGAAGTTCAGGGAGGTGTTGGAGACCAGAGCTCAGGAGGTGGCCAGGCTGGGGGGCCTGGGCAGCTGTCTGCCTCCTCACGCTGAAATAGCTGCCTCCTATGAAAACTCAAGGCAGAGTCCAGGGAACTAGACCTTTGGTAGAGCAGAAGCCAACAGCTGCACAAATTACAGACAGACCAAGATACTACAGAGTGGTGTGAGCGTGGTGTGGAGCATCTCTCTTTCTTCTGACAACAAAGCAGAGAGCGACTGGAGCTCAGCGAGCACCATTCCTCAGTTCTGGGCTCCTAGCACACACCCCTGAATTTCTACTTGCCAGCTGGTTTACCTGAAAATATGGCCAGTTCCTACCTAAGAGCATTTTGGCTTCAAACTATCCCTCCTTGTGGAGGCACTGTGTTACGTGTACCTGAACCACAACATTGTTATTTCCTGTCGCGTGTGCCAGTATCACTGCCTTCTGGTTTTTGTTTAATTTTTTCAGAAGGTATTTAAAAAATAAAAGCACAACAGAAAAATAATTTAATTTAAACAAAGCAGAAAATAATAATTTAAATTACAGTCTTAGATTCCAAACTGATTGAGATAATCCAGGAAAAGATTCAGAAATTAAAGCAAGAACTGCAAAGAAAATAAACAGCCATAAATTAATAGCTTTGTGAACATTAAGTAGAAATTACTGAATAATTTTCTAAAATATTGTGCCATTACAAGTGATCCTATTAGAATGAAGCTGTACATAAAACCAGAGCCCTTATTACAAATCTAGGCAAGACTGATTTTTTTACATGACCTTCAACTACCAGCAGTGTTAGAGAAGGCTCGATCTAGTTCTTAGTAAATGGGTGTCACCAAACAAACAGGACTGACACTAATTAGCTCCCTTGTTGATAGTCAGGAGGCAGAGGATAGAGGCACGGAGATGGAGTGACCCACTCGTCCTTAGAGCGGTAGGTGAGGATATTTGCAGGCCAGCAAGGCAATGGAGGTTTGCACTGCACCCACCATTTTGTAACTATGCCGTGAATAGAAGACTGTACTGTCAGAAGAACCAGTCTAGCAACCTTCACAAGCATTGTGCATGAAAACAGAGCCACAAAGAACCTCTAATTAAATATTTGGAATCTGAGGAAGAGAATATTAACCTGTGGTATTTCCCCACCTTGAGGAAATACCCTCTAGTTTTGGTAATTTCACCTAAGAAAAGGGGCTGACACCAGAAGAGGAGGAAAGATGGGCCTGCAAAAAGACAATAAAGGACTGTCAGTAACTTCTAAACAAGGAGAAAAGAAGTTTGGAAAGCAAAGTGGAAAAAGATGCTCAGAATAAGCGGTATATAGTATGATGATTAATAGTGTCAAGGGGGACAATTGATCAAGAGACCAGCTTTAAGGGAATTTGAGTGTTTTTTCTGAAAAGATAATTCCCAGTAGGATTCAGGCAATGTTTGTAATAAACCTATTTTTATTAAGATTATTGGATTGGTGCTATCCAGGGGATTATATTTTCCAATTACTAATATTTTCATTTTTCAGTCTTAGTTTATGATTGAAGCAGGGACATAGGTGGCACAGAACAAAATGCATTGGCCTGGTTTGGGATGAGAATAATCATAGCCTCAAAGCAAACAGAGTCCCAAGAAATTAGTCTTTATTTTCTAGCTCATTAAAAAAGACCTTGAGTTTTAATGGCAAAACATTCATACAATATTTTTTTTTTAAATATAGATATATATCTGTCCATTTGAAGATTTTAGTTCCATGCAGTCTGAACCAGGAGCCCAAGACCAATTTGGTGCCAGGCTGAAACCTTTAATATAGCTCTGTCTATCCCCAATTCTCATGACTATAGGTACGAAGACGGCAGAAAATCCCATGCATAATAAGTCAGCTATATCTCAAATTAAGCTACAGAAACTATGAACAGGGAGATTGCAACTTTTATCAGACCCTTTTATAGTTCTGTCATGATTGTTGTACCTTATTATGATATGCATATAACAATGTTGAAAAGAAACCAGTTCAGAAGTCATTTTGCACAGCTGTTTTGTACACAGATCGGTCAGAAAATTGCATAAATCCCTCAACAGAATGGGCTAACTATTTGAGAGACAAGGAACTTCTTTAGGAAAGATTTCCCTGTACAAGGTCAGAAGAGCTATTGACAGCTCCATTGTGAATTAATAATGCAACACCTTACTATTGGGATTCCTATCCCCAGGGCCAAGCTAATGAAAAAGAGGAAAAGATGAATTAAGAGTCAAGTTTCCTAGGGGCTAAGCTTGGCCTATGATTAGAGGGGACACTTCTAAGGTTGCTAGTTTGTCTGGAAGCCCTATGGTTAAATATCAAAATGGTGTTCCAGAATGGAGTTGGAAGTGGAGCCTCTCAGTTCTTCTCTTGCTTCTTTCTCCCACTGTGTTGAAAAATGGAAGAGTAAAGCAAGTACCATCAGCAGGTCTTGCACTTCTCCCAAGTTGTTTCTAGTTTGGGTACATCTGAGAGGAAAAAGACCTTAGCCTGTGTGGCACCTGGTCTTTCCCTGGATCTCACATGGAAGAAAATAGAGGAGCACTCCCCTACTGACAAGTCAGAAGTCCTGGAGGCTGACTGCAATACGCTGAGGCATGTATGCAAGAAGGTGACAGATGCCTTAGAGAGACCGTAGATAGATAGATGGCAGTCAGGTGAGACTAACCTGGGGATACCACCCCTGGGGAGAAGAACAGAATGAATGACCACAAAAAGCCTTAGCCAGTTCTTGAGAGAGGACAATTATGATCCAAATCTTGGAAAGCAATTGTAAATTCAATAAGTATCTCAAGAGAATGAAATTCCCAGGTATTTTTTCATATGCTATCTTACTACCACACAGCAAGAAGGTAGTTGTGTGATACATATCAATAAGAAGACCTGGAATGTAACCTGAGAGGCATTGGTTCAGATTTACTAGGGTAGCTGGGGAGAGAGAGAAAGACTGACAAACTCCCCAGCCCTCTAGCACAAGAGGAAGTGATCCAGGCTTGAACATCTTATGTTTATCGTCCAGTAGCCATAAACATTATTGCAGGGACAATAATTATGCACCAAAGCAAAACGTAAATGCAAATCCACCTAAGTGCAAGGTAAGAAAAACCCGCCAGATTTAGCTACTTCACATTCATCTGTGTAGCTCGGTGCTCTTCAGTGCTCTTTAGGACTGCTATTAGTAACCAGCAGAAATAAATCTTTGGGTTTAATGTCAGAGTATCAGCTGGTTCCACAGATCAGGAGGAGAGTGGAGAGACAGTCAGAAAACCAAGCCCCCCATTATGCTTTGGCATATCAACTAATACTTTCTTGTGTGTCACTGAAAGCCTAGGGATCAAATAGCCACATCTAACATGCTCCCAAAGTGTTTAAAAGGTCTTACCTCTTCCTTCACCCTAAGGCAGGGACTGCATTTAGCTTGCAAAATATTTGTTTGGACCATTTTTTCAACCTTTCATAACTCAGAAGGTAATCCACATTTTATCTTAAAAATATGATGGGCGATTGGTTCTCTGGATTTACACTGATGCTGAATCAATTCCTACAATTTCAGAGCTGCAGTGCTGTTGCTGGACCATGGCTTAAAGTTCATAATCAGAATAAACAGCTCAAATGACACTGGTAGTAAATGCATTGATTAAATATGACTCCAGTGCTCTCAGTTAATGTTTCACTGACTTTAAACATGTTTTCAAGACTAACATTTAGTTAAATCAAGGTAAATGTAATGGAACACTATTTTTTTTTTAACTGAACATTTATGAACTGTGATACCTGAACAGTGGACAGGAGGAAGAGTATTGAAATGGTCATTACCAGCCTGGTTCAATGTGCAAAACAGATATCTCACTAAACAAAAGAGTCATCGAACAATGGAATACAGGAGTTCATTTAACAATATATTTCTATTTGTCCAAAGGTCCTTAATCAGTGATCTGAAAGAGCATAGAAATAAGCTCCGGTCCTCTAAATATTAACATTCAAGGATAGTTTTACACATACGGAGTTCTACAAAGTTCAGTGAGGCTCCTGATGTTCATTAAATTATTTATTGGGCCTATTGCAGGATCAAGCCAGTAGCTGTATTAAAGAGCTCTAAGAGTTACTTGTAATAGTGTTACAGTATTGGCATATTTAAATAAGCTGATGAAATTGTAGAAACTGCAAAAAAAAAAAATCTTACAAGTGTAAAGCCAAGCAATGCATGTATAATTGCAAGTACTTACACAGTTGAGAAATGATACTCAGATTACAAAGCATTGTCTTTATATGGTTTTATGCAAACAAGTGAAAAAGTTTTATAACAACCAATATTTTCTATACATTAGAGCACAGATTTCTGTTCTGTAACCTTGTTGAGCAGTTTCTAAGGCAGATCATGGAAGTGAATGAGAAACCACTGATACTAATAAGGTCCAGGGTAAATACTATGCCAAGACTGCCAGGAAAGCAATGTGCTATTTTCACATGTTTTTACTTAAAAGTTTAGAATCTTCTTTTAATATCTCCAGTGCAGTAAATGGATGGAACATGGGTAGCACAGTTCACAATCACCAAAAGCAAAAATGAGACAGCATTTCAGTCTTCAGGTACTCGCAAATTAGGAGACCCCAAGTATGGTTAACAGGTATCTATTTGCTCTGTGCAGGCCATTCTCACCTACAACTTGCACTTGTTTCTTCAGCATTTCTGTGATAGCATTCAAAGCCTTATGCCATTAACTTAGATATCTATCTTTAGGGTCTTTAATAGTTCATAGAATAAGTATGACCCAATTCTGAAATATTACGATTAGACAGATCGAAAATGACCATTGAGCATTGTTCCTGGCCAAGTAGGATTGTTCCCTGTAGAACATTTTTCAAGTGGTTTATCTTAGCTTATTTTAAATTACTTTGGAGAGTAAGGCCACAGCAATTTCCTTAGAAGATAACTCTGGAGTCACTGTTAAGAAGTATTCCTAATACTCTGCCTCAATTCCACAGCTTGCTTTTACCCCACTTGTCTAAATAATGTATTTTAGATTACCTTAAATAATTATCCTGTGTCCCCAATAATCATGGTCTGCAAGTACCTGGAGAAGTCTTATTTTGGTGCCAGTGCTACCTACTTCCACAACTGGCAGAGACTGGCAATGACCAGGAGACAAGAGAAGAGCTGGGAATACTGGGTCAGGTTGAACAGCAGAGGAGCGCTGCTTTTAGCTGGCTCCCTGTGAATGGATAGCTTCTCCAGCAGCTGCTCTCCTGGTAAAAACAGTGACTGCAGTCACTTCCTAATAATAGTAATAAACTTTAGTCAAATCCCGTATCTGTATGCTGATCAAGGTGTAACTTGTGACTCGAGATGCCAGAAACAACCTTGAGATTAAATAGCAGTACGCAAAGAAGACGTGTATTTTAACACCTTTTCCGCTCTCCTTTTCCCTTTCTGATTATGGCAATAATCAAAAGAACAAGGATTAAAAGGCAACATAATTTAAATGCCATATTTTAAATGGACCAGCTGGGAATAATACAGTTATTCCTCATAGCAAAGTATATGCGAAGCTATTTCCAAACATCTTCCTCAGAAGTCTTTGATTTTTTTAATCACATTATGGGTTTGTGGAAAAGGCCTGGAGGAGCTGATGCAGAACTGCATTTCTCGAGGCAACCTGGGGGCTGGTCTGCTGTCTGCCTGGGGAGGACTGACTGAGCACAGTGCAGTCTCCTCAGGCTGGATCTTCAGCAACTTACTTCCTTTGCCTCCCATCAGAAGGGGGACGAGACAGCAGCTGAAGATGGGAGAGTGCTCATGCACAAAAGACATTTTCTCACTGGCAGTTGCTTTAAGACCATTCAGTATTTATGCTGCTGAAGTTGGTATTAGTGGCCCACAGACCTGGGAGTTTTAACCTCTTCTTTCTCACCGTGCATTGTACGTAGAATGCTTCTTGTATGAAACATCACCCTATTTTGCATTCTATTTTAAAATGGCGTCACAGAGGGAAGTGAATTGATGCACCACCATTCAAAGAAGAGTAAAGTCGGGCAACCAAAACAAAGTATAGGACCAACATCAGTTCCCAGTCATACACTTGTGGGCTCAGAAGGGTAAGAGGGGGATAACTCTAACAGTTAAGGTAAAAATACTAGCCTCCGCCTTCCTTGTCAAAGGACAGGAGTCCAAACACACGTTTTACCCTTTTGTAAAACAATTCTCATGCTTATCAGCCATTTTCCTTGTGCTCTTGCTCCCGCTGCTCTCCTGACAGATGGCAACCCAGGACCAAGCACAGAAATGGGGTGCAGCCTCACCAGTGACCGGGTAAAATGGCTTGCAGGTCGTTATCACTGCGCCGTGCAGCATGATCTACAGGTGTTTGACTCATGCAACACACAACCAGTCCCTGTCTGATCAGACCGATGCAGCAGCCTGGGGTCCACAACAAAATCATGTGGTCCAAACCTGAGGACCAGGAGAAATTTGTGTTCAGAATCATTATCCATGTCCCAAAAGCACAAGAGCTAAATAAAAAGAGAAAAGTGTGGAGCCGATACAATTCATTTACAAATTTCTGAACATTTAGGTATATTTAGATATAGGATAGAAATCGAGACTGTTTACTGACAGAAGCTCTCTCTTTTCCAGTGACAGCCTTACAATTTTAGGAGTCAACTTTTTCCCCAAAGTACATTTATTTATGAGTATATATAAGTTAAATGCATACTATCAGATCAACTAAAATATAAACTAATTAATTCAAATGTGGCTTTTTTTCAAACTATATTTTGTGCCTGTGAATGCTCTCAAGATTTTTGAAAACCACAGAAATTGTTAAAATTTATGTTGGAAAGAATTTTAGTTTGACAAATACAGTCAGAAACAAATACTTCTTGAAACTTTAAGAGAAGACTGTTCATGCCTAGAAGCAAAGCAAATGAAACATGGAATGAATAGGCAGGATGTTATGTCATGTGGTTCTGAATATCCAAATCTAGACAAATTTCAGCATTAATTATTCCATGCAGGTTTGCTTTTCGTTATCATTTGTTTCAGGTGCAACTTTTGAGGGTTAAGTCCATTTTTCTTTTTTTTCTTAATAATGGTGTCAGAAGCCATCCCATTGCCCTTATTCACACACTTTTGTCCTGGCTTATATTCTTAGGGGCAACACAATACAGTCATATTGCATTTCCTCAGTAACTTCCTCTGAAAGTGCATATTATTCCTTTCACTTAACTAAGGCAACTAATCCTCACTAATGACATTTAATGAGCCACACAAGTATGCCCTAGAGTGGATCAGGCTCTCTGCTTAAAAAACATAATTCTTTAACAGTCCTATTTTTTAACTGAAGAGGTAAATTGCACATTTTAAGAGCAAGTATAAATAACTCAGAGCCAAGATTTTTAAAAAAAAAAAGTTATTACAGGTTTCTAAATTTGAAATAGAGGCCTAAATAAGTGTCCTGTTAAAATACCCTTCTATTCAGATTGCTGTAAAGAAATACTTAATTGAAGATGTCCAGCTCATGGACATGGATAATAATATTCCTTGCCTGCTTATTTATTGTGTGAACCATAGGTAAAATTATTACTTCTGTATATATCTGTTCACATTGTTGCAGTTCCTAAAACGAGCTAGTTATGGTCCAGGACCCCCACTTTGCTGAATGTTCTGTAAACATCCAGCACAGCACGTATAAATGCTGCAGAGTTTATCATCTGAACATAAAACAAGAGGCGAGGGAGAGACAGGGAGGCGGAGGAGAGCAGGGAAACAGGCAGCGCTGTTCAACGTGATACGGAGGAGTCACAGCACATCAGCAGCCACCTCACTTTGCCAATTTTGGGGGGTTTGTTTTTCTTGCGCTTTTTTCTAGACATCAAAGCAAAGGAGTTTTAATGAGGGTCTGAAGGAGAATAATGAGGTACTTTTGCAGATGTCTGCAGGGTGTTCTTCCTCACTCAAAGGGGCAACATGTACAAAGACACTTTGAAAAACAAGTGAGCAATGGAGGTTGGCATCTTAGTTCTTTTGAAACGAAAGGCCCTGATGCTGACCTCATTTACACTGGTGAAAGCTGTAACTCCTGTGAAGTCAATGAAGTCCCTGTAGCATAAAATTGGTCCTGGATTACAATCTGCCAGAACTGTCTTTCAGAAGCCCTGTCGACCACTGAAACCGTATTCCAAAAATACTTTCAGCTCATTTTTGCATTTACTATAAGGTCTTTTTACATCCTTGTGCCACTAAAGAGGGTCTTGAAAGTGCATGTTAGTTAACTGCTTGCCAAAAGTATGTAACAGATCTTAATGTAAACAAGAATCTGACCAATTGGGGTTTCAATGTCACAAATATACGTGTGTATGTGTATATATGAACTAATATGCACATATATGTATATATACATATAGTTATGTATGTATACATGTAGACACACCTATATATACATATATACATTCCTCTGTAGCCTGACATGAAGGGAGACAACTTTACATTCTGACTCGAGATACGGTAATTTTATATTAAGGAGTAGGTCTGTTACCTCCTTTCCCATTTTTTAAAATACCTCTCTGTCTGAGTTACATATAATACTTTTAGCATATACATGTAAAAGAAGATCCTCCCAAAAGAAACGCTTCTACAAATTATGCTAGCATTATGTATGTCACAGGAGACTTCAGGGAATTAAACTGTTAGGAGTCATTTGACCTCAGATGCCCAATTGTATCTAAATTTGCAAGTTATTCCTTAAAGCAGTACCTGGAAGCCCAGGGCCCACTAAATTAAGACTCAGCTCTCCGTGTCCATCATCTGCTCCATCTGGGCTACCTCAACCTAGCATGAAGTCACACTGCCCACATATGCCTATGGTATTTGATATCATGGTCCTTCTGCAAAGGATCTCAGGCTACCTTATTTATCCAGAATGGGTCATGTGACACTTTTTGAAGGACAGATACGACGTACAGAACCAGGCACAAATGTCAGGGTCTGAGCACACGGCAGGTAAAGGCATCATTCCCGGTGCTCTGACGTGCTGGGATGTTTTCCCATGGAAGCATCATCATGGTGGCCCCAGAGCTGGCCCAAAGGACACTTATCAGGAGAGCCTTGTAGACTGGCTATGACTCATGCCTTGGATTAGCCCCAGGGCTGCTCTTATACCATGGTGTTGATAAAGGCACTAAGCCATACTGCTTGCCTGTCCTCACAGGGCTGATATGCAATTAGGGCTGGTAGAGGTTCTCAGCACAGCAAGTCTGGGTTTTTGGGAAGGGAGGTTCTACAAAGGGGAAGACCTGGCTGTCGCCCTGCTGCAGCTTTGATCCTCCTTCCTCAACAGTTTAGTCCGGTGGAATAGCACCAGGGAAATCAAACAGCACTTCCTTACTTGGAAAAAATGTATGAACTAAAAACTCCACATGAACTCAGTTCTGTGATCTAAGTAGTGCTAAGGATGACGGAGGTGAAATATAGATTTGGTTCTGCACAACTCCAATTGATTAATTTGATGAGCAAAAAAATCGAGAATTAGATTTTCACAGGCAACATAGTTTTGCTTACAGAACAGAGTTAAAAACAGGGTAGGAAGCCAAAAGTTACTATTCCTGAGTGTCTCTCTTTATGTGGGGTTCAATTATAAGCTAACCACTGCCACTTTATAAATAACATAGTATTTTCCTACATTTAATTAGAATAATATACATGAGATAAATTCTATATATATTTTTTCTTTAATATATTACCTATTCTGCCTTATAAATAATTACTGAATTCACCATTTATGAAACAGAAACATCAACCAGTGGCAGGAAAATTACTCCCCTATTATTACCCTAATATACAACTTGTATAATAGCCGACCACTTGCAGAAAAGTTTGTACCAGGTATTCTAATTGCAATAGGATCCTTCCCTGAGTTATCAACTTCCTGAACCACCAGTGCCATTTCTGTTTTAATAAGTGCATGTAGAGAATGAAATATGAAATAAATCATATGAAAACCCAGGATCTGTTTTGCCTTTAAGTTTTTGTTGACTTACCAAGGAAGTGAATGTAAAGTATTTTAACTGTACAGCTACCCCTGTCTGGAGCAAAGCGTTCACTGATGTCAGGTCAATTTATATCCTACAGAAATCAAAATCGGTACACAGCCCATAATTTATAGACCCTCACACTACCTTTCAAATGAGTGGCATGCATGCCATGTATTTAAACTGTCTGCAGTATCAATCTGTCTGCAGAAAACTACTGGCTGATATATGCAAGAGCTTTACTGAAAACAAGTCTTGGTCTAATTTACCATTTAAAAAAAAAAAAACAAACAATAGAAGAAAACAGCATGGGTAGTCATAGCTCCAGCAAGAAAACTGATTCAGAACTAGCCAGCTATATCATAAATTACCAAAAGTTAAGGTGTAACCTCACCTGCTTTGTGTCGTCTTTAAGCAGCCTTTAAGATGTCTGTCAGCAGCAACTTCTTTATGTGGTTTACTATCCACCTTGGGCACAGTTTCTTTCTTGTGACAAATTAGTGTGTAATTTTTGTCGTCGTTGTTTGCCCAGAAGGTACCAACCGATGTCTCGTAGCGTATACAGAACTCCACTTTAGCTCCATCTTTCTGGTAAGGAGGCACCAAAGAAATCTTAAAGCAGAACTGATCAGTTTCACTACCACAAGAATTAGGCATGAACTCTGCGAGGATATCATAATAACTGAGCCAGTTATTCAGTGTCATTCGAACATACACTAGTTTTTCAAAGGATATGTTGAGGACTCGTATAATGCCGTTCATACAGGTAATCCCAGGCAGGAACACGATTGACTCCAACAGCACTTTCTGCTCTCTCACTTTTCGCAAAACTTCTTCTTGCGAAACAGGTAACGTAAACAGTTGAGAGAAAAAATATTCCTCCTGAGGGAAAACTTCATCTTCTGTGTCATCACTTTGTCCTGTATTTGGAACTTCCCAGGTATCGAACTCTTTAATGGACACAAGATCAAACCCAAATGCATCAGCAAATGAAACTTTTCTTGCAATGGTGGTGGGAGTTTCTGCCTCCTCTTCCTCTGAAGAAGCAGAATTCCGCCTTCGGGGAAGTGGAGAGAAACGATGTTTAACATCAGATTTGACATCTTCGTCCTCTGAAGAGAAATCATTTACAGTGGGGACTTCTAATAAGTTAGCCCTGTTAACCCGACTAGGTCCTTCAAAAGACTCCATCAGGCTCTCTGATATAAACTGAAAGACAACTGTACAACTAGTGGCAGCTGATATTTGAGACACTGTGATTTAAAACAAGGATTAATGTTTCAGTTGACATTGCAAAAGGGAGTCAGGACTATTAATAGATGTTATGGTGTGTGAGCTATGTTGGCCTGTTCTCTGACAGTATTAGACATTATAATTTCAACGATACATTTCAAATATTGCATTCCCAATTTTTATGTGGCTCTACATGCTAAAAAGAAAAATAGTATTCAAAACCTTCTTTGCATTGTTCAACTGCACAAATGGAACAATTTTTAGATTATCAATTTATGAACAATTTCTTGTTGCACAACAAGTTCATCACATTGCACAAATGAGGAGCTATTCACCTCTGATTAGGATGTATATTTTATCCTGTAAATAGTTTCTACATTGTAAACTATTCCTGCATCTATTTTCAGGGCCATTTTTCTTACAATGTTTTCAGATATAGAAGTGCAATGTTACATTCTGCCCTGGCTTTATACCATGTCAACCAAGTGGGCCAGATCCTAGGACTATGCCAGCTTTTTCTAGCTAAGGATTAGCCATCACAACCTAAATGAACCAGTAATGTTAAAAACATTGAAGTGACTACCCTGGAGATGAACTTGTAATGCACCAATGTAAATATGACTGAATTCACCACTTATGAAATCACCTAGTGCTAGGCTGCCTTTAGCATCCTCCAGTCAAATGTAGAGAAAAGCCACTTCAGAATTAACTTGTACATCCAACCCTGAGGCACAAACCCTGTGCCACACGGCTGTAAACAGGAGGAAGAAACATATGGCACTATTTAAAGGGCTTCCAACCTATGTGCATGGTGTCTTCCCACGATATGAAACAAAACCATATATTCTCAATCAACTTAATCAGCTAACATTCGGCTTTTATGGCATTCCACACGTGGGAAGATGCAATCTTTATGGGACAAAGATCATGAACTCGAAATGTCACCTTTTTCCTTCATACTGCTTACCTGACTGCATACAACTGCCTTGCCATTCATTGAGTTCAAATCCCTTATTTCTGTCCTGGCTGTAAAGGAACATGGAAGCTGGGAACCAATGGGTTATTTAGCTGTTTAGCCTAAAAGCTATCACTAAGCAACAACTTCTCTAATCACTTCTTTTCTAAAGCCTCACCTTCCTTACTGTTTTTGAACACACCAAATTTAAATGTTGAATCAAGACAAATGGTTTCCAGGTGTTCTTAAACATTGTTTAAGTAACAGTGGAAACAACAGGTAGGATTGAAGAAGATCGTGTATAAAATATGACAGGTCTGTATGGGATAGCTTCTCTATTGAACAGCATAGTAAACATCACAGGGTAAAACATTACAGATTTAGCAGGCCTGAGACTTAATTAAATGCACAGCAGAGAAACAAAAGTGGTAGCCAAATAGACCTTTAATTAAAAAATACTTGCAGCTGCCTATGTTTTTAGCATATCTATTAATAGCACTGGCCAGATGATCTTTCTTGGCCTTAACTGGAAGGAGAGGGAATATACCTTTCTCTGTCATCTGAAAAACAATTATGTCTTAAGCATGGACTAAAGATGAGTAGTATAAAATCTGGTTCCACTTGGCTTCCTAACAGTGTATTCCTTTGTGCCCTAGAAATCTGTACTTCTTCAGCTGAGAGTATGAGATGTATTACTTACTTCACTGCTATTAAATAAATCTATTAGGATAAGGCATAAAAACATTTTCTCCTTGCAGAGAATGCTATTCTAGCTGGCTGTTGAATGGTCAAAAGTGCTGAGCAAGAGGTAAAAGAAAGATTTCAAAGGTTGTATCCTTTAAAAAAAAAACCATTGCCGTCATATTGTGAAAGCTGTTTTGAAACAGAAATTCATTCTTAAAGTATGTAGAGCTAAGGAAGAAAACATAGCATTTCACTTAAGCAAGATTTTCTCTAAATTCCACATGATTGAAGCTAAATATCAGTAATAAAGGCTGAGTGAGGACAAAAGCTGCCTTCAATTGTTTTCTGCTCTTAGTTTCAGATTGTCTGCACTGTCAGATTTTTTTAGGAAATTTTGTCCTGTGACTGCATCTGGTTTAGTCTGTGACCCAGAGTAAGGACCAACTCACTCTTTAAAATCTGTGCTGTTTTCACAGTGCCAAGCAAAAAAGTTGCAGTCTTTGTAAATATAAAAAAGAAATATTAGAATTAATGTAAGGGGATAACCCACATTCATACAATCACAGCTAATTCACTGACAAAACTCTCTTTGACCTAAATTGATGACAGAGAGCCAAACACTGACTGAGGAAATGACAATCTTTGCACAGTGAAAATTCAGAACAGATCACGTTACTGCAACAGAATTTCCAAATGCTCTGATTTCCCCATTCATATTTCCAAGAACATTTCATTTATTGACAAATCCAAATGATAAACAATTTAACTAATCTGGCAGATAAGGTGAGCCCCTTCTTTATTATGGTGTTTTGTGGGAAATCTCAGATTTCTAACCATCCAATGTTTTAGCAGCACTGTAGAAAATGCAGTAACAAAAACGCTGTTTTAATGAAGTGTATGTGGATATTTGAAGAAGAGTCTGCTTCCCCAGGTTGGATAAAGTCTGTATAGTAAAAGTAGACAGTGTTCTTTTCCTGCCTCTGATTCTTCTTTTCAGATAAAACTGGACATTGAGCCAGTGAAGGTGGTTCTCCTTCTAATATGAAAGCTTTGCAGACATTTCAGGCAGTGACAAGAAAATTCCCACAAAGAATAAGGATAAAATAGGGAATATGCCTTACATTTTTCAGAAGGAACCTTGATTTGGAGAAAGAGAGAGATTTTCACCTTTAAAGACTGGACTCAGAGGAAAACAAAAGTTAATTGCAGAAATAATGTGGAGAAAGGAGGAACAAGTAAGATGGCAAGAAGTATGGGATGAATATTTTCCTTGAGGACATATCTGAAAAAAAAAAACCAACAAGAGAAATCAGGATATCAGGGCTTTGAGCCCTTCCAAATGTATCTCTTTTTGCTCACCATTTTGTCTTTCATTCCCTGTGGAATCTTCCTTTACTTACTCAAAGGATTGTTCATCTGTTCATGTACGGAGCCCTCGCCCACACATTTTTTATTGCTTAGGATTTGAGTTGAAGTTTTGTGCTTTCGACTTTAGGGCCTTTACTACATTTAAATTTCTAAACTCTCAGTCTGTCTCCCTTTAACAACCTCAGTTTCCTCAGTTTCTGAAAACCTTAACATTGTAATCCTTAAAATTGAAAACCTTCATAAGATGGTTTTTCCTGTTCTTGAATTAATTTTGGTATTTGTGGGTTACTCAAAGTCCAGTCTCTGTGCCTAGTCCTTCTTAAAAATCCTCTCCATTTACGAAGTTGCTTCTAAAATAGCAGAACAAGTGGATGATTATGTGTTTCTTTGTTGGAGAAATGAGGGAGGGAATACATAGTCCTTGTCACAGTGAGTGGCATCTGTTCTCCAGTCTGCAACTGCAGTGTTCCATAAAAACAGAAATCTCAGTAGAAATAACCTAATAATCTATAGTGAATCCAGTGTTTTGAATTGAAAACAAACTTTTGATGTTATTATTGTAGGAACCCCTTTAGGCATGACCTGCTTACAGTTGCAGCAACAGGAATTGAATGATTTGTAATAAATAGTCTAAAGTGCCAGATCACACATTTCAGACTTAATCTCAACAATTTCTGCTATGATCTGGCAACTGTTCAGCTGCAAATAAGAGAGGCTGAGAACAAACTGGGTAAATTAGTCATCAGAAGATTATTAAAAGCTATCGGTAACAGAAAGGTTATGGAAACTTTGGGATGTGTCAAGCAGGGAATTTCTGGTAGGGATAGAGCTGGCCAAATGCCTTCAAAAGATGTGATTGCTGAGATTTCAAACCCAGGAAAAACAATTAGTAGGTCATCCTGTCATCACTAAGATTTTTGAACAGCCAAAACGGTTAAAATACCAGGTACACTACATCTTATTCACAATGGTTAATGAAAAAGTCTTCTATTAAATCTCGCAAGTGAGTAGGTGGCAATTCTGCCCTGACAGAAATGTGGGATAACCCATGTGAACTACAACCTTATGTTATAAGTTTTGTTTCCCAGTCTAAAATCATTGTGGCTACCAACTGAAACATAGTCTGGTGGATTTGAAAGCCTGAGAAAAAGCTTGCAAGTGCCCAGTCAAGATGCTTAGCCAGGTTGTGAACTTCAAGCTCAGAGGGAAAGGGATCAGTTTAGTGGGTGCCCTAGTCCCTCTCACTCTCTTTTTGCCAGAATTAGCATCTGAAGGAAGCAGCCAAGGGTTGTTTTCAGAACCCATCAGAGCCTGAACAACAGCATCAACTTCAGCCTCCCAAGGTCGAATCTTTGAGGCTGTTGTTGATGCCTTGAAACACAGGTCTCACTTGGGAATACATATTTTGAACATCAAATGTGACCCAAGAGAAGACTATACATCTTCTTTCAAAGTGTGTACTAACTTGTTTCGTTTTGCTTTAGAACATATTTAAGCATATTTCATTACCTTCCTTGACTAAGCACATGATATGAGCATCTTCTTCTTAACAGTGTCAGACCTCAGGTGGCTGAGGACAATGTCAAAGTTTGAGTGACAGTTCGTGCTTTTCAGGGTCCCAGAGCACAGCGCTCACTTGCTCTGAATGGTACTTGCTCCCTCAAGTGGTTTCCTGGGTCAGCAGGACCGGTCACATGCACACTTAGCATAAAAACTAGTTGCACAATTGGGATCAGAGAGTTAGTAGGAAAAATGGGGAGCAATTTTTTGGGGGTGTGTGCTTTGATTCAATTTCACCAAGAATAGGTATCCTGCAGCTACAAAATTTGATAGCGATTTTCATTTCACAAAGTACTTTCTTTTAGCCTGTAAAACAAATGTTTATTGTACTAAATACAACATGTTTGACTAAGTGTAGAACACAGGAACCAACATGTTGGTTTCAATTTGTTCTGCATATCACTGGAGGGTCTAAACCTTTCACAACTCTATCTAGCCACCATCACTTTTTCATTAATCATTATGTTTCAATGGGGAACACTGAAGGGTGTTTTCTCAGATTATAATGAAGTGAGAGGCTAACGTCATGGTCTGTTTATCTTCATACTTAACATAGTGTAATTATTTTGTATTTTTTTTTTCATTCAGCTAGGACTTGCACCTTGACTTTTGTAAACATAGGCAGTTCAGTTTTCATTGTTAAGGATGTTGACTTAACAGAGTATAAAATAGGAATCTGGGTATGTGAGAGCAGCACATTTAAAGTCCAGCTTTATTTCTCCTGCTGGTTATATTCAGAGGACCAATTACTCAACCTACTAGATGCAGTAAAATATCAGGACGCTTAAAATAAATGTTAGGTTTCGTGCTGCTATAATGAGTGAAAACTCTTCTGAAAACAATGAAGGAAGTCTAGACATCTATACAGTAGGAGGAGGAGAAGAAGGAAAACTGCTTCACAGGCTTCCACCTCAAATTCCCAGCTCTCATACAGATCCCAAAAAGAAGGATCTTTCTGAGACTGTGGATGAAGGAAGATTTCTGGAAAAACCACCCCTGTCTTACATAGCATTAATTGCAAAGGCAATTCTTTCTTCCCCTACAAATAAACTGAATTTAGCTGCTATCTACAAATACATTGAAGATAATTTTCCTTTCTACAGGAACAAAGGTCGCGGCTGGAGGAACAGTGTAAGGCACAACCTTTCACTAAATGAGTGTTTCATCAAGGTGGGAAGATGTGAGGATGGCAAAGGAAACTACTGGAGTATCCACCCATCAAACTTAAATGACTTTGTTCACGGGGACTTCAGGCAACATCGAAAGTCGCGAAAGCGAGGGCGTCAAAAGGAGCTAGAGCCTTGCCTTGCAGTGAATTATTTCATGCCATGGAGACACTGTCCTTCCTACCCAGCACCAAACTGGCTTTACGAAACACATTATGTTCTGGATCCTCTGTGGAAAATGCTTTATGCTGACAGACTGCAGTTTGTGCACGAATACCAAAAATGGAATGTGAACAGTGATTTAATCACAGGGAAGTTTTCACCTCCACTACAGACTGATAAATCACACTTTTCTGTGGACTGGTTTTATGAATCTCCTGCTACTTCAGTGATGCAGCAGAATATTTTCCTAAATATTCAACAGGCTTTCCCTAATTCCCTTCTCTTCTCAAAAGCAGCAACAAAGGGAAGCATTCAGACACATCTGTAAGTACTAGAAAGTACTTGAAGTGCAGTAACTTCGCAGGCAGCTTGGGACTCTGTCAAGATATAATGTGTTAATATATATTGCATAGTTTTGAACATTTGTGCATGTTTAAAAACAGCAAAAGAGCTTGCTTACTTATGTAAGCCAGTGACTACCAATGATTATTTCCTGAGTGTATTGGCTTTGAAATTGCAACAGTGAATACTGTTTTTAATAATTCTACAAGTCAATAGCTGTGCATAGATTACTTAGCGTGAGAGTAAATCCATTAGCACTGACTGCCCAATAAAATTATTTTTAAATTGTCCTGTATTAATCACATTACTGTATACTACTGCTCTATTAGATTCAAATTAATACACATGTATGTGAATTTATATATTCAAACATGTACACCTATATATTTACTTTTATATTACATTAAGTAGGAAGCATTAATACATTTTTCCTTTGTCAGTTGTGAAGGTCTTTGAAATGCTACTTGTCACCTCCCATACTGTTGGAAATACTGAGTGAGTTACTCTTCTACACATTTAATTTTATACATTACTTAGGACTCACTTGGCATTATTAGTTCTAATGCATTGTATTGATTCAAAAATCATTGTATATTGATGTATCTTGAGCAGTTAAGTGAATACTTGCTTCTGTTTGAATAAATGTTCAGATAAATAAATATTCCAAGTGAAATAGGATTGAAATAATATCTTTAATATGTTTTTAAGTTCAAATCTGGTTCTTAAATGCACAGCCACATATTAATTAACCTACTTAAATAATCAGTTAATGACAGCATGACTAATTGCAAGTTTACCCATTAGCTGAGTATAACAATTTAAGAAATTTTCATTTTCCAGATAACGTCACCTATGTAAAATTGCTTAAGCTTATATCTATATTTTTAGTTTATATAGTCATATGCATGGACATGGTTGCTTGCATAGCTATAGAGCATACAATGGTATAAAATGCTCACTAATTTAAATATACTTTTTAAATATATGTATCTATATAGCAACCTCATTGTAGCAGGAACTTTTAGTTGGGAAACTGTAGCAAGCATTACGGTGAAAACACTCAGCTTTTGCTAAGTTATAAACTTTTAGAAAAACTTGCTTTAAAATATTTGCTCACTGAAAACGTAGATTTGTGTAGTAAAGCCCTAAAGACTCTGCTGTGCCTTAGTCATTGCTCTTCATGTGGACAAAACTTGAGACTTGGACATAGGTGGGGGAAGGTGAGGTTCAGGGGCCTGGGCAGGGAGACCAGGCTGAGGAAATGATGGGGATAACTGGTGTTGGGAAAAGAAGCCCGGATGGGCTGAGCAAGGAGCTCTAAGAAGCCTGAGGAATACAAACTGTGAATACCAGGCAATTAGATGTGAATAAAAGCTAAGGATAAGAAGAGCCAGGGCAGGTTTAAGGAGTAGCAGGTGGGAAAAATCTCTGCCTGCTATAGTTTATGTACTAGAATGTCTGGGATGGAATTTAATATTCCCAGTTCTTTAGCTGTCAGCAAATTACTTTAAAATTACACAAGACAACAAGTTACTCGTGTTTGTTCTCACTGGCTCCATTAGCTCGTTTGGCAAAAGCTTGTGAAGTGCACCTGAGGATATTCCTAGAAGGACACAATGCCATTTGACTTCATCTTCCCTGCTAAATAGGAGTTGGAGGAGGGGAGTGAGTATATAACATGGCACTTTGCTTGAGGTAATGTGACCTATCACTTAACAGGACACCCTTTAAGCCTGGAGTAACAATTTTAGTTTGCTCTGGAAAAAGAATTGCATTTTACCAGATTAGTGAGAGTGGTGGAAATGTGACATGAACCAAACCATACTCATGCTTGCAGATATTCGTCCCAGTTTCCTTTTGGAATGCGATAAGAGGAACTCAGAGGAAGGAGGAGACATTCTTCTGCTCAGATGCTCAGATTTTATTTGAAGACCACTTTGAAATAGTTTTCATGCCACTAGTGGTACGCATACCATAGCCTGAGAACTCCCATCTTAGATATTTCCAGTCTGATTATGTAGCTGTCAATATGCCTTCTTACATTTTTTTTTCAATGTGTTTTAACTTTTTGTTCTTTTGTAAAGCACCTGCATGCCGCAGTGGAGGAGGCTTCTTTCATATAAAGAGAAAATATTTATTTTGTCCTCATCATTCAGTGGATATCTGTGGCTTTCTTACTGTGCATAGTTCAAACACCTCTCTGAAGAAAAAATTACACAATCACTATTTTATTACTATTATTTTATTATTATCTTTCAAAAGCATAATATATATTAATATATACTTTCACGATATACTGAGAGATGAGGAACATCTTGAAACATAGGCTTAAAAAGACTGAGGTCCAATGTACACACTTTGCACATCACATTTGTGAAATCAGTGTGGAAGCATTTTAGATGCTCAAAACCCAGCACCCAATGCTCTGGCTATCAGCTCTGGGTGCTCAGAGCATTTCCAATGATACCAAGCAACAAGGAAACAAGTGACCATCTGCAAAAAGCTTAATTTCAGTAACTTGTCCAGAAATACTGCAGCTGATAAAAATCTCTTGCTATTTCTTCAAGGCAAACTGCAACTGCCATAATATGACAAGCCTTTTTCTTTCTGTAGTCCCCAATCAAGTTCACTAAATACCTTCCAACTTCTGCAATAAAATTCAACATTTCTTTATTATGCAATTCTAATTAATCTACAAAACAGGTCTACTTTGGGTCTTAAATATGCTGAGAAAAAACCAGACGTTTTCATATAATTAAAGGTAATATTATAATGTCTTCAACTGAGGTAAGGCCAAGTTAGGAATGCACAATTTAGACAAGCTACCATTTTTTTTCCTCCTAGCTTCTGAAAACTTGACACTGCAATCTTAATAATATTTTTCATCACAGCTGAAGGGGTAGGGTTAGTATGTCATTTTGTGATGAAAATGTCAAAGTACTAATTTGCAAACAACTTGAAGTAAAAATTTAAAAGTAATAAGAAACAAATCAAGTTGTGTATTTTACCTGAATTCCAAACCCCCAAATCCATTTAGCATATAAAATTAAATAATTTTCTGATGTTGAAATATCATCCTACAATTAGAGAGGACATTAAATTTCTAGTACAGGAAATTACCGTTTAATGAGAAGACAGAAAGTTTCTTGAAAATTAAACGAACAAATAACATGCTTGTACAGGAATATTTGAGGCAGTACATGTGGTGTAGGTTACTCTCTTAGAAGTAAAAACAACAGTTTAAATGCTGAATTACAGAAAATCTGACAGGAACACAATATCAAAAAATTGCTTGTAGACAACTTCAGCGTTTTCCAGCTGAAATGCATTACCAGGGCTGATCAAAATGTCAGGAACTCAGAATCTCAGCATTTTGACCATTGTCACCTCTGTTCTGCCCATAAATAAGGCAGAGGTCATCTTTTTACAGCAGATCTACTTTGGGAGTACACAGATGAAATGCCAGCATATGACATAAATAGCTGGAATGGAGGTCACGTATGCTCTCATAAATACATGCTGCCAATTGCTCTCCTCTTCTTTTTGCACTAAAGAAAATCACTTCCACATAATGAAATTATGTTTGAACCATACATTTGCTAACACTTTCAATAAACTGTATCTTAATGATGAGTTGTAAGAGAACTAGGCCTGAACATGAGAACCTTTTATTAACAACACTTTACAGGTAATCATTTTAAGCCAGATAATAACATTGCCTTTGGAGTTGACCTTCACCAGTTTATACAAATATTTATTCTAAAAGTTCAGTAAAATGTCTCAGCCTATAAAGCCCAGAAAGTAAGTATACAGTTTAATTTCTGATATATTTGCTGCCCGGCACAACTGCTGACTCTGAGGCTTGTCTTCTTTCATATTGAAAAAAAAACACTGTCCAGGGGCACAAATGAAAGTTTTGTAGAAATAGAAAACACCAAACTGTTTGGCCACTCCTACATGCACTAATTTATGCTCACTCAACAGTGATACATTTCTTGTACTCCCTGCAACAGCTCATGGAAGGCAACTCTCTCTTTGGAGGCAGCAGAGCACGAATACCTCTTCCAGAGTAGTGAGGCTTATGTATATGGTTGCATGAGGATATGTCAGATTTGGCCTGTTGTGATACCATGAGGGAAAAAAAGAAAAAAAAAGGAAAAACTCAAAACCTCTTTGAGAGTTGGTGAAATCAGAAAAGAGATTATGAAAATGAAAATTCCCCAGCCACAATCACATGGGAGCAATATAGCATCACTATAGGACGCAGCTATGGATGATTGATTTAAATGTGCCCTCCTGTACCTAAACCTTTGAATTTCTTTGAAGCATAATTTTAATCAGGACCTTCCCAGGTTTGTGAAACAATTGTAACATCCTTAATCAATATTATACACCAAATAGTGTTAATTACTTACAAATTTAATTCCAACTCTGTTAGTAAGATGTAGATCATGGATCCATTTGGCACAATGCTGCATCTTACTAACAGAGTTGGAATGGCATGGGACAAATTGCACAGTTTTTGTACCATAAACCAAGTTTTGAATCTTTTTAACCTACACAGACTCCTGACCAAGTGCATCTAAGCACTTGAGAAATGCCCTGGAAGGGCCACCTCAAAGGGCTGAAAGCCACTGTGGCACCTCGTGTACCACCTTGCCTCAAAGGTACTTTGTCATAGAGGTTGTGACTGAAAGCTGGAGGTCAGACTCTCCTGTGGTCTTTACGACTTTTATAGTCTATGTTTACATTATCTTTAGGTAAGAATTTGGATATAAATGAATGAATGGTTCCTATGCATCTTGTCTGTTCCCAGTACAACTGAAGACCTGGCCAATTGCTTTAATTATTTCATCCTGTCTTCCTCCTTCTCCTCCAGTGTTTACTCTGTCTTCCTGTGTCTATGTTCACTTTGCTGAATTTGTAACAAATTCAGTTACAATCCGAATTTCCCACTTCAAGTTCTCCTGTGGTCCTACTCTGTTACTTTCTTATGTATGGCTCAGCCAGCACTGTCAAAGCAGAACCCTGGATCCCAATATTGCCCGTTCACCAGAGGCAGAACAAAGCTTATGTCAACATGCTGGAATAAGACTTTAACAACTACTGTAAGAACAATGTAGAAAGATTATATAGAGCCTGATTCTGATCCTACCAACAACCATGGAAACACGAATTGATTTAATTGGAAGCAACAGAGCATAAAGTTAGTAAAACTCAGGCTTGCAGATTTTATTCCTGTCATAAGACCATACTGTACAAATTTTCCTGTGCACCAACAGATTTCTTAGCACAATCTGTAGCAGACTTGACTCAACTTCATAGCTCAACAAGCAAATGGACTTTCAATGCTTAGCATTTTTATTTACCTGTTTTAACATTCGATTTAGTACTGTGTTTTCAGCACATAGAGTTTACCTACTTGTGGCCTTTGAAGGCAGTGCATGGTTTACACTACACTTGTGAAGCGTTAATGTGTCTCAGGTCTGGTATGTCTAGAGCTGAGAGTGAACATCTGATCAGGTAGAAACACAACAAAGTGCCTATCCTGCTGGATGTTTACATGGCTGCCTCTCTCCAAGTGAAGGAGTAGAAAAATAATGGAGGAATCCTCAGCACCAGGAAAAAACATCAGACAAATTTGAATTTGTAGGGAAAACCAGCCTGTGAACAGGCTTCTTCTAGAGACAATTGGTTTTGTTTTAGAGAAGGAGAAATTTGCCTTTTTAAGCAGTGAGTTGCAACAGTTCCCACTTTCATTAGTAAGAAAAAAACCAATCTGCCTGCCAGGATGGTGTTTTCATGTTTCCATGCTGTCCAAATGAGTGTAAGAGAAATCTTTAGTAAGGAGGTAAGGATACAACATAAAGCCAGAATGAATCAAAAAATGAAATGAAATGAAATGAAATTTTTAAAAAGGAAACCCTCTCTACCCTCTGTATCAGTTAGTATATACTTTATTTTGCAGCTAGAGAGGAAAAGGAATAGAGGGCCATCTAACTGTAACAGAAGCTGCAGCTCCTGAATGCTGTGCAGGACTAAGAAATTGAAGACTCTTGACCCTCAGCAGTCTCCCCCATGCTGGCCTTCCCTAGGAGAGCCCAGTTCTCCATGCCTCAGGGAAGCACAGTTCCGCTTCCAAATAGGGGCACACCAAAATTTTGGACATAAGAAATAGCAATTTCACCCTAAATAAATTGATTTAACATGTAATTCAAGCAGTTTGCTGTTGTAGAACCCAATTCCACAGCAGGTCTAGAAGAAAATAATTAGTGTTACTGCATTCTGCTCCAAGCAATTCAAATACTACAATCTTCTAGTATTGATGTTGACAGATATGCATGCATTTCTGTGCTGTAAATAGATTAGACTTATCCATATGTGCTCAGAGCAGGATTATTAATAATAGAATATGAAACTGAATTTTTAAAGTAAGCATTTAAAAATCAAAATATAAAATTAGAATACTGTACTCTTTCAAAACCAAATTATAAAAAATCTAGATAACAATTGAAAAAAACCCAATATCTCTATAGCCTGGGATATGCAGCTCCACTATAGGAAAATAAAATTATTATCCTTTTTGCTCCTCTTCCATAAAATTTTTGAAGCTGCAGATCACAGTCCAGCTTGTTCAAGGCTTTTGGAATTATTTAGTAATTTTAATACACATGCAACATGCTGGAGTTCCTTATATGACAGTAAATTCTAAGGACAATAAAAATATCTAAATAATCAAGTAAAGTGGCCATTAAATGCAACTGAAACAGCATACTTTCCAGCCTTTCCAACCTACATATGTCTTCCACAAATTAAATTAATTTTCTTTATAACTTTCAACTTTCTAAGGATATTTTCATGGCTATTGTTATATGTAAAAACAGTAAGCAAAATTATTGAAATAAGAAGTTGTAAAGGAAAACCATTGTGATCAGAGATTGTTCTAAATCTGGAGACTGCAGAAGGAGTTTGAGAAAAGCCTGCAGACACTTTGAAATAGACTTTGTCTGATAATAGCTTCTAAAAAATGTCATGAAAGCATTTTTACAGAAAACACACATAAACTGAACTTCATAATCCAGAAGAGTTTAGGTGTTAAGAAAGCAATGTTGCACATACACTGACCTAATAGTATATTTGCAGTACAAAACACATTTTAAACAGCGTAGTAGCAAGTTAGTGAAATTTATCTACTATAGAAATGTTTGTAGACATTTGCAGTATGTCTCTGTGTGTGCACACGCAAGCATGTCTGCGTGTTTATGAATGCTCAAAATCTCATTCTTAAATGGTTTATAATTTTGCAACAAGTTGAACAACTTTATATAAGAGGTACAGCTGCTGTAAAAGGCAAATCAATGATGCTCCAGTATTAATAGGTGGTATGTTTGCTGCCTTTACTGCTCCTCATATTCATGAAAGACAAGCTAGACATGTGGAGATAATATCCCATTATGTTAGTAGTACCATCTCAAATATGAGATTAAAAACTGTAATTCTGCTTAATCCCTGTAGCCCGTGACACAATCAAAGAAAAAAGGTAATGAGAATACAACTTGCAAATCAGAAGCAAAAATAATGTCATAAGAGATGCTCCATCAGTTAAAACCTCTAGATGTACATCTGATTGCTGCACACGAAGAAATCATTGCATAAAACATCAAGCACTGGGTTCACAGAACAATTCTGACATGCAAAGCAACAAATTAAACAGCACACAGTAAGAGTCAGAATCAATCAGGACAAAATTTATGTCATGCTTGAAAGCCTTACTAGAATTCATACAGCAATGCTTCAGTTAGTAGATCTTTTGTTAATTGAGATACAACAATACATACCAAAATTTAGTAAGAAATGGCAGATGTGCTACTAGCTGATAATTACTTTGCAAATCTGAATCAAATAATAGCTTTCTAACAATTAGAGTAATCATAGTAATTTTAAGGGTGGAGAGAACAAGGATGATATCAAGTTTGCGATATAAAAAACTGGAATTAATACTTGAATAATCTCCATCATTAATCAAGAAATAAATCCATCTTGCAAGTGGATTTCTTGAGAGCAGTTAATAACTGCCATCACACTTTCCTGAGCCTGCAATCCAAATATAGATAGAAGAATGACTGATATTAGTTGTCTGAAAGTGACAATTCCCTTCTGAATATCACCAGAACATGTGACCTGTATAATATGAAGTTTTGAAGTTAAATGATCTTATAAGGAAATAATTCAGCAGCTAGCTAGATGACTACTACGCATCACAAGCATAGAGACTTAGGTAAACCTGCTGCACTTTAAAGCTGAGAAAATAAGGCTATTTTGTGGTGTGTATTTATTTAAATTAAAAATTTAAATTTGGTTTCTACCAATTTCAAAGCATTCAACTGCATTCCTAGTAACTCCAGAAAGTTTGAGCCTCAGTTTAGAGGAACATGCACTACCCAACAGGGCACAAGTTATTTCCCAGGCATGCTGGTCTTCCTGCCGAAGCTGTTCCTCTCTGCGTTGCAAAGCTACACAACACAAAGTCAGTAAGAACTTAACTAGATATTGTATGTTCCTACAGCCCAGTGGCAAGGGACAGCTTCCTGCAAGAAGGGAAGCCTGCAATGCAGTCACCGCTGCAGCACGTCCTTCACTATTACTCCAAATACACAGTAGATCAGGGGCCAGAGAAGAATCTTCTCTGCTTCTCATAGGAGTTTCACAAACATACTCACAAAGCCAGGTTCTCACTTGTTCTTGTTCTTTCTCTGATTCTCTCTCCTCTTTGATTGTTTCAGACAACAATAAAAATGGACTGTATTCAGGACAATTATCTGGTCTTCTGGGGACCTGACTTGTGAATGTTGAGATCACCGGTAATGCTGTAGTTTGTTAAGAAAAGAATCTAAGCAACAGAAAATTAACAAAACAAAACAAAACAAAATGCTTTGGTCATGATAACTCTGAGAAATCAAACTCAAATTCCATTTGTTAAATATGTATTATGATTTATTTTTTCCTTAGTAGCCTGATCCTTAAGTCATGGAAGTCAGCTCTGATCCTTGTGCCAACATGAATGACTGTGAAGGGCAGCAGAGAACTGTACTACAATGACTACACAATGTACTACAGTGAATACATCATTTTACAGATTCAAAACATGTCTAAATGCATTTCTTAAATCCATTGCCAATGTGCAGTCTTACAAACTCCACAGAGGCCAAAGTACATCTAGGGTATCAAACATTTCAAACAACTAGACAGGGGAAAACGTATGAAAGTGAAAGCCAAATCCCATCTCTCAGTGACCAGAAGACATCTATTCATATAGAACAAGAACAGATGAATGAAACTCTGCTGGAAGAAACAAGGTGCTTGCTAAACCTTTGGAATTAACAAAGTAATCTGTTAGCAAACAAAAGCAAAGACAAGTTTCCAAGATCCAACATACTAGGTCAATTAATTGTTTCCTACAATGGCAGCTTGATGTATACATGTGAAAAGCAAGTGGAAAGGCTAATTTTTTCAGCTGTACTTCAATAGAATTCTCTCATTTGAAAGACCAAAGATAAAATATGGCCTAATGTGGCCAGTCGCAGTGCATTTATGCTGTGATTTAAATTGTACCTTACAGGGGACAAATAGTAAAAGAAGAAATAATATTAAAATTCTACTGGAAAACAGAATTTTGGTAGGTTATTTTCCTAAAAAACATTACAGCAGCAACTCTGAAAAGCAAAATTGCCCCTTTGTTTGCAGGATAGCAAATTTCTTTATAGTACCTTAACAAAATACCTAAGACTTTTCTCCATTAGGGGTTCACCCTTCCAGGCAAAAGGCTTATGCAAACATATGCAAACCTACTGGAAAATAATGGTGTTGGGGATTTTACTGAAGGGTGTATGCCAGTGATGACACAAAGTCTGACCCTCTGTGGCTAAGTGAGTGAAGACATTTGCTTCAAACACACTTTTAGGAATTTTTATGTTCTGTGATTTGCAAGAGAGCACAAATTGAATGAAGGGTTTGCTCTTCTTGCTCTGTAGAATGGTATGCTTTCTTAGCTGTGTGGCAGAGATGCATTCAACATATTCAGTACACCTGGCTTTTTGGCAAACATATGGTCTGGCAATTGAAATAAACCATGTCCATTTTCCTAAAACTGCAAACACCATAATTTTGAATACAAGAAAGATTCAAAATGCTTTAGCCCTGGTTCAGTATAGATCACCTCACAGCCTCCAGGAGATATTTCAGATCTGGCCAGAAACCTGAGATGGCACCAAGTTACACTGATTGATTGGAAGAGTCAAAAGGAGGAATGTCATGAGGGAAAGAGAAGTAAGGGCAGCATGTGCACTGAAGGCTCCTAACAAAATAAATGCTCTCAAATTTGTAGAACGGGAGCTAGTGAGGGTCAAGGTTGATGTGACTTTCCAGGGATGCTGAGGACAACAGCAGCATGTGGGTGCATGTTCCTCAGTAAAATTTCCTTGTATTTTATCTCATCAGCTGCCTTACCATCTTTCTGGCCATTTGTGGCATTTTCCTGTGCCATGGTAGGACTCCAGTCCTGGTTTGCAGTGCATCCTTTCCCTGGAAGCTACCAGCCCACAAAGAAGCCGTGGGACAGGGAAAAGCCTGTCTTCCTTCCTCCTTCCTCTTTTCTCCCTCCTACTTCTTCCTTCCTCCTTCTTTTATGTCCTCTGTACTGTTGTCTTTGAGAATTTCTCTTCACTTTGGACTTGGATTACAAAGGCCTCAGAGCTTCTTTTTTAATATTTTGCAGTTATCACTTGGGTGTTACAGCATGGTCAGTGTAAGGGGAATGGGAGAAACCAAGACCAGGACTTCTGACAAGCAAGCTTTTATAAAGATGGAGCCACCAAACTGAGCCTGTGGCAGGGTCAGGGACACTCACTCAATGGGGAAAAGAGAGAAAATGGAGTGAAGAGGGATAGACTCTGGCAGAAAGTCTGTCCATTTCCAGATCAGCAAGCTTGCTCGCTCTCTGGCTTACCACCAGGCTCCAGCTGCCTCTTAAAAACCTTGTTAAATAAGGGGGACAGGAGAAAAGAGAAGAGCCGTAGTGAAAAGAGTGCAGGAGCTGAGCTACTGCATTCTCACAAAGTTTTATCACTATTTTGGGTCCATCATGTCCACAGTATGAATCAGGGAAACTGGGGACAGTGCTCAGAAAAAGTACTGGCTCACAAAGCGATGATCTGCAGCTCTAAAGGAAAAGCTATATATTAGATAACGTCACAGCCTGTCAGACCCGTGACCTTTAATTAAAACATGTGCAATCATGCTCTTCAGTCCTCTCAACAGTGATATTCATCTCAAAATGAGATATTTTCAGAGGCAGAAAGCTGGTTGGTAATGGGTCTGAAGGGAGGGTGCTAGGTCAATCTTTCTGAGGTCCCGGTTGAGTCTGGGTGAATCAATAGCATCCTGGTATCCAAAGTTGTGCCTGATATCAGTCTTCTTCATGGAGGCGAGTGACACAAGACTGACACAAGAGACTGAAACAGGAGACACAATCCTTTTGTGCATTGACCATGTCTGAAACAAGATACTGGCTGATGCTGGCAGTCTGTGTCAACAACAGTCTAACTAACTGCTCAAACATGACGACTCTTTAGCTTTTTCTGACAACATCTTCATGCCCTTTGTTTTAGTAGAGCTCTATATGACATCGTAGCGAAGGCTTTCCACTACCTTTTTCTTAGCGACTTCTTCCAAAATGTTTGAGCAACTCTACTTTTACAAAGAAATTGAAGAGCTGCAAGATGCACACAGAGCTCTCACTGGGAGCATGAATATAGATATGACATACAGATATGAGTCAGCACTTAATGAGATGTAACTTCTAGCCACCATGATGATGTAAAAGATCATGCAGGTAAACAGAGCAGCTGGTCAAGACAGGACAATAGTTTACAGTGAACATCAACCTCAGAAATTATCAGTGCTAGCTAACTTACTGTAAGATTAAATCTCTGATGTCTCCAGTAGAGAAAAACCACCAGAGTGATCTGCCTGCTACACCATTGCCATAACACTGTGTGGATGCAGCTCTGTGTAAACAGGTGCAATTCATACTGCATGACTCAACTACACACATGGATAGCTTTCATGCAGACTTTTATAATGTCAGTGTTCCCATTCCTTCAAATGTTGGTCACTTGGTTAAATCTGTCAGAAAGGGTTATCATCATGGCAAATTGCAGTGGTGGGTTTCTTTGGTGACACAGTTATTAAGCTTTGGACTTATGTCCAAACTGAAACTCTGACCTCACTGAAAGTTCACTAATGGGGTACCAAAGTGTGGTTCTAACCTACAGGTAAGAGGCACCGTGTCCTATTATCACCATGAAACCGTGCAGCCCTGGATTTGGATTTTTAAATAGATTTACTGTAAGTATTACCTTGCCCAAAAAGAGCTTATCAGTCTTGCATTAAAGAATAATGCTGTTGTGAGAGAATTTGAGAAGACCATTACCAACATCTTTACCAAAAGCTCTGCACCTTTCTGCAAAATGTAGTATGTTTTAAAATGCTTTCCTAATGCTCCTGTTTGTCGACAAGTTAAGAACATGCTGATTTAGGGATACATTTTCTACATATTTACCTCCCATTTTTGTCATTTGCATGTCTAATCTATGTACAATGCACTGTTAATTTACCCCATAGTGTTCCCATAGAATATAATTTGTATGCACATAAAATATCAATGTAATATCTAGAGATGAAGCCCAATGGAAACAGTTTACTGTGAAATCCAGTCTTTGTTCCCTCATTTTTCCACTTCACTGACTGTTGCTTTTTCAAAGTACTCCTAGAGCTCTCTTGCACAACCCTTCATTATGCTGCATTATTTCTTCATTTGGGAAATAAAACTAAAAAGTATTTTTATACAACCTAATTTCCTATAATTGGTGGGATGATGTTAAGACAGTTTTTCAGGAGAGAAAATGCTAATCAATTTTATTTCAAAAACACATTGAAATTCCACATAAATTGGTGCCAGAGTGCAAATGCTACTCAACTGGGAATGGAGAGGGAGGAAAGAGAAATATATGCCAACTCTCACTTTAATACAAAGGATGTGAGGTACGTTTTATTGGAATCAAATGCTATTTAGCAACTTAAGCATCTGGAGCACATCTGATAACTTGGGTAAAATGTATCGATTTCTCTATTGATTTTTCTAATATACCTTCTCTATGAGAGAGCTATAACTGAAAGCAGAAAGTGACTCAGCTAATACCAACTCTAAGTAGAGTGGAGATCTTCAGATACACAAGATGTGTCATCGCTGAATTCCAGAATATGACGAGTCCTTGCCTTCCACATGGAGGCAGTACATGGCGTTGGTAACTTTCTCTCTTGGCTTGCAGTGTTTGAATTTCTTTCTATAAACTAGATGTACACATGGACCAAGATAGTATATAGCCTTTACACTACTATACATTAACTTTAACCTTAGGATCAGGCATATAGAGCCTTTTTCTTCAGTCCCAAAACTGATTCATATGTTGAAAATACACAGGAGCATACATAACACCTGTGAATTTCTGGTCAATTTATTTCCAGAAATAACTGAAACTGCAATGCTTGTCACTTTCTCTGGGCAGTTTTATGTTAACAAAGGGTAGCAGGAAATTCTTGCACTCTTGAAAACACCATAAATTCAGCCATTGCCTTCAATGGCATAGAAATTTCCTGGGTACAAACAAAATTAGCCGCTGAACTAAGAGAAAGTTTTACTTCATACTGTTGGATTTAGCCTTACAGTCTGTTTTCTTAAATTTTGATCTTAGTTACAAAATATGGCTGAGAAGGAATTAAAAAAAAAAAAGAGGAAAAAAAAAAGCCTAAAAAATCCAGGAAAGGCAGCCTTGAGTTAGACTTATTATTTTAAATATTTGCACACAGAAAATAATACTTCAAATATACTTTCAACAGTAGGAACCCATACTTTAAGTTTCAACTCTGAAGACCCAAGAATGGATTCTGTAATGAAGAGTATTCAAGGCCCCCATAGACCTTTAACCAGTTGCCCACAGGGTTTTTTTCATGCCCTGACTGTGAAGAGAAGGTTGATACTGCTCCTTGGACACTAATTGCCACAGAGGAAGGGGAAGAGATAAGCCAAATAGGTAAACAGCTGAACTATAAGAAGCTTTTTCTACTCTTTGTACAGAGAAATCATAAAATTAGTGGTCTCTCTTTTTTCTCAGCAAGCACTATGCTTACTCCTGGTTTCTCTATTGGACTCAGTTCAGACATTGTTAATCGCAATAAATGGAGAGAAACAGTCCACCTTTAACACATCACCCGAATTAGGCTGAGGGCTTCCAGATGAAACACGAGGTGGCACACACCTGATTCACCTCAAGACTCTTCCAATTCCAGAAGTCAAAATTCACCCTTAGTTTTTTTCCCAAGCAATTCTTGACCTCTGGCAACAACGTTAAGAGAAATGTCGCACCCAATGATTCTAAAAGATGCACCCTGAGAATACATAATTAGCAAAAAATGAAAACATGTATTTTGCAAGAAGAAAAGTAGACAGAGAGGATGACTTCAGTCTGCTGCGCTCCAGGCATCACAGACTGCCCCGAACCTCCACTCGAAAGGAGGGTGTGGAGTCCCCTTCCTTGGAGATTTTCAAGACCCGCCTGGATGCAGACCTGAGTGACATGCTCTGACAAGCTCTAGGCAATCCTGCTTCAGCAGGGGAGTTGGACTAGATGATCTCTATGGTCCCTTCCAACTCTAAAAATTCAGTGAAATTCAGTGACTGCTGGTAGTGACTCAGTTGCGGGCAGAGAGAGGGAGCGGTGCCTTATCATGGGGCTGCACGATGCCCCAGTCTGTGCTTCCACTAGAGCTGAAGGCAAACTTTAATCCAGTCATAGAATCATGGAATTGGTCAGAAGGGACCTCAAAAGGTCATCTAGTCTGACCTCCCCGCAGCCAGCGCATCTCCTCCTCTGGCATCAGCAAGCCCGGCTCTTTTTTCATGTTTTTAGGTAATTCTACATCCCCTCCCGCCCCCCCCAAAAAAATAAAAAACCAAAGAATTTTCTTCTTAAATGCTATTGAATCCTGGATTTTTTTATTTTTTTTCCCTGTGCATCTCGCACAGCCTCATCCTGGCAACAACCCCTCCTCGCTCCGCCGCGTTAATACGACAAGGAGTAATTAAACACCGGGAATGGTCCGGGAAGGAGGAGGAGGGGGTGGGTCTGCTCCTCGGTGAGCCACTAGGTGGCGCCAAAGCGCCGTTGTCGCCCGCTCCGCGCTCCGCACTAAGTGCGCGGGGCGCGGAGCGGGGAGCGCGGGACGCGGAGCGGGCGAGAGGCCGCGGATGGCTCCCCTTGCCCCGTCTGTCTCTGGGCAGCCTGTTCCAGTGCTCTGTCACCCTCAAAGTCAAGAAGTTTTTCCTCGTGTTGAGATGGAATTTCCTGTGTTCCCCGTTTGTGCCTGTTGCCCCTTGTCCTGTCACTGGGCACCACCGAAAGGACTCTGGCCCCATCCTCTTGATATTTGTGAGCATCGGTGAGATCCCAGCTCAGTCTTCTCTTCTCCAGACCCAGCTCTCTCAGACTTCCCTCATAAGAGTGGTGCTCCGTTCCTGTGATCATCTCCATAGTCCTCCGCTGGACTCTCTCCAGTAGTTCCTGGATGTTCACCAAGGCCAAGGTTGAGGTGTCAGCATTTGCAGGGTTCCTCTCGCATCTTTTTAGCTCTTCTCTTCCCTTAATACTTACTATTCTCGGCACGTGGACAGCGAGTCATCTGCATCCACCAGGAGAGTCACCAGACCCCTCCTCCTCTCTGCCCTTGCCTCTATGGCGATGGCGTCAGCAGAGCTTGTGCCAACACAACTAGTGTGAAAATAAGCGTGTGTGCTTTTAAGGACTGCTTTTAAACTGCCTTGTCATCAGTCCTGTTTTTTTACACTACATTCACCAGTCATAATGGTGTCTAAGACCCAAAACTTCTTTCTCACTCTATGTGGTTGCAACTTCATGGCTGCGCAGAGCCCCAGTGTGAGAAAAAAGACTCGAGCACAGCCCTATCTGAGCGAATATAAGTGATATTTTGCTGGAATTACTTCTCTAATTTACAAGTCTCAATCAGGCCTTGACTCCTCCGAGCCAAACGCTGGACAAACAAAGCCTTACCCAGTGCCCACTGAAGGCAGCGGAGGCTGGACGGGCCCCATGGGGAATGTTCCTAGCCTGAAGAGCTTACAAGTCCAAAAGGACAAAACAAACAATGACAGACATAACAGGCATGCAGGCAGCTGCCTTGGCCCTGACCCTGCAATTTTTTCTGGTCTGGTTTAACCCTGTCTGAGAGGGTGCATGATCTGGACTCTTATTTTAAATGCAAATCTTGCCTGCTGACTAATCCGAGGAAGCTGAATATACTTTCTTTAATGTGTTCTAAGTTGAGCCTTTAAAAGCAATATCAGTGTTAAATATGTTTTCATATATTTAAAACACCAACAGAAAATAATCAATGAAGTGTCATTTTTTCCGCACTTAATTTTCTTCTTTTAAAAATTACATTTGTCCTTCTCTTTTCTCTCTCTGCTTTTTTTTTTTCCTCAATCCTTCCTATTCCGTATTAATTATTCCCGGGTTTATGCACCATTTCCTATTTCAGGTTTCTATCTTCTCTGTTTATCTTTACTCATGTGTATTCCCACTAGTATCAATGAAACTATTCAAATGCTTAATTAAACATGGAAAAAAATTGTAATATTATTGCTTTTTGTGCAACTATTAGTTCCTTGGTGTTCTTTTTCTTAGCTCTTTCCATCTTACCTATCTTTTGACTTTGGCTGCAAGGCAGTGGTTCCCAAAGCCACTTCAGTTCAGCCCTTTACCTTTTCTGCAGAATTTTAGGTCCCAAATCTCCCCCCAGATGCTGATCATCTGTTTCTCCTCCCTCAAACTCCATTTCAAGGTCCAGCCAACCTGCCCCAATCCAGCTTTCCACCTTGCCCTCCCCCAGGTCCTGCTACTGACCTTCCAGCAGAAGCCCCCTGGATTCCCTCATCACTGCCCAGCCTTAGACAGATCACCATTCCCCAGGCAAGTCATTGCCTTCTACCTGTCATTAGAGCTTCACAGCATCCCCCGAAGACTGATCTTCCCCCTGCACAACCAACCACCTTCCTGCCCAAAGAGGTATCTCCTGCCTGGACAGCCATTTGTTATGCCAGCTCCATGCAAACACTGCTTGCCACCCCATCCTTCCTCACTGATTCACCCTAGTTATTGCAGACTTACAGGAAGGAGAGGTCTTCTAGGATGAGAGGAGAACAAGACAGGAAAGCAAAATGGGGAGGGAAAAGAAATGGGGGTGACAAGAGAGGAATTGGATGGAAAATTCTGAGGGTTTTGAATCTCCCTCAGCTCCCCTGCATGTGGTAGCATCCCCTCCCAGCCTGAGATCTAAACTGAGCTGAATTTACTTGATTGTGAAGATATAAACCATTTTAAACTTTAAGTGCCATACCTTTCCTCCTTTTATTTAGTCAAATTCTAAATGTCAATGAACTTGCTGAGCTTGATTTCAGAAAAATGTTTAGGTTACCTTCCATCTGTATTTAACACTTCTACCTGCAGTTCTTCTGTGTCCTCAGAGCAATGAGACTGTCACAGGGAAGAAACCTTCAGGTTAGTCTTCACATTTTGAGCACCTGAGGTCTTTTTTTTTCCTCCTTGATCAGACTGTCTCTAGGAGGAGCACTAGTTGCTGTTCTTTTCTTGGGAGTAGCAATTTGTGGATCATCAGTAGGCATCACCTACATCTCAGGTGGGCAACGTTAACTCCTTTATGTCTTATTTTAAGAAAATGTAAGGCAGCCAATGAGATGCCTTTTGTACTTATGTATTTGCCTAATTTTTCAGTATGTTGCTAAACTAGAAGTATCAACATGGTTTGGAAGGGATATTTGGTATACCTGTTTAAAATCCTAGCAAACTAGGAAGGCTTCATACGAACATGTTGCTACTTACAATGAAGCTGCCTTTCTCTAAGCCTTGATAATTTCTCTGCAGATGGTTATGACAGCGGGACTTCTTAACTCTCCCTACCCCCTCTCCTCCAGCACATTCTTTACTTTACACAACACCAGGTTGGTTTTTTTAAATGTTCTTTGGGAGGTATTCAGGATCCCTACCTTCAAACTTGAACTTCAAAGTCGAGCAGCATGTCTAGTGCCCATCTTCTCAGCATATTTTTCAAGAACAAATTATAAACATTTCAAGCAAAGTGCACTTATTACAAGTTTGTTTGCCAAGTACTGCTGCCTCCCTTCCAAGTTCCAGCTATGTCAAAGCATCTGGTTTACAAACAGGTTCCTCCCTTCAGCTGGTACACGGATGCCAGGGCACAGAGGCTTATCGCTAATGAAGGAGTTTCCTGGATGAAAGGGGAAAATGCCGTGGGAGTCACTTGACAGACTCTCACTTGTCACAGAATGTGTGGGTATGTTGTAGTCGCTGAGCAGATGAATGAAGTGATGTGCAGGAAGAGTGATTTCCCCAAGTTCTTCCAGAACCTGATCTAAAATTCCCCGAAGTCAATAGATTCCTGTTGATTTCTATGGACCTTACATTGGGCTTTTAGGTAATTACTTATTCTAACCATGAGACACTGACTAGTCTGGGTTCATCTTCTTTAAAGGAGACTGAGGTCATCTGAAATTCCTGAATATTTGCAACTTAGTTTACAAAAAAAAAGCGTTTATTGAGGAGATAGATATATCAGCCTGAAATACTTTGTTCAGAAAGCAATGCTGCCCTTAGTCTCATCAAGGGCAACGAAGCTGGTGAGGGGTCTGGAGCACAAGTCTTACGAGGAGAGGCTGAGGGAACTGGGGTTGTTCAGTCTGGGGAAGAGGAGACTGAGGGGAGACCTTATAGCTCTGTACAAGTACCTGAAAGGAGGCTGTAGAGAGACGGGGGTCGGTCTCTTCTCCCAAGTTACAGATGATAGGACAAGGGGTAACGGCTTCAAGTTGCGCCAGGGGAAGTTCAGGTTGGATATTAGGAAACATTTCTTTACTGAAAGGGTTATCCAGCATTGGAATGGGCTGCCCAGGGAGGTGGTGGAGTCACCATCCCTGGAGGTATTTAAGAAACGTGTAGACATGGTTCTTCAGGGCATGCTCTAGTGCCCAAGATTACTGGTTTGTGGTGGGGGGCTGTGTGGGTGGGTGATGGTTTTTTGGTTGGAGGTTGTTGTGTGTTTAGGGTTTTTTTTTTTTTTTTTTTTTTGTGGTTGGACTCGATGATCTCTGAGGTCCCTTCCAACCACTACAATTCTGTGATTCTGTGTGATTTTTACTTATAGCTAGACCAAATGCAACTTACATAGAGGATAAGTTATTTTAACTTGATGCTCGGGTCAACCCCAATTTCAAGAGAACATAAATCTGGCATAAAGCCATGTGCTTCTTGTGCATCACACTCCACATTGAGATCTACCATTACACAGACTCAAATACAGACTGCCCACACATTTCTTTTTCTTTTTTTTTTTCATTCATAGACTGCATAGCAGAATTAAGAACTTTCAAACACCCCCTTGTAGATTTGTGGGAACACAGAAAGAAATTGCACCAATAAATGTTAATCTGATCAGAACAGTTAATATGTGTGATGGAACTGCTATTGCTAGATTCTCCCATGGCTCTACTCCTAAATCATATTTTCCTGTCTTTTCAGCAGATTTTAAGATTATCTCTCCTGTTTTCAGGAGATTTCAGCCTAGTTTATAGTGATATGTCAAATGAGGACTTAGCTCAAAAGAGAGATAAGAGTTGTCTAGGCAATAGTGCTGGTAGAATTTTTCAGAAATCCCTTCTTTTTTTCCATTCCTGCTAAAGAATTTCACTTTTTCTGTGATATATTATCAATATAGCACAATTTGCATAGCTTACCTTTATATAATTTCATGATATAATTTATCATTTCATAGCTGTGTATAAGATTGCTGCCTGATTCTATGCCATAGTGTAGACTATCTTTCCCTTCCTTTGTGACGAGGAAAGAAAACTGAGTCATGAAGTACTGATGATCCCAACGTCAGAATTATCTGCCTAAATCAGCGGAACTAAGCTTTCAATATCATGGAAAATCTCCAAACCTTCTGCTGCCTCAGTTATCAAAATGGTGGGCCGTGCTTGCTCCCTCACATTAAGTCTTTATTTGCACGTACACTAGACAAGTTATCAGATGCATTATTCCCACCCAGTGCCTTGTAGCCTGGATGTTTTGTGGACTGGATGGGTCTGGTCCCATCCTTTGCACATGTGTGCAGGCCAAAAGGGCAAACAGAGACTTCCTCAGATCTTAGAAATCCCTCGCAAAAGCCAAGGCAATGACAAATACAGTATTTACAGGAAAGAGAAGGGTTCTCTCAGTGTGGCCCTGACTGCACAGCACCTCAGCTTCTGGTCACACCGGCGCTGCTGTGTTAGCTGAAGGCTCTGGACCATGTGGGAGCTCACCCTGCACAACTTACATATTTACTTACACAGCTTGAGCCCTGGTTTGTAGCATCCAGCTGGACACAAGCCCACGGAGCTGATTGTTTTCATGATGATACTATTTAATACAGTATCTGTAGATAGTTTTGGCCAAGTACTCAGAAATTTGAAGTCATCTTTATTATTGTAAGTTCAAAATGTAAAAAAATAAGCAGAGAAATAATAATGCTCCACCATTATGGCATAGTGAAAAGAGGAGCAAAAAGTGGAGTGGAGCAAAAAGTGGCTGGCCACATTTGACAGTAGCAGTGGTTAAATCTTTCATAAAGACCCTGTTCAGAGTGAAAATGTCATGCTACCAGAAAAACCACCTGATTCTCAAATTTGTGTTTATTGTTAGTTTTTTATTTCAGCGGTGGGGAAACCAGTGCAAGGGCTCCCTGAAAGCAGGACCTGGGTGGGCAGAAGCAGTACATAACTGGTTTTCAAGCGCCGCTTATTCTACAGGCTACCTAATCCGGTGCCCCTCCTGTGAGGATGTGCACAAAACTCGGCCCATCTCCCTTTCGGCTGCTTTTCAGCTCCAAGTATTGCCGGTAAAAGAATCTTTTCTGTTTATTCTGTTATGTTTTCCATTATGAAGCTTATGTATTGTCTTCTTTTCTTGTTCTTGTACTCGAAATGCTGAATTATTGGTCACGGTTCTGTGTGACCTGGTTCTGATGTTATTAGTATAGCTGCTATATTTTTGTTATACAGTATTTCAGGTACATCACTCTTTTGGAAAAGTACATTTCTTTTGTGAAAGGACTTCTATTATGTGGCTGTTTTTCACAATATATATGTATGGTGCCTGCTGCAAATGATTGTCTGCTGTATACATAAAAATAAGGTGTTTTAATCACGATGTGTCCATCATTCCTGCTGTCCAATTTACAGTAAAAACTTTAATTTTTATTTTTTTTTTTTAAAAAGCACTGGTATTCCTGGAAATTTTCTATTCTAGGAGGGAAAAAAACAAAGCCCAGTCTTACTTAGTACTGCCTATGAAGTGTGTACTATTCTCTCCTGTGTTTTCTGAAGCTCGTCAGATGCAGGCTGTTTCATATCAATGGCAGGAATGAAATGTCAGATTTAAAGGCCTTCCAAATTTTCCTGGATCTCAGCAGCCAAAACATAGAGGCATCTTGAGCTGACCTCCACTGATGAAGAGGAGTAAAAGGAAGGAGGAAGCCTACAATTAAAAGAAGCCAGAACTCAAGTGATGATGTGATTTACAAATCAGAAACGCAGCTTCCAGAAACAAACAGAAAATGTCTGTGATCCCACGAATTTCACTATTTTTTCCACCTCTGAACCACTAAAAAGTTTTCCAAAGTCCAGATTAGACTAAAATGGGAGGAAAGGGATTTGTTTCCCTCAGTAAGGTTACTTTTTCCACACAAGCAGATTTTGACTTGCGATGAGGGCTCTCATTGCCTTAGGAATGCAAGAGGTTAATTCAAGCTGTCCTGATATCAGATAATAATTACCTGATTTATGACCTCTGTCATAAAGCATCCAAGAGATCAAAGACCAAAATAATGTTGGTTCATTTTATGTTGATTTTGTTCAATGCTAGTAACAGATGGGACTTGTTTTTTTTCTTTCTAGAAGTCCATTCTTTTTTTGTTGCTGTAAGTGCAGTAAGCTGAATGTTGCTTAGTATGTGTCATTTTCACCATTTATCCTTGAATCTGCATCATGTCTTACACCCATAATGTACTCATAGGAAAGGACCTTTGGTCCCATGAAGGCAATTACTAAATTTTCTAAAAATCAGGGATGAAAAAAATTTATTTTAGATTTGGAGCACAAGAGAGTCTTGCATTAAAACTTCATTTGAAATTTATTTTTATTTATACCCTCTTAAAATCAGTGGTGCACCGCTAATCAGTTATCCTGCAGAGTCCTTCACAAAAATTTTATAAAGTGGCAGATGTGTTATGTTGCTCTTCAGTTTGATTCATTTAATACTGCAAACTTTTCTGTCACAATAGTACAGGTATTCTTTTCTGCAGGGAGGCGCATGAAAACTATCATCAACACGGAAATTCAAGGAGTTTAGGTAAGAATAAACTAATTACCCAAGCTGGAATTTTGACAAGACACCAAAATCAATATCAACTCTTCCTTATATGAGTGCAATGAGAATAAGTCACAGGGTGAGTGCTCAGGGCTTTACTTTCTATATGTCATTGGAAAGAGACGGCGCTGTCAGCATCAGAGTGTCTTTCGGCACTGGACACAGGATTGGATCAATACTGACACGAGAACAGGAATGTCACCTGCCAGGATCTGTGCAGCATGCCTGGTGAAAAAAAAGAAAAAAAAGGGAAAAAAAAAAAAAAAGTTAGTTACAGCACAGGAACAGCTCTTAGAAGGCTTTTGTTTCATTTCCAGACAACTCCCAGAATTTCTCTCTAATCTTGGGTATTCTATGTCTCTCATTCTTTCCTCTGTATAATGCAAATAATAATAATTACTAACTTTACAGGATTTCTGAGTGACTCAAGCCATTAACTGTTGTCTATGAGATTTTTTGCTGAAAAGCAATATGAAAGTGCCAAATTTTACTTATACAGTTATTAGTACTTTATACACTAGTATGTGTTTAACAAACAAGTTTAATGTTTGTAAACAAACTTCCAATGGTATACCTAAAGTTTCTCCAGAGGTCTTTTTTTTGTCTTTTTTTCTTTTTCAATACAGTAGTACCTCCTAAAAGCCTTGTTCAGAGAAAGATGTGCCACCAGTGAGGACTCTTCCCATTCCTTAGACTCACAGGTTTTGTACAGATACATTTGGAGGCCTCAGTTTTGAGGCTCAGTATTGCAGCCTGGTCTTTTCATAGTTTCACAGATGACAAAACCAGAAGTACTGTTGTATAGAACAAGCTGTTAGAGCTGCCTACATTAATTCTTGTTTCAGCTACAAGCTGTCTTTTAGAAAAATATTTTAAAATTGCTATTGAGAAGGAATCTGCCACAGACCATGGGAAGTTGTTCACTCCGGTTGGCAAAAATACACATCCTTATTTCTAGTATGAATTGATCCAGATTTTCGTACTATTTTACCTCCTTATATTATTGCTAATTTCATGTATTTGCTAGATTTAAGACTCCGTAATCAAACCTGTATAATTCCCCATGGTAACAGCTTAAAGGTTAGGTCCAAATCAATCTTTAGTATTCTCAATTGATAAACTGAGCAGATTGAGCTTTTTGAGTCTTTTACCCTGAAGCGTGATTAACAGTCCCCAAGTCATGCTTGTGACTCTTCTCTGAACTTCTTCAACAATATTCCTGAACCATGGACCCCAGAACTGGACAAAATATTCCAGTAATGATTTCATCAGTGCTAAATACAACAACAGTGTAATAACTCTCGACACCTATCTTCATTCATTATTCCTCTGATGCCTATTTATTAAGCTCACATTTGACATTTTGTGCACTGTGTCACATTAGGAAATTATACCCAAATGACTATGAACTCTGATCCCCAACCCTTTTTGAGAAGCATTGCTTCCCAGAACTGAGGACCCACTCTGTAATCACAGGCTGAAACTCTCATTCTTACGTTTTTAGTCAAGTTAAATATATTTGCTATAGTAATCTCCATAGTGAGTTTGTAAGTGATTTAATTACTCGGTGTTGGTGATGACCCTCTGCACTGACCAGCTACTCCAGTTACTGTGTCGTTTTCAAACATGGACACTGATGGCCCAGCTCTGGTGATCCATGTTCAGCTGATGGAGGAAGACTCTTTTAAAGCACATTCCCAGGAGAACAGTACAGTTCTCAGTCACAACTTGTAAGACACATTTCTGAATCTCACAGAGATAAGTAAGGAAGGTGATCACCTTTCTTCCACCCGTTACAAATCTGGGAGTTGCTATGTATCAGAAACTATCCAGACCTTTCAAAGCAAAGGTACTTAATACCATTTTTTTGGTATTGAATGCTACAGTTGAAGAACTTGTTGTGTGAAGATGAGCTGCCTTTCTTATGTTCTACATTTACCCGTCACTGATACTGTCTTAATACATGTATTATGAGAGCATATACAAAGACTGGGTTAAGTAGTTTTAACTTATCTTCCCAACCTTAAAATTCCAATTAAATCTTCTCAAGCGATCTTTTTTGGCAAAGTAGGCTAGATAAGATCAGTGCCAGAGCAGACACCAGTCTTCCTGAATCACATCTATTTGTTAGAAGATCCTTTCTCACCTCTTAGCCAAGGAAATTCATAATATGCTGACCTTTAATTGAAAAGTAATTCTAAAATTTATAGTTCTGTTAAAAAACCAAACCTCCTAAGCTATAAGGTTTGATTGAAAGGAAAATATTAAGCCAAATATGCTATTTAAGGAAGTCCTACATAGAGTTACAGACTTTATAGGTACACTCTGTAAGTACACCCAGTCCCATCTTTAAAGTAAGCAGACTGTAGGTAACATGAAGATTTCACTGACTCACTATCCCTCCAATTACTCTCAAGTAACAATCTTTCAGTGAAAAGTATTAAGTAATTAGAAGAGAGGGGAATCTTCACCGGCTAGAATAAGCTCATTTAATTGTTACTTCTTACTAGAAATACTGCATGCATGATACGTGCTTCTTTACTTCTCTTTTGTAATCCTTATTTTCCTTGGTGTTGTTCAGATTTATTATTTGTTACATATATGTATTATTGTATATATTTGCATATATACATATTGTATATGTGTAAATATATTTGTTATTGCGGTTTTGGCGACAAACAATGCTTGTTCTTCAAAAAGCTTTATAGAAGGACATATTTGCTCCTCTTCAAAAATGTGCTCGGAGGAAATGTTGGAGAGTCTGTCAGAACTAGTTATAGCTTCTTCTTTCTCAGCCTTCCCTGTCCTGTCTTGCTTTGCTCCTCAGCTGAAGTTACAACATAAAATAAGTTTGTGAACTCTATATGGTTCTAATTTATGAAGCTGGCTTTGGTCCCTAAGGGACCATATGCTGGCCAGAAATCATCACAGTAAAGATACAGTTCATCTTCCCTCTGAATTTCCCAACCTTTCTTTTGCTTAACATACTTTTTTGGACAAGACAGAAAGCAGTGGGAACCAGCTCCTCTGGTTTCACACCGTTTGACAGTTCCCTTCAGCCAAGGGAATTTTTACACTGGCATCTGTGACCAGATTCCAAGTTTATTTACTGTTCAAAGACTGCAAAACAGCTGGGTCAAGGGGCATAGAGTCTATCCGAATTTATTTTGCTTAAGCTTGAGGTCTGGTCTTGCTTAGCTAACAAGATCTCATTACATCATAGCCCATGCAGCTATGCCTTGCAAAGTCCTCCTTGGACAAGATGGTGAAAAGCAATTAAGAAAACGACGAACGCAGAGATTGCTCAGGGTAGTTCAAACAGAGATTTTTGCACCCAGTACTCAAGTCTTCAATCAAAATTGATAAGAGAGGGAAAAAAAAAAAAAAAAAAAAAAAAGGCTCCCTAGTCTAAAAAACCCACTCAGCTCTCCCACAGACCGTGAGTAACAACAAGATTATCAAGGTTTTTAACCTTCCAGCTTTATCAGAAAGTTATAAAGCAGCCTGACCTATTGTACAGTACTATTAAGGTAGCACTACCCTGGAAAAAAAAAGAAAGGAACAAATGTACATTTCTTTAATACTGATAGTTTTAGTTTGTGACAAACATCCCTGGCTTTACCAGAGAGGGTAGGTCCTTTGTTTCATGGCAAAATTTTCTTTTTATGCCCGATGTTACAAGGAAGTCAAATACAAAACCAACAGTACTACTGCTACACAGATATTTTGTGGACTACCGAAACCAAAAGATTTTACATCTTAAACTATTGTTTAACAAAAAAACCCCACAAAATATTTGCGAATGTGCCATCAGTACTTTCATACTGGTGTTTTCACACTCGCTTCAGCACATTAATAAAAAATCAAGAATAATTACAAGACTGAACCCAGCTAAGCTCAGAACCCAGATTTTTTGCATACTGTAATAAAGTGATGCATGCCACTTGAGTGGAACAGTGTTTCAGAGTAATAGGATGCGTACCCTCAACAGCTACGGCTCTGTCTGTTCCCTGGCTACAAATTACTGTTGGCTTCAAATTGTGCTGCAAGATCCTTTGTAAACTAACTGAAACAGGTTTTTTTTACAGTGTATGGGAGAAGAAAGTCCTCAACTTGCAAGTGTGAACTGCTCTTGAAATAGAAATCTTAAATATTAATAATTATAACACATTTCCTTTAGTAATATTTCCTTTCTGTTTATGAATATATCTTCCCACATGCAATCCAGTACAGCAGTGTTTCTGAATTTTTAAACTGCCTGAAACACCAGCCCTAAGGAATGATATGGATGGCCCATTTATCTTCATGGGGTGTTAAATGCCCGGTGATGACAATTGTAACATCAACACTGAGCACAGATTAGAAAACCAGACCTGGCTATTGTGATCATGGAGCCTTAATTCCTACAGCACCCAGTCTACGAAATTTTCCTGACTTAATTTTTATTTTGATGATAGTATATTAATAGGAAAATATCCAGACTTGCTTTAAAAAAATGATTGTGATGGAGAACCCCTGACAGTATATAAGAAATTATTCCAGAATGGTCCTACTGTCTGGAACAGTCTTACTGTTAAAAAAGTTCTTCTGCGCTCCAGCTGATTTTGTCTCACTGCAGATGCCCAAACCATGACACCATCCTTTGCTACAGTGAAGACCCTTCTATTCTCACAACATAGTGGTTTATAGATATCATGGTACATGTTTTTAAATTTGTTTGAATTCTTGTTACTCTTCCTTTCAGCCTTTTTCCAAGTTCTAATCATCTCTCTAGAACTGCGGACATACAGTCCTTCTGATCACAGCCTTGCACTCAGGCCTGAGCAAGGATTTTGTTCAGCTGCTTATCTGCCATGATCCCTGTGGGTTTTTGGAAGTCCCGCTTTTTTCCAACACAGGCCCTTTGTCTCGCCCTCAGCCCCTCCCAGCAAATATCCTGTGCACATTTTGCATTCCTTTTTCCCATGTATCATTTTAGCATGTGTTTCATTCATTGTTCAGAACTGATATCAGATTGACAAGCTTATCCACGCTGTCCTGTTTGCCACTTAGAAATACAGTTAGAGCTTTTGCATTCTTCCATTCTTTTGGAACTTCCTTTGTTTTGCCAGATTTATTGGAAATCTATATTAATGGCAAAGCAAAAACCTCATCCCTCTCTTTTAAGGCTCTCAAATATCAATTATCTATGCCTGTTTATTTTAAAATCTCCAGCATGTGTAACTGCTGCTTATTGTCCTCTTTTGTTGCTTAAAAATTGAAAACTGTTTATTTATCATGTGCTGTGATCAAATCATTCTGCTTTATCTTTGTAATTTCTAATTTGATAACCACCTTTTCCTCATATGATACTGTCCCCTAATTCCATTTTATGGTGGATGCAACTCTCTGAGGTAGGAGATTATTAATGGTAAGAGTAACCCTCCTTTTAAATTTTATTGCATTTTTTAGAAACGGCAATATTAAGTTCCATTTTATTAAGCTTGGGTTGAACTTCCTCATTCTAACACAATCTTTCTTCTTCCATTGCTACAAATACGTAGTTAAGGTATGCTAAAAGACATGATTCAATATTCTGCAGTGGACACCCCCTATCCCTCCATCAAGACGTTCATGCATTAGTGTTTGCTTGTTTGCAATTTGTCATGATGTGGAAACAGATGATGCCATTCTTCTACTCAGTGGGGTAGTTATAGGAGATATTAGCCAAAATAAGTCTTTAATGTTGAAGGCTGGTTTGTCTCATTCCCTGTACTCAATTGAAAGACACTTTGGGCATTCAAAGCATCAATGTGAATCTCCTGTCTCATCTAACGATTCAAGAAATCTAAGGAGACACATCATCCATAAAATAAGTATCTAAGGAAGTGCCTAACATTCAGTTGTTTGACTACCTTCTTACTTCTGCCTACCTGCTCTACATTTTTCCTGAGGAAGTTACAACATTCAGTTTAATAATCTGATCATGTATATACATTCCCATCAGGTTTCAGGCCAACTGAGGTAAACTCATTTCATAAATGAACAGTATCAATTTCTCTTCTTTAGCTTGGACTCCTGACACAGATGTACAGTAAAGAATTTGGTCTTTTATTTTGCCATCAGTACCCAAATTTTATTCAAAATTAATGTTTCTGTAATGCTATGAGGGTTACTTCAATGCTGAAATATCATAGGATAGTTGTTTACGTTGTTACGCAGTGTGGGTAGAGTGAAATGTTAGCTAAGGACAGTACGAGAACTGTTCAGGGTTGTTTTGATGGTTAACTACTAATTTAAAGTCTCTCCATAATATTTAAAGTCCTTTCAAACCTGTCTGCCCAAAACAAAGCCAAAGCTTAATTCTGAAGAAAAAAAAATCCTTGCTGGTTTTATATTTTTTGAAATGCCAAACTATTTCCCCACTTCTAGACTTCAGTTTTTTTAAATAGTCTGTGCTACACAAATACAGACTACTATAACATGAATTGAATTTCATATCAGTATGAAGAATACAAGAGGTACTTTGCTGATTTATCATTCTTATTCATTAAGGACCTTTATATTTTAAATTCGTGTTTCTGTCTCCATACACTTGTAGTTAGCTGGTCACAGCTGCAGTGAAACCAGCAATCTTTCTGCAGATATTAAGTAATGCTTGTGTCAGGTAAGCTTTCAGGTAATGCTTAGATTTGGCCCAGAGCAGCCCCCATTAAAATCCATGAATAAACTAGCAGATGATCTCCTAGAATAATCCCTCTTAAACCTTTATTACAGCAAGTAGCACCAGTTCACCTGTTATATTAAATTCAATAAATTACTGTAAGAAGTATGCAGACATATAGGCAGCACAGGTAATTCTTCAAACGGGCACTTACTGTTCTTCCCTTCTTCCACACAGATTGGAGTAGGTCCAAAAGAAAGGGGGTTTGTGCGTCCGCACAGTGCAGCATGATGCTGCAGCGTTAGATTTTCAATAAAGAACGTCAGAATTTTATGTGTGTAGCACCTCTAACTGGAAGAGATTTTTAAGAAGTCAGCATCTATTTAAGTACTTTTAAAGAACAGATTTCCAAGATTCAGCCGTACTCTTTCATGACCTGATTTCTTTAAAAGTTGCTGAGTTCTTTAGCATGGACTGGTCACCTGTTTCAGGTCCTAAAGTGGTAACTTCCTTTCAAAGTCTGACAGATAAAGAATACTCGTGGATAGAAGAATCGTTCCCCTGAGGAGAAAATGTTGACCTGTCTTTGACAGCTAACATGTTCCCTGCCAAATTTTAGGAACAAAGCACTCCAGCAAACACACACAAAATTGCTGGATGGTTGGACTGGGGTGGGAAGGTGCTTATGGTTCAAGCAGCTGACTCTGGAACATGCTTTTCAAATATTAGATTAAGCTTCAGCTGGAGCCTCATCCACAAGAGCTATCATGGTTCCAGCCTTAAGTGCAATCAGGAACTGTGGATTACTAAAAGGATTTGAGTGTAGTTGCAGTTTGCTGCCATGAAAAGAAATTATGTCTAACACTAAAAAATTAGACTGTATAAATAAAAACTTAATTTCTTTAATTTTTTTCTTTTCTTAGTGACTGGTTATAACATTGTTAAACTGCTTGCCTTCATACAAATGTCTGGTTTTCTGAGTCAGTTATCCTTGCCTACTGCTTTGCTTCTTACACGATGAGCAAAAATAACTGACAGGCTAAAGTGCAGTGCTCTGATATCCACTTGTGTTGATAGTGCCTGATCCTAAATTTCTCCAGTTTTCCTCCTAGCTGTACCGGCTGTGGAGCTGTAGCAATAAAAAAAGCAGGTTTTGCTGTTGAAGGAAAGTGACAAGTGGTGTGCCGAGGAAGCAAGTAGTATTTTGTCATTTGTTTTATTATCGTTTTGTACAAATTTGGAAAACAAGTTACTTTGCTGCTCCTGTATCACACAACTCTCTAATTCACATCTACAAGGCAGTATCTCTATTGCCTTAAAAATACATGTTCTGAGGCTGTATCCCTGCAGCCCTCTTAAATAAACGTAAAAAAGGGGCTTGTTTATTTAGTGTTTGACTAGCATATGATTCCTGTATCTAACCATATTGTTAACATCCACAGTCTGCTTTCAATTTACTTCCCAAACCCATGAATTCTACACAAGTGCTTGTGGGCGGAAAGATGACTACTTAATACATACTAATTTGTGTGTATGACATAGAAATGGTTTCTAAAAAGACAGCTCCATCCCCTAACCCTAAATACTGACAAAATGCCTGGAATGTTGTTACAGATGTGTAAACGTCATGAAACTGAACATAATTTTGCATCTTTAATGTGGTCCTTGTGTCTGTGGTACCAAAGGAAAGTATTGCCCAGATACAGCTGTAATTTTTGTTTAGTTGCTAAATATATTCCCCTAAATGTAAGCACTTTCAGCTAAAGAATAAAGAGCTGGAAAATAACTATGATGTGCTCTGTTGGTGTGACAAAGTCACAGTTTAACATCAGTGTTGAAAACTAGTCTTGGGGATGGAAAAGAGCAGAATTGATCCTGTTTTCTTCTGTGAAGCAGAACCTTGTTTGTTCCCTCCACAAAATTCAGGTTCCAGCAGATGAATTTCTACTCTGGGAGAGCAAACCATAACCCATGGGCAACCCACATGTGCCCTGTGAGGATTTCATGGGACAAATCTCTCAGAGGTCTTGTGCTGCTTTACCACAAGAAGCCATTTACTACTCATTTACTCATCTACCACAGCACACACCTTGTTTGTTTTGAGTGAGGCTGGAGCAGCTCATCTGGAGGCGACGCTTCCTATGGGAGCAGAGGAGCTTCTACACAACCTTCTACTGAGGGGTGAAAAAGTACTATGGCTGAAAGAGGAGAGTGGAAGCAACAGAACAAATAAAAGGAAAATCTGCCTGTCAGGAAGATTTCTGTCAGCCGCAATGGAACATTTCTGCAAGTCTCTATGTCTTAAGTTTTGCTCTTGAGGAAATCAAAAAAGGGAAAAATGCAAGTAAATGAGCACAAGATAGAAAAGGAAAGGTTGGAGACTTTGAAACTGGGTGGAACTTGTGAAGACACATTGTTTTATAGTCAGAACTCCATTTTTACTGCTGAGCTTGCTTTTTGTCTTACCTGGATCCTACATGCAGTTCCATATAACCAATAACCTCGAGATGGGCATCTGGGCTGCCTGTGCATCAGGCTGAGGAAATTGGGAAGCTTGGCATGAAATTCACAGCCATCAGTGCTCTGAGTCACTCAAGATAATTATAGGAGAGGCTGAAGAGACAACGATGCCCTAACTGCTGCTCTTCTTGGGGTTGCCATGGCCTGCTATTCTGCCGTGCAGAGCCCTGGATCCTCTTTGGAGATGGTGGTTTGTTTCAAAAAAGCAGCAGGTGTTCTCACTGATGGGTTGAAACATGACAGCAAAGGGGAGCTCCTGCAATGTCTTTTTTTTTTTTTATATACAATAACTAAATTATTATGCTATTCTAGTTGGCTTCTAGACTCTCCTTGGACCTAAGCCATCTGTCACCTCGCTGGATCATGACCTAAGCATTTGGTTTCGGTTGGTCTGAAGTGGGGTCGCAGTGTCATTTGGTGGAACAGGGGTCGAGGGCTGGTGGGAGCAGCAGGAGAAGTGTGGGAATGCAGCCCAGCGGGTGGGATGCTTCCCGAGGAGCGGGAAGGCCTGGGTCAGTTTCCCACTCTAAGAACTGACTGGGCATTTTACCTAATTACAATTGAATGCTCAGCTGCACAGAGGATGCTTAGTTTTAGGAGGTTGGTTGGGCTGAGGAAACCCACCAATCTTTTCAGCCCGACTTTTCAGCATCTTAGGAGGCTAAGGAATGTTGCTGGCACCTTATCAACGTTAACTCCTCAGGAGCTGAACAAGGATTTGGAAGATTGCAGTCTTAGATTCAGGTGCCTAAACTTTAGCACCACCGTACAGGTCAGATGCCAAACTTTCCAGAGGTTATGAGCTGTTCATGGGACTCACACAGCTACTTGTTTATGTATGTTTGTGATACTGATCCCCGGGTTATACTTTGGAAACCATTCTGACATGGTTTTCCAATACAGAAATCAAGTCTAAGATTTGCACAGGGGTTTTTTGTTTTCTTTTTTGGTTGGTTGGTTGTTTTTTTCCCTCTATCAAAGAAATTAGACTGGCTCCATTTTGGTCAGAACTGTTCCGGGCAGCATTTGTTCCAGGTCGAGCAAGACAACTTTGAGCGCCTTACTTTTTTTTTCTTTTCTCTAGCAACTCTTAATTGTTTGATTTTTTTAAAGTTTGTTTGCTGCTATAATGCCTATTGAATAACTTAAAAATAAAATTACATTTAATTACACATATATAAAACTGTAGGGGGGGCGCAAACACTGAAATGATCAGCAAAATTTTGGACACAAGTTTTTTACCAAATGTTTCTAAATCAGGAATTGGCCTAGCTGTTTCTTGAAGCTGGGAAAGTGTCACAAGATTTATTTCAATCAGGTGAATGTTAAACACCTTTCTTTCTCACCAATTTAGAAACCTTAGCTTTTAATGCTGATTCGAAGGCCTCAGTTCCGAGAGCTTAGTTGACTATGGAGAAGGTAGAAAATGTTTTGGTGTTGGTTTTTTTCTTTTTTTTTTTTTTTTCTTTTCAGAATAACATGAAAATAAAACGGTAGACAAAGGAATGCTGAAAGTGTTTATTGCATGTAGGATAATTCCACGTTTTATGAGACAGCCTAGAAAGTGGATGTATAGCTTCAGAGGAAATGAGTTTCTCTCTTGACATGTCAACAAGCTCCAAGTGGAACTTTCCTTCTGAGTATCGACAGCTACTGGTAGCATATAGGAAACAGAGCTTCTCTGGGAGGAGGAATTAGGTTGGGAAACAGGATTTGTATAAGCATGTTAAAGCCGCCATCTTCACCTCACAGTAGTACTGGGAAATGCCTAGTGCTAATTACAGTATAAAGACTCTGATCACTTGCAAAATGTCAGGCTGAAGACAGGTAAAAAAGCTGTGAATTTCCACAGTGGAAGAGAAACAACCTGAAAGTTGACTTTTAATGATAAGCACTCCACACAGCAACTCATTTGGATCAATACTTCCTTAAACCACACCTGCCTTAAAATAGGAACTGTGATAAAATAATGATGAACTTGATGGCTTTCATGGCAGGATTCTGTGAGGATCCCTGCCTGCACATTCCTCACTCTATGCAGAGACTGGCCTCTGAAACACAGGGAACACCAGCACCCAGAAAAATTCCAAAGGATCTTCCCTCTTGATCCTTTGGTAACTATGGCAAATGGGCATTTGCAAGCCATTTCACAGAAGAATTTAGAAAAAGCTGAAGTCTGATGGGGATCTCTCACATGGACAATCTCACAAAGCAGGTACCATGTTTACATTGGGCTAAAATATAAAATTATTTTAGGATTCTGCTAAAGATTTGATTACAGATCTTGAAATTTTAAGAGTAATCAGAAGTAGCATAACAGGTTCTTCACAGATGTTATCTCAAGGTGTGCTTTCTACACATTCCTTTCCAGGACACAGCTTTGCAGAAGGACAGTCTACAACTAGAGGGATAAGGAGGGGGGGTCCTGTTGGTGGCTTTGTTGGTTTTTTTGGTGTGGTTTTCTCTATAATTTAAACTTTGCTTTTGCTTTTGCTTTTCATGAATGCAGCCTCCTGAGGCCAAGAAGTACCGTGAAGCGTGGGTGCCTGTGCACCTTGAAGAGCAACTCCCTGGGGCCAGCAGGTGCCAGAAGGAACCCTGTGGCCTGACAGGGCACTCACTGTGTGACAAGTGGCTGAGTACGGACAAGGTCATGAGGGGGACCGGCATTCTGCTGCCTGTCACTCGGGAGGCTCAACCCACGCCGGGAAACCCACTCTGCCACGGGGACAAGATTTCTAGGCGAAAGAGGAAAAAAAAACACAAACAAAAAATCCAAACCACAAAGTTGCCAGCTCTCATTAAGATTTATTATACGTCTGAACTTTTGTAGTCCCGAAGCTTAACGACAGATGGTGGTGTAACTCCACCAATTTGGTAACGTCTCCATTGGCTTTGATGTTGTAATACAGATTCTCCTCGATTTGACTTCGGTTAAAACCAGCATTTTCTGCTCTTCCCAAAGTGTCTCGGGAGCCGCGCGGGGAGGGAGGGGAAGGAACCTATTTAGAAGAGGAGTCTGTTTGTTTTCTCCTTCGCTTTCTAAACAATCCTAATGGAAAAACGGCAATCTGATCGACACCTAACGCTGCCAGCTGCGCGGAGAAAATACATTAAATTAATTAAAGGGAGACGGTTTCAAAGCGGTTTATTTCAAGCGAGAAATACAATACAGTTGCGGAGATGAAATCTCGAACCGTAAACAGGAACAAATAAAACGCACCAGCCTTTTTCATTAGAAAGCCCGCTTATGTATTTTACGCCGTAATCGTCGTTGTAAAGTAATAATAAAAATAATAATAATAAAAAAAAAAGAGTCGGGAAAGTGTGTGTTTATTTAGCTCAAATTTTCCCTGGGACCGGCGAGCCGCGCAGACCCGCGTAACGCCGAAGCATTTCGGCAGCCCAGAGCCGCCTTGTCCCCCGCGGGCTGTCCCCCAGCACAGAGGGGCCGTCTGATCGAGGGGGCATCTCTCAGCTGCTTACAACAAAGCGCAGCCCCGCCGGGGGGAGACGGGGCCGACAGCGCCGCGGGAGCGGAGGGCGCCCGGCCCGACGGCGGCGGCCCGGGGCAGGGCAGGGCCGGCCAGGGGGTCACTGTGCGCCCCCGCTCCCCTCCCTCCCTCCGTCTGTCCGCCCGGGGACGACGCGACCGCCCAACGAAGTTAGGGGTGCCCGCGCTCCGGGCCGCGCCGCCCCGCGGCTTGGGTACCGCGGGGTCTCCCCCCAACAAATGCCCGGCGCGGCGCCTTCCGCCGGTACCGGCGTTGTCCCGCCCGCCGCCGCC